>NW_027466105.1:1907500-2145000 GCF_046127955.1 Nelusetta ayraudi
AAAAGGTGGCGAGACCCCACCATCTTGGAAACAGGCCATATTATCTGTAATACTGAAACCAGGGAAAGATAGGACAGATTGCAGCTCATACAGACCTATCTCAGTTTTAAACACTGATTATAAAATTTTCACTTCAATTATTGTCAACACACTAGAAAATATTATCCCTGACCTAATTGACACGGACCAGACAGGTTTTGTTAAAAATAGACAAACACAAGACAATGTTAGGCGAGCTATACATCTGTTCCATATAATGAGCAAAGGAAACACAATGTCCTTAGCAATTAGCTTTGACACAGAAAAAGCTTTTGACTCTGTTCTATGGGAATTTTTATACTTGGTCCTGCAATGTTTTGGCTTTAACAATACAGTTATAAAATGTTTAAAATCTAAATATAATTCACCTGTGGCCCGGATCAGAATAAATGGCAGTCTTTCAGGTACAATCCGTTTGGAGAGGGGTTGCTGACAGGGCTGCCCACTGAGCCCCATCTTGTTTGCTCTATTTATAGAGCTACTTGTTCAAAAGATTAGGGAAGACCCAGAAATCACAGGAATACTATTCAAGGGGAAAGAATATAAGACATGTTTATATGCAGATGACATCCTGGTGACTTTATCCGACCCAGATACCAGTCTCCCTAAATTAATGCCCTCCTTCGACCAATGTGGTTCATATTCAGGATACAAATTGAACATAGAGAAAACTCAAACTCTTACTTTTAATTACATACCTCAAGAAAACATACGTAAGTCCTTTAAATTTAAATGGAAAACCAGAATTTTGAAATACCTAGGTCTTCATATTCCCAAGACCCCCAAAGATTTATATAGTGTAAACTACGGTAGCATCACGACCAAAATTAAAAATGATCTGGACAGTTGGACCCCCCTAGTACTTGATTTTTACAACCGAATAGATACTTAAAAAATGGTTATTTTACCACAATTGTTATTTCTACTCCAATCGCTACCTGTAGAAATACCCAATAAGAAATTCAGTGAATGGAATCGGATCATTTCTAGATTCATATGGCAGAACAAGAAACCAAGGGTACGCTACAAAACATTACACTTAACAGGGAGGGATGTCACTCCCATGCTTGGAGGACTACTATAAAGCAGCACAACTGCAGTATATAGTCTACTGGTGCAGGGCGGGTTACGATGCAAAATGGAAGGAGCTAGAATTTGACCAACGAGATATCCCACTTCAATCTCTGCTGGGTGACAAAGCTTTCAAGACTATATACTCTAATAATCTATGTGATGTTATAAAAACTCCCCTAAATATTTGGTACAAAGAGATGAGCAAAGCGCACCTGGAAAAAAAATCTCGGTTATTAAGATGGGTCGAACATGATAGAGTATTCTTGTGTTATTCTTTACCTTGGTTTATATTGTATGATCACTAGTAGCACGTGTAAACTGTTAGAATCCTAGGCTAACATATACGCATCGTATTTCACTTTGTTTTATGGCCTGCCACTGATGTGCTCATCCTCTCCCTGTACAGGATATGAGCTGTGAAATCGGTCAACTATCGTATAGTCGTTGGTTTGTCTCTCTCTGTTCTCCTCCCTGTTGTTTCCTTATCTTATCCCCTCCCAGTCCTGTGTATAAGAGACCTTCTTCCTCCTTCCCACCTTGCACTCGCACTCCCATTTTACTGTGTTTTGTGCCTCGGAGCTCCGATCCCTTGTTTTATTGTTTGTTCATTAAATTACTTATTATCCCAGTATTCCTGCATCGGCATCTTCGCTCTTTTCCACAACAATTTGGCGTCACGAACAGGATTGCTGGAGACCCGTCAGTGGAACTCTGGGACGTTGAGGGCCCGGGACCAGGAACGGAGGAAACTCCTCGTTCCCCCTCTACCTCGAACCAAGCATTCGGAGATGAGAGGATCGGTGTCTAAGAGTGGATCTAATCGGCTTCACGTCTATCCAAGCGAACCTGGAAAGGAAGTGCTGATTCAGAGATCGGGTGAGAAGTAATTGTTCTTGTCTCAGACATATCAGTGACCAGAGGGTTGTTTTCCTTGTCGTCTACGAACGGTCCCGGGGCAGGACGGAGCGCATACGTTAACCGTGCCTGTCAGGTCGGTGTTGATTCTGAATCAACACTGAAATTCCCGCTCCACAAGTGAGCCGGAAGCTTCTGGTAGGTAAACTACCAGAGGGGTGAGTTTTTTCTCCACCTTTTCGCTCCAGAGTAAGAAAAAGGGGTGCACGGGGACGCCTGTGTATTTTCTGACTTGGAATTTTGTGAAAACTTAGTGAAAAGTCAGAGTAATAAGTCTAGCTAGACAGTGCTGGGGAAGAACCAGAGCAAAGTGGCTGCTGCTGTTCCCCAGGGGGGACCAATTGTGGACGACATGAGGAAAAAATATGGTCCAGATTGTCTTGACATGTTGGGAATTTGGGTTGAAAAGTATGATTTCCCAGCAGGGGGATCACTGAGTTTGGAGGAATTGAGAAACCTCCGGGATAAATTGAAGATAGCAGAGGGAAAGGTTACAAAAAAGAAAAAAACAAACAAATATGCAATTCAGATCATCAAAGATCATGAAAGGTGTTTTTCATTTTGGAAAACTGAAGCAGAAGTCAGGGACAGGAAACAAGTAAAAAAAACAAAAACAAACGTGTGAACAGCGCTGGGCGCTGGAGCACAGGGGTGACAGAGATAGCGGCAGAGGGTGCACACACTCACACACACTCCCCAGAGGAGGGGAGGAGCATTCAAATGCACCAAATCGTCTGTATCCTTCTCTTACAGGCCCGAGGGACCCTCTCCTGGACATGCCTGTCTTCCCTCCTCCCGCCTGCCGTCATCCAACGCTACCACCGTACAACCCTGCGCACTCCAGCACCGACGCCGCAGCGTCGCCACGTTCATCAGGACTGCCGTCAACCAAACGGCCAGCCTCATCACTGCTTTCAGACAAGGGCTGCTCCCCCAGATCGCCAAAGCAGTTAACACAAGCTGCTGCGTGGGGATTGAAGATGCCCGGCTGACAGAGGTTCGACGCCATGCAGTGCACGCTGAGAGGCTTCTGCAGGAGGCCAGCGATGCAGAGGACAAGAAGATAAAGCGTGCCTCCCTCACCATGATGAAGCACCTCAGTGACACGGCGAGACGGCCCTACAGGAACAACGACAACCGACGAAGGGCGACTAGCGGAGACAGAGGCGAAAAGGGGGCGTGCCACATCTGCGGCCGAATGGGTCACTGGGCCAGAGAATGCCCTGACAAAGGAAGAACCATGCCCACCGCAGCCAAGAGAGTGATCGCGAGGACCGGAAAAGAGGATCCAGAGGGGACCAGGACGTGTTTATGTAGCATAATTGTAGCAAAGCACTGTTCCTGCTTTTGTTGTGGTTTGTGGCGTGTGTGAGAGTGATCAGTGAGCAGGGTGCAGTTACCCACTTCTACCAGTGGAGGTCGTTTTCGCCCCGGGGAATAACGCTAGAGAGGTCTCAAGTGGCTCATGAGACCTATGTGGAGCGAACCGTCGTAGCGGACGTTAACGTGTGTGTTATCTGTTGTGCTTCCACAGGTGAGAAGGGGAAATGGTTGAAAATAAGAGCAAATGTATGTGTGGCTGTTTCGTAATTGAAGTCTGAGATCGAGGGTATGTGAGTTAAATTTACGTTTTGAATGTATCGTCTCTGAGTGATGTGGGAAATGTGGGAAACGACATGATTAATAAGTTCAAGTCGAAGTCGGGTATGGATCTGTGTTTTGAAATGTAAAAAGTAGATAACGCTCGAGAGGAAGTCTCTCAAGTGGCTCGTGAGACCTATGCGGAGCGAACCGTAGTAGCAGACGTTAACATGTGTGTTGTCTGTTGTGCTTCCACAGAAAACCAAAATAAAAGCTTCTAAAGAAACAAAGAAAAACAAAAATAAATGTGTCTTCGCAACATTACCATGCTACATTTACGTTTGACTATCTGCTTTAATATAAAACCACAACAAATGTGTTTTATAATTGTCTTTATATAATCTACAAACGTATTTGTATGATCCAGGGAAAATTCCATGTTTGTTTGCGAAACTCATTGGAAGAATGAAGAAAATCTGTTCGATTGTTATTGTCATGAACATGAATCACAAAACATATATATATTTTTTTTTTCCATGTGTCACTTTAACAGAGACAACACCATCTGTAATTACTATGTTTGGTTGCATTTCCCTGGCAGGCAAAGATAGATGGAAGAGACCCTTCTGGGTAGAAGATGGGACTGGCTTGTCTGTGGATGGTGGAGGCTCGCTGGGCTCATCAATCCGTCCATCCATTCACCTTGTTCGTCTCATCCTGACTGCAGCACGCCACTGTGGAGGCTTGACATAACACACATTAGATTAATAACAGAAAAGCAAAATGTGACTTATGGTGTATTATTTAGTGTGCTTCAGTTGTAATTCTCATAATAATGACTGTTTTGCTGGCTGCACACAATATATATAATTGGCCTGTCTTAGTTAAAAGCCCACTCACCACGACAAGGTGAAGGCCAAGAGTGGGAACACAAACACAGACCAGAAACGAACAGGACAAATCCAGACAAGACTACAAAAAACACAAACACAAATATCAATCACTTTGACCACTATCTTTTTTCACAAAAACTTTTATTTCTTTACAAATTGAACCTTAGATTGTGTCACAACAAACTAAATAAACCCTTGAAACAGCCAACAAAACATGAAACAACAACACTTCATCAATATTATAATGAGTATCCTCATTGTATGTCCTTGTATGGTTCAATGCTGACACAATAAAATAAAAATGAAAAATAAAGACAATGTCTCTTTTTTGGCACGACTGATTGTAGTAGACTATAGCTCTTATACTTAGCCTGACAGTTTGTGCAATGAATTATATTATATCCTAAAACAAGACTAAATAGCCCATAGTTTAAAAATATGTTCAATAGTAAGTGTTCAGTGGGTCAGATGTCAAATGTGATCTATTTAAAATGTAGAATAGATGAGCTAAATAACACATATATAATACACGTTGATGGGAATTGAACCGTCGCCTCAGTCTTGCAAGTCCAAGATTGTCATAATGTACCACAAACCCAAATCACACTCCCTTTTTTCATCTAAGCTGTTTGAGTAGCGTTAGCACACCGTGATTCCTCATCAACTACAGGCCTACACTTCAAATAATTATGAGAAAAATCCAACGTAAAGAGAGCACTTCCATTAGGAAATAGTCAACATGAAATTTCGTCTTCTACTGACACCTGCTGGTCAAATTGAATCGTTGCAAATATTGTGAACAAGTTGTCATCTAATTCTAATCCGAAACAATATGGCCATTCCAAGTGAAGTATTAAGACAATTAATCAGGTTTGTACTGCTTGATTGAACACATTCATCCCGTTCCAGTGCACTATAACCCACTTCCCTTCAGGACCGTGTCAGCGAAGCCAAAACTTCCTTGAGTGACGCTGTTTCCCAGCATGCAATGCGAGCTAGCGATTCACAATACTATTTCATCACAAACATTGATGTAAAAAATAAAAAGGGACGAAAAATGAAACTTCAGGAACAACAACCATTGCAATACAAGCAGAACTGGGCCGAAGTTTTATATAAGTTTTATATTATGTACACCATAATACAGCCTTCTGGTGGACAAGCCATACTATTTAAGCCGTGTCCGCCTATGGCACTTCCGTGGGTGGAAGCTCATCGTAGAGGTCACGTGCTGGTTTGCACGTCACTCCACCGATCACCTCGGGAAGGTCCGAGACAAGATCGTTCCCCTTGCAGTGTATCTGATTCAGGTGAGTATATGGAAATCATAGGTCAATGTGGTAGGTCGTAACAAGAGAAGCTTGCTGGCGAAAATAATGCACTACAAGTGGATGTCACACTTTCTTTTTGTTTTGTATGAGCATTTAAAAACAACAACATAATAATATGGATTTTGACCATGTATGTTTTGGAGTTCATTGAAAGAGGTTTATTTATATATGTATATATATATATATATATATATATGTGCGTGTGTTTGTGTGTGTGTGTAACTTTAAGTAACTTATCTATTTCTATCCATCTATCAAACTTACTATCTAGGGATCTAGATAGTACGTAAATCAGCCCAGCTGATTTAGTGTTCGGTGAGAGGACCCTCACGTCTGTTAAGGGGTAAGTGGCTTTCCAATGTTAAATGAGTCGAGAATAATGTGTTAGATTACGTCTTTTTTTTTTTCGTGAATGCTTGCATCGTGCTTGTGAAACTGCTCACAAAACTCTTGTCGCCAGCCAGTCTAAGATGAAGCAGCAGTTTGACAAGAAAGCTGTGGCTCGAGTTTTTGAGACAGGCGACCGAGTGTTGGTATTGTTGCCGTTACCCGGTTCCCGTTTGCAGGCTGGTTTTTCTGGTCCGTATGTCGTGGAGCGCAAACTTTCCGTTACAGATTATGTAGTGCACACTCCTGATAGAAAACGATCGTCCCGCGTCTGCCACGTCAAAATGTTGAAAAGTTCCGCCCGGTTCACACTGGACGTGGAAGCGCCGCGAAGCGCCGCGAAGCACCGCGAAGCGCCGAGTGCTTCCATTCAGCGCCCATGTTAATCAATCAGTGTGTTTACATGCAGAGCTTAATCGGACTAAGCAATAATTCTGTTTTCTCGTCCAATCGGAGTTCTCAGCTTGGTCCCCGTATCCATGCAGCTGAGAAATTCAAATTATTGACGGGAACGTGTCCTCCTCACAACACTAGGGGATGGAGTGAGTCTTTTCAGCCGGTCAGCTGCTTTCGGTTGACATATTAAATCTATTATGATATGGAACGATAGTTCATAATGTACGTGTTACTTGCTTTGCAGATAAGGTGTACCCTATTTCTTGTGCTCCTGGTTATTTTAAAAGGCAGACAAGAACGTTGTTTGCTGTTGGAGGGCTACAACAACACTTCGATGCTACGCTTTGTGCCGTCGCTACGGACCCCAAACTCTCGTTCTTGTTGGATTCGGGTGTGTGTCTGTATTCGATTATCATGATGTTGTTTTTTTTAAATGCTCATACAAAACAAAAATAAAGTGTGACATTCACTTGTAGTACATTATTTTTGCCAGCAAGCTTCTCTTGTTACAACTGACCATCGACCCATATTTTCCATATACTCAACTGAATCAGATACCCTGCAGATCCCCTGCAAGGGCCCCGAGGTGATCGGTGGAGTGACGCGCAACCAGCACGTGACCTCTACGATGAGCTTCCACCCACGGAAGTTCCATAGGAGGACACGGCTTAAATAGTATGGCTTGTCCACCAGAAGGCTGTATTATAGTGTACATAATATAAAACTTCGGCCCAGTTCTGCTTGTATTGCAATGGTTGGTGTTCCTGAAGTTTCATTTTTCGTCCCTTTTTATTTTTTACATCCATGTTTGTGATGAAATAGTATTGTGAAATCGCTAGCTCGCATTGCATGCTGGGAAACAGCGTCACTCAAGGAAGTTTTGGCTTCGCTGACACGGTCCTGAAGGGAAGTGGGTTTTAGTGCACTGGAACGGGATGAATGTGTTCAATCAAGCAGTACAAACCTGATTAATTGTCTTCATACTTGACTTCGAATGGCCATATTGTTTAGGATTAGAATTAGATGACAACTTGTTCACAATATTTGCAACTATTCAATTTGACCAGCAGGTGTCAGTAGAAGACGAAATTTCATGTTGACTATTTCCTAATGGAAGTGCTCTCTTTACGTTGGATTTTTCTCATAATTATTTGAAGTGTAGGCCTGTATCTGCACACAATTTGGAATTCGTCCCAGCGCCCTGAGCTGTAAATTTGGACGGTGTAAAATGAAAATGGCCATCTGCAGCAGAATGAAAGTGAGATTGCATTGTCCAGGTAGGAGGACAGCAGTCAGTCATGTTTCACCTCCAGTCAACACGCAGTGGTTCACATGAAGGTCCAAGAGGCCTACAGACCTACACAGAGTCTGGATGTGGCAGCACAGTGGCATCATTGTCTTTGTTGTGTTGTTTGGTCATTGTGATCCAATGTAATGTGAGAGAAGGACGAGTGCAGTTCTATTGGAGTCAGTTGCTTACAAATACAGATCGCACGATTTCTATCCCAATTGTTAAGTGGGAAAGAGACCTGTCTCTCCAGCCTCACTCTAATTTCTGGAGAACAATCTGCCTGAACACCTTTTCACTGATAAAACAACCTATTCTACAATTAATACATTTTAAAGTACTCCACAGGATCCACTACAGTGGACAGCGGATGTTTCAGATGGGCATGACCGCCTCTCAGACCTGCTCACACTGCACAGTTAATGTCCCAGATAATTACCTACACGCTGTATGGCATTGCCCACCAGTAAATAAATTCTGGCACGTAGTATGCAATGATCTATCAGCACAGGTTGGTTACAACATCACAGCCACTCCTTCTTTTTGTCTCTTAGGGGACCTCAGTGATATCACATCAGATAAGGCAGAATCTCGCATGCTGATCACCTCCTTATCTATCGCTAAGAAAACAATCCTCACAAACTGGAAAACAAAACAACACCTGCACATTGCACAATATAGGAACTTACTGTTAGACCACACCTCCTTGGTAGGAATGTCTGCTTCATCCTATAACTAACTAGTAATCAATCAATAGCTGAGGCTGCTGGTTGATGTGGGCAGCCGTGGTGGGGGGTCGGGGGTTGGGTGGGTGGTGCTCCAGGGGTGGTGCTCCGGGAGGGGGGGGGGCGTCCCTGGCTCTGGTCTGGGGGCCCCCTTGTTGGTGGGAGGGCTGGTCCGTCCCTGTGTCTGGGGACTGGCGCTGGATCGTACGCGGTGGGGTCGCATGCCTGGGGTGGGGCTGCGCGTTCGCCGGCTACCGCTCCTGTGTGCCCGGGTGGTGCGGTGCGGTGGGGGGCGGGCCCCCTTTGGCTCCTGGATCCCTGTGGTGTCCCCGGCCCCGATGTCGCTGAGGGGACGCCCTGACCAGGAGTCCCCCCTGGTCACATAATAGGTGTTTTTTAAATGTTTTTTTCCCCTAAATTTTTAATTAATTAATTTATTTTCTTCTGTTTCGGGGGATTTGTGTCTTGGGTGATCGCTGCCCGGCCTTCTGGCCTTAAGACCCTCTCCAATCTTAATGGCATTATAGACAGTTTGGAACTGGGGGGGTGGTTCGTGCACTGCGGCCGCCGCCCTGCTCAGCAGCAGTGTGGTTGCCCCAGGGCCTTACCACCCCTCCATTTTAAACGCACCATAGTTCAACACACCAGCAAGTTCACATATACACACACTGACACCCCTACACACAGTGGGGTCGGCCTGCTAGCGGGGGCGGGATCCAGCATCTTTCCCACTCTGGATGGGCCCTGTGCAGTCCGGTGCCCCTGGGGTGCGAGACCGGCTGGGCCTATGGGGACCTCGCCACTTGCGGCGATGCGCCATACTGGGTCCGTAGGGGGGGGGCCTCTGGGTGCTCGGGCCTGCCTTGGGTACCGATCCTCCCGGTGGGTGAAGGGGCTGGGTCCTGTAATGGGGATGAGTCCGGTCTCGCTTGCCCTGGGGGGCCCCGTCCGGAGGACGGGCTCTGCTGTCTGTTCGCCCTGGGTGGTGTCCCTTCTCCTTGGGGTATCTGCCTCCCTGTCATCTTGCCCTGGCTCCTCGTGGGGCGGGTGCCCTCCGGTCCGGGGGCCTGCTGCTCCGGGCCTCTTCCTGGCCGGCATTGCGGCGTGTGTGCCGTGTCCGGCCCCCCCCCCCCCCCCGGGCTCGTCGCTGGCGTGGGGCGGTTGCGGCCTCAGAGGCCGCACTAATTGGCAGCCGACTTCCAGTGACGTACTTAAACACACCCACTCCCACATTCAGGTACACACACCACCACATCCACACACACACACACACACACACACACACACACACACACACACACACACACACACACAGGAGCAGCAGCTCTAATTGGCTGAGAACTAAATATCTTCTTATCTTACTGGGTGTAAATTGATCTGTCCATTTTTTAAATGTCGAAATTTAACATTTGGTTTCTATTTTTTCAGATATTATTTCTGTCAAATTCATTTGAATCAACAGAAGAAGAAAATCAGTGTGTAGTTCAAACTTTGTGCGTCTTTGTGTTCAGTTTTTCTACTGTAGTTGTGCTTTTCTTTTCATTCCAGATGAATTCCACTCAATTTCCTTTTCAAACCTTGTAGGTGTTGAGTGAGCTGCAGCGCCCCCTGGCTACAAGTTTAATACTTTGACTCTGCCGACCGAGGTAAAAAAAAAACAACAAACTCTGACACTTTGCTGAGGACCTCCTGGAGGAGCTGAAGGTGCAGAACCTTCTCAGGCCTCTCTGAGGAGGAACTTGCGGCTGTCGGTCCTCTGCTGCCCCCTGCTGGTCACACAGGCCTCTTACACCTCCGTTTGTCTGTTCAGCACATATTCAATTTTTTAATGGCTCTATAAATGTCACTGATGAGACGATTTTATGATTCCTGCACTTAAAATGTTTTAATTCCAAATCTGCAAACAGCTTCTGATCAATGAAGACAGAGTTGATTAAAATGATTTCAAAATTGACCCGTTTGAGAAAAGCTGTACTGTGGCATTGTTTGCATGTTGTTTTAGCTCTCAGTGGCTTCATTTCGCATTTTACTTAAAAGCTTCGTTTAGTGGTCCATTGTGGTCAATGGGACACTGAACATCCGCTTTGTGTGCCCGAGTTGTAAGAGGATCAGGTGCGGACATTTTAGCATTTAAATTATTATGGCTTATTAGCATAGGTACGTAGTACCTCACCTGTCCGTTCTTTTTACAGTGCTTCCTGAACACCTCACCGGCACACTACAGCCGCCTGCTAGCACAAAGCTGCGCAGAGCCTACTCGTTGTTCTCCTCACCTGGAGGACGCTTGGTGATCAAGACCTGTGGCCCAAAACTCGGTCCTATAAGATAAGTGCAGGAACACTGCCGCTTCGCCCGCACTTGATTGTGCTAGCCGCCCCGTACAGACGGTGGACGGTGCATGTTGCTTCCGTCCCGCCTTGGTTTTACTTGTTGTTTTTCCGTTCTCGTTGTGTTTTTCTTCGTTTGCTTACGTCGCCACTGCTGACCCTCAGACAGCAGACGTTACACTATCAAGTCGCCGGTCCAGCCACAGTGGTGTGTGTGCGTGTATGCGTGTGCGTGGTTGGTGGGAACGTGTGTGTGTGTGTGTGTGTGTGTGTGTGTGTAATTGCATTGTTTGTTTGTTTTTCTTGCTATTTCATTACATTTGACAGATTTTAGGGAACTTTTAGTAACCAACTGTTTATCTTTTCTTTTGTAGTCGCTGAGAGCTGCTGGTTGTGGCGGTGTCCCGGGTGGTGGGCCCCTTCGCGTGCTGTGACCCGGGATTGTGGTTGTTTTCTTCTTTTTTTTTGCACTTCACTTTCTTTGCAGGTGTGTCACGTGTGAGTGGGGTGTTCCTTGTTTTCTTTGGTTCCTCCCCCGTTTGGCCCCCTCATCGGTAAGCCTCAGTTTCTACACCAAGAATAAGGAGCTCAGTAGCTCCGTTTTAAGTGTTGGTCTGTTTGTTCCTTTTATTTTTAAATGTTGAATAAAAGTTGGTTTGATATTTTAAACATTCTGAACCACGTCTCCTACTCCTTCCTTGTAGAACTTACCTGTGTGCCTAATTATTACTTTTGTGTTTAGTAGAACTCCCTGGGTGAAATTCCCAGGGTGGCGTTGTCGGTTCCTTTTCATTTTGTTAAATTCCCAATATTAAATCTTGCTTTATCAGATAGCCATAACCACTCTCATCGCCACAGGATATTTGAGTCAACTGAGTCAAACTGTCGTGTCTACTTCCCAGTCTCAATAAACATGTTCACTACTGTGGCATATCGGACTTTCCCGCCGCGAGTCGCGCGTCAACATACTGCTGTGAAAGAGGGGTGACGTCACAGAACGCGACGTGCATTTAGGTGCTGCTGCGTAAAACTAAAAGATTTTCCTGGGCAAATATTCATTTGACAGACGTAAACGAAGTGAAATATGACTTCAATTTAAGTTTGTTTTAGTTTGTTTTTATAAACACACAAAAAAGTTTGAGTTAGTTATCGTTTTTGAAAAAAGTTCTTGACTTCTACTTTAGAGATATTGATGACGAGTTGTTGTATATAAACGGTGTGACTATGTGGTTCGGCAAGCGGTGGTGCTGTCTGTACATAGCTTAGCAAACGGCTAGCGCTAGCACCCCCTTTCAATGCCAGAGTGAAAAGATCCACACGGAGTGTTATGACCCACGGGTGGGTCTAGGTGCCTCTATCTTTGTGTCTGTGTGTGTGTCTGACAGTGGATGACGCCTTGCAGGTGCGGTCCTGGATGTCGGCTGCTGATTGGACGCGCCACGGCTGACAAGGAGGAGCAGTCGAGCCAGCCTGAAGGTCATCCCTCCTCCGCTCCCAACTCTGCAGTTAGTCACTTCTGAAATGCTGTTAGAGCACGCAGCCGTAGGTAGTGATGGCCGATCGAGGCTTTGTTGAAGCTTCGACACTTGTTTCAAAAAATGGTTCATTACTCGAGGCTTCAATGACACAGTGCTCGAGGAGGTCATCTAGTGCTCAATAAAATGAAGTGCAATGGAAACGTGTTCATCGTTTCATAGATTGTTTGGGATTTGATTCGCCATGCATTTTTGTTGGACAACACTACATGCTTGTATGGTTCAATGCTGACACAATAAAATAAAAATGAAAAATAAAGACAATGTCTCTTTTTTGGCACGACTGATTGTAGTAGACTATAGCTCTTATACTTAGCCTGACAGTTTGTGCAATGAATTATATTATATCCTAAAACAAGACTAAATAGCCCATAGTTTAAAGATATGTTCAATAGTAAGTGTTCAGTGGGTCAGATGTCAAATGTGATCTATTTAAAATGTAGAATAGATGAGCTAAATAACACATATATAATACACATTGATGGGAATTGAACCGTCGCCTCAGTCTTGCAAGTCCAAGATTGTCATAATGTACCACAAACCCAAATCACACTCCCTTTTTTTCATCTAAGCTGTTTGAGTAGCGTTAGCACACCGTGATTCCTCATCAACTACAGGCCTACACTTCAAATAATTATGAGAAAAATCCAACGTAAAGAGAGCACTTCCATTAGGAAATAGTCAACATGAAATTTCGTCTTCTACTGACACCTGCTGGTCAAATTGAATCGTTGCAAATATTGTGAACAAGTTGTCATCTAATTCTAATCCTAAAAAATATGGCCATTCCAAGTCAAGTATTAAGACAATTAATCAGGTTTTACTGCTTGATTGAACACATTCATCCCGTTCCAGTGCACTAAAACCTACTTCCCTTCAGGACCGTGTCAGCGAAGCCAAAACTTCCTTGAGTGACGCTGTTTCTCAGCATGCAATGCGAGCTAGCGATTCACAATACTATTTCATCACAAACATGGATGTAAAAAATAAAAAGGGAAAAAGGGAAAAATGAAACTTCAGGAACAGCAACCATTGCAATACAAGCAGAACTGGGCCGAAGTTTATATTATGTACACCATAATACAGCCTTCTGGTGGACAAGCCATACTATTTAATCCGTGTCTTCCTATGGCACTTCCGTGGGTGGAAGCACATGGTAGAGGTCACGTGCTGGTTGTGCGGCACCCCTCGTGGCCCTTGCAGGGGATCTGCAGGGCATGTGGTTCATGTGAGTATATGGAAAATATGGATCAATGTAGTCAGTCGTAACATGAGAAGCTTGCTGGCGAAAATAATGCACTACATGTGGATGTCACACTTTTTTTTGTATGAGCATTTAAAAAACAACAACAACATATTAATAATATGGAGTTCAATGACAGAGGTTAATTAATATATATATATATATATGTGTATATATATATGTATATATATATATATATATATAAAAATATATGTATATATGTATATATATAGTCAGCTGCTTTCGGTTGACATATTAAATCTATTGTGATATGGAACGATAGTTCATAATGTACGTGTTACTTGCTTTGCAGATAAGGTGTACCCTATTTCTTGTGCTCCTGGTTATTTTAAAAGGCAGACAAGAACGTTGTTTGCTGTTGGAGGGCTACAACAACACTTCGATGCTACGCTTTGTGCCGTCGCTACGGACCCCAAACTCTCGTTCTTGTTGGATTCGGGTTCGGAGCAGACTGGTGGGAGAGTTTGTGTTTTGCAAAGGAACGGTGTCTTCAGTTATACACACGCTCATTAAAGTGCTGACCGTGGAGGAAGCTGGTGCCGCTGCACGCCGTTTCCAGCAGAATAACAGCGAAATTAGCAAAATAAAAACAAATCAGAAAAACATGTCTTTGCTGTGCTTTTATTTACAAAGTTAAAATTCTTCTAACTTACAAAAAATGTGAACGAAAAGGTAGAAATATAAATACGAAGGAATACGTATTTGTTCAGGGTTGCGCAAAGCCGGAGCCCTGCATTTGCTGCGCTACCCTTTTTAAAAAGGTCTCCGTTGCGCGTTATTTTAATATGTCCATCTCTTTTAGAAGAGAAAGCATCGCCCCGGTCTCATCCTCTCTCCAAATGTCAACATTCTTATTCGCGTTTGCCAGGTTGTTTCGCGCCGTCTGTTTTGTTAGACGACGTAGTTGTGCGGTCATGAGTTGCGAGAGCGAGGCGTGGCGCATGCGCACTCGCATTGTCCAGTTAATAGTCCGATTAAGGCGTATACATGGCAGAGAAATTTGAATTCCAATCGCATTATCTGGGTGTCTCAATCGGAGTTCTCCGATTCCAATCGGAGTTCTCAAACTCCAATCATAATCGGAGTAAGGTGTTTACACGCACGTGAGTTCTCCGATCATAATCGGACTAAGGCAATAATTCGATTTTCTCTAGTGCCATGTAAAGGCACTGAATGTAGTGGTTCAGACCAGACGCGAACAGGCGCGCGGCTCGTGCCATTCATTTCAATGGAAGCGGAAGCGCCACGAAGCGGAGCGCCGACGAATTTCGCGAGCGAGGCTCCAACTGGTTCACACCAGACGCGAACAGCTCCGCGACGGTCGACAAGCGCTTCTGCTCAGCTGCAGTCTTTTTTTCACTCCCACTTGAGCTTCTTTTTTTTTTCTTTAAAAAAAAAAAAATAATAAAAAAAATCATTTTCATCATCGCCCCCCCTCGCCCCGTAGCCAGCCCGTAGCTTACTTTTGTGTGTGTGTGTGTGTGTGTGTGTGTGTGTGTGTGTGTGTGTGTGTGTGTGTGTGTGTAAATAAATAGAAACACGCACTCGGGTGTCCATCTCAAGACAAGACCTCTTTCATAATGATCATTGACTGGCATCTCTAGGCTCAAACAGACGTATTTTGATCAAGTCTTCCTGTGTGTGTGTGTGTGTGTGTGTGTGTGTGTGTTTAATCTCTCTCGCACTCTGATACAATGTACTGACAAATATAACATACAAATATGATATATGATCGAATTTGTCATTCGGTTTTTATTTTGAAATGAGTTTATTTTGAAAATTCACCGGATTTTCTCGTTTTTATTGAGCGACTTCCTGTACTGTAGACGAGGATCGCTCGCGGCTCACGCACGAAATAGAGCAGACGCCGAAACAACAAATGCATGCCGCGAGCCGCGCGCCTGTTCGCGTCTACTGTGAACCACCACATTGATTAACGTGGGCGCCGAATGGAAGCGCTCGGCGGCACTTCGCTTCCACGTCCAGTGAACTGACGTTAAATGCATGGCGCGATCCGCGAGGGGAGCCGCGCGCCTGTTCGCGTCTGGTGTGAACTACTACATTGATTAACATGGGCGCCGAATGGAAGCGCTCGGCGCTTCGTGGTGCTTCCCCGTCCAGTGTGAACCGGGCGTTACGTTACTCGGAAAAATGTGTCGCCTGAGCCTCCGCCCCCTCCGTGCCCATTGGCGGAGGGAGGGCTCATTGAAAAAAAAAAAAAAAAAAAAAAAAATCGGTGTTCCTTCGGCGCGCCTAGGAAACTCTGAAATTATGAATAATTTAAGCTTGTTTTTGTCCCATTTGCCTGCATCAGCCCGTCATGATATTGTTAAATTAATTGAGAGCCACCCACTATTGTTTTCTGACCACCCCCGCCGTACGTCAGTTTTGCACCATGACATAAAGTAGAGGGACATGCCACAAGTAAGCAGCACGCACACGGAGTCAATATTGGGAAGTTCAGAAAGAAGCTTTGGCTCTCCTTCTGACAGTGCCCATCTTGATGTTTGGGGTCAGGTCTTTACAGACCATAATGCCCCCGAAGATGTGGTGGTCTTTGCCCCTGCAAGCCTTCAATCTCCAGATTTGCCACAGGAAGGGGGGTTGATAATGTGTTGGCAAGTGCATTATCACGTGTACATGTGGACTAGCTGCGGAATTCTTATTTCGGGGGAAGTGATGTTTTTCTTGTTTAGTTTTATTTGTAGGTATGTTAATAGGGTTTAGTTCTTCAGGGAGAATTTCGACATTTAAAAAATGGACAGATTCATTTACACCCAGTAAGATAAGAAGATATTTAGCTCTCAGCCAATTAGAGCTGCTGCTCCTGTGTGTGTGTGTGTGTGTGTGTGTGTGTGTGTGTGTGTGTGTGTGTGTGTGAGAGAGAGATTGGATGACGCCTTGCAGGTGCGGTCCTGGATGTCGGCTGCTGATTGGACGCGCCACGGCTGAGAAGGAGGAGCAGTCGAGCCAGCCTGACGGTCATCCCTCCTCCGCTCCCAACTCTGCAGTTAGTCACTTCTGAAATGGTGTTAGAGCACGCAGCCGTAGGGGTGGGCTGCCATTTTCTTTGTCCCCTCTTCTCTCCTGTTTGTTAAGTATGTAGGGAGGTTAGCCTTTCTGTATTTGGGTTCTCTTTCTTTCTTTAGTTAGTTCTTAAGGCGAGCTAGTTGGAGTTTGGTTTATTATTTTGGCCTGGGCCCACCCTGAAGCCTTTGCTGCCCAGTTAAGTTGTTTTGTTTATTTCATTTACTGATTAATAAAATGTTTTTTGTTGAAACTGCCAACTGCAGTGAAAAATTAATGCCTGTTCCATCCCTGCTAAATTCTTTAAAGAACTACCGTTAGTAAACTTTTAAATTATAATACACTCTACACTAATTGTAATTTCCTGCCCGTGGTTCTATATTGCAACAGTTGACGGCTCATATCAGCAGATAAGCAGCAACAATCTGGGCATTGCGGGTGATTCATAAATATGTCATTTCTTATTAATTAGCCCATAAGTGTTGTACACCAGTGTGACACCAAATGCTTGTTGCTGACAGCAGTGAAGAAATGACACTCTAGTGGTTCTGCACATTAGTATAAATAGAGTGATTCTCTATCATTACATCACAGGACGGCGGCACTCTGACAGATTCCATGAACCTGGACACTGATGATCCAGACTCCGGTCCAGATGACACAACAGGCCACAGTGGAAACGGGTCAGAGGATGGACTGGCTGCTGAAAGGATACAGGTAGGTGGCGCTGTCATCCCAAGTTGTGTGGTGTGGAGGATCGGGGCCAAAGTTCCAGATGCTCACAGATGTGAGTCTGGATTCAGGAGGATTGTTTGAAGGCTGGACACCCAACAGTGATTGGCTGCTGAGGACCTCTCAATCACAATCAGGTTTTTTAGTGGCTGTGAGATTGAAAGTGAGTGAACATCATTAAATAAAGAGCTCCTGCAGGGTCCCAATTTGACAAGTACACTGCTAGGTTTGCTGCTTCGTTTTCGCCAAGGCCCTGTAGCATTCATGACTGACATTGAGGGAACGTTTCATCAAGTAAGAGTTTCCAACCAGGATGTAAACTTCTTACGCTTCCTCTGGTGGCCAGATGGGGACATTACAAAGGACCTACAAGAGCACAGGATGCTGGTCCACATCTTTGGGGCAGTGTCATCCCCAAGCTGTGCTTCATTCGACGACAATCAGCATGACTTCCCAGCCGAGGTTATAAACACTGTTGGTCAAAATTTCTACGTGGATGATATTCTAAAGGCCGTCAGCACGGTGGAACAAGCAATACATCTGTACCAGCAGCTAACAGACCTGTGCGGTAGAGGTGGATTTAAGCTCAATAAGTGGGTGAGCAATCATCGCTCGGTGCTGGCCGCCATTCCTGAAGAGCAGAGAGCTAAAGAGGTAAAAACAATTAACCTTGACAGAGACCAGCTCCCTATGGAGAGGGCCCTTGGAGCTCAGTGGGATGTACAGCAAGATACATTCACATTCAGCATCAGAACCAAGCTGGGATGGGATGAGGAAATCCCTCAGGTCATGGTACATCCCATATATAGTTTTTCAAGCTACAACAAAGGAACTCATCTATAACAAATCTACAACCTTGTAAGGGCAAAACCTACTTGTTTTAATTCTGATTAATAAACTAAAGCTTATTCGATTATCATTATGTTGTTTTTTTTAAACACTCATACAAAACAAAAAAAGTGGAGGGAGAGTAGTCTGAATCGGGTTCTGGAGCATTGCTCTACCTCATCCATCGCACTCATTAGCGTCACATCCACTTGTAGTGCATCATTTCCGCCAGCAAGCTTCTCCTGTTAGACCTTCCCCGAGGTGGTTGGTGGGGTGACAAGCACCCAGCACGTGACCTCTACGACGAGTTTCTACCCACGGAAGTGCCATAGGAAGACACTGATTAAATAGTATGGCTTGTCCACCAGAAGGCTGTATTTTGGTGTACATAATATAAAACTTCGGCCCAGTTCTGCTTGTATTGCAATGGTTGGTGTTCCTGAAGTTTCATTTTTCGTCCCTTTTTATTTTTTACATCCATGTTTGTGATGGAATAGTATTGTGAATCGCTAGCTCGCATTGCATGCTGGGACACAACGTCACTCAAGGAAGTTTTGGATTCGCTGACACGGTCCTGAAGGGAAGTGGGTTTTAGTGCACTGGAACGGGATGAATGTGTTCAATCAAGCAGTACAAACCTGATTAATTGTCTTAATACTTCACTTCGAATGGCCATATTGTTTAGGATTAGAATTAGATGACAACTTCTTCACAATATTTGCAACTATTCAATTTGACCAGCAGGTGTCAGTAGAAGACGAAATTTCATGTTGACTATTTCCTAATGGAAGTGCTCTCTTTACGTTGGATTTTTCTCATAATTATTTGAAGTGTAGGCCTGTATCTGCACACAATTTGGAATTCGTCCCAGCGCCCTGAGCTGTAAATTTGGACGGTGTAAAATGAAAATGGCCATCTGCAGCAGAATGAAAGTGAGATTGCATTGTCCAGGTAGGAGGACAGCAGTCAGTCATGTTTCACCTCCAGTCAACACGCAGTGGTTCACATGAAGGTCCAAGAGGCCTACAGACCTACACTGAGTCTGGATGTGGCAGTACAGTTGGATCATTGTCTTTGTTGTGTTGTTTGGTCATTGTGATCCAATGTAATGTGAGAGAAGGACGAGTGCAGTTATATTGGAGTGAGTTTTTTAGAGTGTAATAGAAGTTATAATGCAGAGTCTGTTTTTATGAAATGTTCTATCACCTGGCATCCATCCATCCATCGATCCATCCATCCATCCATCCATCTTCTACTGCCGTATCCGGAGTCAGGTCTCGGGGGCAGCAGCCTCAGCACAGACCCCCAGACTTCCCTGGACCCAGTCACCTCCTCCAGCTCCTCCAGTGGGACCCCAAGGCTTCCCAGTCCAGCCCAGAGACCTGGTCAGCACCACTCTGACTCCCTGAGTCCCTGCTGCTCAGGTGAGGCTTCAAAGATCTGGCTGCACCTGATTGGACGGTCATGGAGGATCTCCTTGGTCTTCTTGGTCTCCAGCTGTTTGACCTCATGCTCTCTGTTGACCTCCTCACTCAGTCCCTCAGTGATATAGAGCTCAGTGTAGATGCTGTTGAGGAGAGTTTGACTTCCTGCTTCTTCACCTTCAGTCACACGTTCACATCTCCTCTCCAGACTGATCTTCTGCTGCTGTAGAAGCTCCTGCAGACCACCAACCTCTGGAGCTGAGAGAAGGTTGGAGAAGAAAACGTCAGTGTGACAGTGTGAGCATCATTTTCTGTCCACGACTTGAAGCTGAAAGCATCCAAACTCCATTTTTCAGCTGATGTGGTGAAGCTGCTGTTGTCTGACTGTTTGCTCTAAATGTCCTCCAGTGGATCTTCTCACTGGAGGTCCTGACCACGGTTATAATAGTTAACGAAAACGAACAAAATAACGAAAACTTCAATTGAAAAAAACAATTATCACGTTGCCAGGGGTTAGGATTTTGGTACCTGCCTCGTTGGGGTTCGAAGCGAGCAGAGCTGAGACCATAAGGGTGACGTAGCAACGTTCAGGACACTGATTGGCCAAAGGCAGTCTTTCACGAAAGACCAAAACCGCCATTTTTAAATGCCTCGCGTGTGGATTTTTACATTAACACGTATTAAGAACTGAAAAGCTTATGAAACTGTACCATGGTTGAACAAAGAACTACAGACGTTTCTGTTCTCTGTGGCCGAAGAAAAAGCACAATGCAGACAGTTGTGCAGAAAGTTTAGTGTTAGCTAAAATATCGGGCACACAGACGTACTTATTATGTATACATTTCTTTCCATTGTAACAGGTCACTACAAGATCTGCAATCCATTACCTAGAATTGGTTTTCCTTAAACTGATGCACAGGATTACTAATCTGACTTTGATGGGCAAATTTGACAACAGAATACAATTATGAAGCACTAAAACACAGGACCACAAAACAATTAAATGCATGATGAAATAATGATATGCTTTGTTAAATGAAATAAAATGGCATTTTCAACTAAGTAATAAAATAGTCGGTGGTGCAGTGGTTAGCGCTGCCGCCTCACAGCAAGAAGGTCGTGGGTTCGATTCCGGGGCCTGGACCTGGGACCTTTCTGTGTGGAGTTTGCATGTTCTCCCTGTGTCTGCGTGGGTTCTCTCCGGCTTCCTCCCACACTCCAAAAACATGCATGTGAGGTCAATTGAACGTTCTAAATTGTCCGTAGTTGTGCATGTGAGTGTGAATGGTTGTTTGTCTCTATGTGGCCCTGCGATGAACTGGCGACTTGTCCAGGGTGTCACCCTGCCTTCGCCCTAAGACAGCTGGGATAGGCTCCAGCAGACCCCCATGACCCTGAATAGGAATAAGCGGGTATAGAAGATGAATGAATGAAATCTTTATTGAATGAATGACACATTTTATTTCACTCGTCGTTTATGTAATTATTATTTTTTGCTACATAGCTTTCATGATTCAGCATTACATGTTAAGCGTGATGAATTGCATGAAAAGAGAGAGCACAATTCCATGAGAACGACAAGATATTTGCAGATTAGCTACACACATCGACAGGTGCAAGAGAAAGAGAGGAACTTTCAGGGAGGAACTTTCAAGATCGTTGAGTTTTTGTTTTTTGTTTTTTTTTAGTTCTGATGAAATAAATAGACCAATCATTTTCATCACTTTGTCTGCTTTCCAAAGAGAGTTGCTTCAAAGAATTATCATTTATTATTCAGTGGCACATTGCTCACTTGTTTAATACACAAATAATAGTATATTATTATAATAATACTATTTCATTAATATAATAATAATAATAATAATAATCATAATCATAATAATAATAATAATAATAATAATAATAATAATAATCATCATCATCATCATCATCATCATCATCATCATCATCATCATTATTATTTCTAAAATTTCCAAAAAACAATCGTCAGTTGTTCCGTAAAAAATACATTGATTTCCATGTTGAATTTTGTACGGTTCGTGAGCGCGCACGTCTGTCAGTGACGGTCTCCACACTGACACAACTGCGCATGCTCTATTATCCCAACAATGCGGAAGTCAAAAAGTTTTTGGGAGCCATGCGCTGGGTGAGCAACTTCATTGAAAGGAATGGGACGCCATCTTGGACTCTGGGGGCTTGCCGCACTGTCACGCAGGTTGTGACGTAGCGGGCCGGCGACGCACAGGTATGACGTGAATGATTGACAGCTACCATTCGTTCCCGTTAGCGAGAGGATTAAAAACAAACAGACACCATTATGGCATCAAAAAGGAGTTATCCCAGCGGTGCGGAAACCGGAAGGAAAAGAAAACTGATCAAGAAAAACTTGCAAAGGGGAAAGGTAAGTTATTTGTTTGTGATGTGGGCTGGAGAGGTGGAGGTGAAACGCTGTTGTCCCCCCCACCCCAAGTTTGTTTATTTGTCCTGCTAGCCAGCTAGCTAGCTAGCGTCGGATAAATGTTAGCTGGCTGGCTAATATTTGTTCGTCATGAATCAGCGTTTTTGTTTGTTTTATGAAAGTTGACCATATCCTGCCATTGTTGGCCTATCCTGCCATGGGAATGACTGATTGACTCCACACCCGTTTATTCACATTTTAACAGGGAGGGAGGGCATGTTGTAGTTGTAGTTGTTGTCAGTCCCCTGTTATTGTTCAGTGGACGTTGTCTCTCACATATTTGACTCTTAATGTTATTTTAGCCTTAACTTAGGATGAATTTTCTAAGCTTAGTTTGTATTTTGTAGGCCCTTCATTAGAAATGTGCTACTGTTTTAGAATTCAAAGAAATATTTTATGGAAATACTTTATTTGGCATGGTGTTGACTATTTTAGACTGCTGTGGCAGTGGGTCATTTATCTTAGTTTTATTACTTTAACTAGTACAGTGTGTAAAGTAATGCCAAAAACTCTTAAAAATGACAGTTTTGTAATTGGGTAAAAGCTTTAAAGGGACACTGCAACCATAATGTTTAATTTAAAAACAAATTCATTTTTAATTTTCCTATATTACTGCAACATCACTGTAATAATAGAATAGGAAAATGCGCTTCTGATCTGTTTTGCTTGATGATCTAATGAGCTTTGTCTCTGCAGGAGCAATTCTAAAATATGTTGGCGCTCCAGACATTGAGCCAGAGGGATCTCCCGAACATCCTGACCAGGAAGCTCCAGGACCAACACATTCCTCAGAACCTCCTTCTGTCCAGGTGAATAATGTGTGTTATTCTTAGTAGCTAAGCTGATAAGTGTGGGACGAAACTAAGGCAATTAAGAATTATTTTGATTGTTGGTTTGCGTTTTAGTGTTGCACTTGTTGGTTTGTTGGATTTTCTTATTTTAAGTAAGCATTTTCTTTTATGAATACTCAATCTGTTGTATTTATTGACATATAGCGGATTCTTTTCCTAGTATTATAGTGTTTGTTTGTTTTTAAATCAGTTTAACTTGCCTGAGTTGCTCAACTGAAGATGTTTATTTTTACCTGTAGCCTGTTTTGCTCACGAGGTGTAATAGATTGTGGAATCTTAGTAGACCTTGCTGAGAGTGGCAGCAATCAGCTCTGATGACCATGGTGCTTGTAAATAAGGCAAATGCGCCATCTAGTGGGATGCAGCATGTTTATTCGTGTTGGAGCAATGACAAGTACTACTAACAAAACAAAAGATGCACAGGGTAAAAAAAAATAATCAAACTCTTCTTAGATCTCTTATAGATTATTGATAATAGCATTCTAATTGATTTCAAACCTTTTCAAAAGATCTTTTGCCAATAGCACACCCAAATATTTGATAACCTTGGAATTCCATTTGATTTTATATTTTCCTGTGTTTGCTATGTTTAACTTGTTGCCTGTGTATTTACCATAGGTTTCTATTATCAACATCAAATGAGGTAAGGTTCTGTCCGGGTCTTGGAGAACCAAAATAATATCATCAGCAAAAAGCCCTGTTAGATGTCCCTGCTCTCCTATATGTATTCCTTTTAGATAGTTACTTTGTCTGATCATTTGTGCCAGCGGCTCAATGAACATAGCAAACAATGTAGCGCTTAGGCAACATCCTTGACGAGTACCATTAATCTTTATCCTTGTCGTAGGTTCTTGGTAGAGACCTTGAATACACTGTATTAACTTTTCTTGGAACCCCAGTTTCCCAAGAACTTGATACAGAAATCTCCAATTCACACAGCCAAGGCTCACCAGTAACAGCTCGCAGGCCCTGCTTTTGGATCTGATCTATTATGTATAGGACCCGTCTAATGTCTTCTTGAGTCTTCCTACCTGTTAAAAAAGCTGACTGATTGGAAGTCCATCTCGTCCCCTTAAATTTCAAAGCGTAACGAACCTGTGTAGCCCGAGGAATTTTATTATAGTTTATTTCCTAGTGTGCAACTCCCCAGGTGGCATTGTCAGGCAACCCCCTCCCCCCCCCCATTTTCCTTTATACCCACCATCAGAATTGTCTTGTCTCATGGTTAACAAGAAATAGGGTACAGCTATAATGATGTAATATGTCAACCGAAAGCAGCTGACCAGCTGAAAAGGCTCACTCCACCCCCTACTGTTGGGAGGAGGACACGTTCAAATTTCTCAGCTGCATGGATAGGGGGACAAGGTGAGAACTCCGATTGGACGAGAAAACCGAATTATTGCTTAGTCCGATTAAGCTCTGTATGTAAACGCACTGATTACACCTGCGCCAGAGTGCAGAGTGAAAGCAGCTCTTTTAAAAACAAGCGCAGGCTGGAGTCAGCACTCCTTTGGCGTGTCCACGCTGAGAACTCTGTCCTTCGCAGTTCTTAGCATTTCGGCTAGCAATCCCAGAGCGGGCTGGGCCATAAGCGCAGCTGGAGGAGGAACCCTGGCGGGTGCCCGTTCATCGGGAGGTGGTGCTGTGTGTGCGTGATCGTTGTGCATTCACCGCTTGGCTGTTAAAGCTGAAGCCCCCCGCCCCCTCTCCTCCTCTGGCGCTCGGCGGGGAGGCAGCGACTTGGAGCGACTGCACCCAGGCAGTTTTGTTTTGTGTGTGTGTGTGTGCAAAGAATAAATAAAAGTTTTCCTTTCGTTCTAACTGTTTAACGCTTGCCTGGGTGTCTCAAGGTATTAGTATGTTAATTTTGTTCTCTTTTCTTTCCTGGGTGTCTCAAGGTATTAGTATGTTAATTTTGTTCTCTTTTCTTTAGGACAGGAGTTGGCGTAGCGTGAATTTTGGTTTGTAGTGATTCCCCTAGCTTTGTTTATTCCCTTTTTTGAGTTTTCTTTGGTTTCTTTGGCCCTGTTCCCCTGTGGTGAATTCTTCTGGTGGATTCAAGTGATGTAGATGTTGAAGGAGTCTTCATTGACACAGACTTAGTTGTATAAAAACTGGTTTATTTGCAAAGAAGTCAAAAGTCAGACAGGCACCATGGAAAGCCTGGGGATGTCTCTGGGCCAGATGTGAGCAACTCCGATGATGCTTTGTTCCCATCACCTTTTATACCTCCCAGCAACCAGGGAGGAAGATGCTAGAAGTGGGGGAGAATGTATACATTCCATAGTTGCACCCCCAATGACCATCTGGTTTCAATTTGGTGGCCGTTGGCAACAACAAGACCATATATGGACCCTGAGACGCCCTTAGGGAAGAAGTGCAGCAGGTTCACTGCTGAGTTCACATCAGGCCATATACATAAGATCACATGATGTCATATACATAGATTCAGATACTACACCCCTTATTTTCTTATGTTGAACAGTCTTTTTGGTATGGTACTTATTTCCTTGACACTCAGGCAGCTAAACCTGGTCTATTTTAAATTGTTGTCAAATAAAGCTGTTTCATAGGAAGTCCGTCTCGTCCTCTTAAATTTCAAAGCGTAACGAACCTGTGTAGCCCGAGGAATTTTATTATAGATTATTTCCTGGGGTGCAACTCCCCAGGTGGCATTGTCAGGCAACCCCCCCCCCCCACCCCCAATTTTCCTTTATACCCACCATCTGAATTGTCTCCACCTCCGCCAGACCCTCCCCCTCGCCACATCTAGTCTTTTTTTGATAGATGATGATCTATGCGTATTGATGCGTCGTGCTGATGCGTAGCCCCTCCAGGATCCCTCCTTGCACTGCCACTCCGTCGTAGTGCGGGGCACCGAGTGCCGCAGGCCCCTCCGCACCCGTCGCCACCGCCGTCTTCTACGCCAAGCCGCGTCTCGCCAATTCCTCCTTTACCTCCTCTGCGCTGTTGTAGGTTCGAGTTCCCGTATCCCAGTGGGTCCTCATCTTGGTGAATGGCGTCTGGAACCGGATGCCCTTCTCCTTCAGGATTCTTTTAGCAGTGTTGTACTCTTTTCTCTTTTGGACCATCTCTGTCGCGTAATCGTGATGGAATGACGGTACTTTATTCCCCAGTTCTATTTTCTTTGTCCATAGCTCTCTCAGGACCCTCTCTTTGGTAGTAAATTCCAGAAAGTTAACAATGATGGGTCTCGGTTGGGCACCGTCCGCTGGCTTCTGTGCAAATGAGCGGTGTGCTCTCTGAATTTGGAAATTAAAATCTGCTGGCAGGTGCAGTTCGCTTTTCAGCAGGTCTTCCACAAACTTGGCCACAGATTCTCCCTCCTCTCCTTCAGTGACTCCATAGGTTGTTTCTCCTCGGCCTGGACTCCAGGTCAGTTAACTTGTCCTGAAGAGCTTTTTGTTCTCTCAGTGATATGACCAGAGCGTCATTAGCTTCCTGTGCCCAACGTTCTAGCTTTTCAATCCGCGACTCAGCCTCGTTGATCTTGCCGGTCTGGAGCTCCTGTTCGGTGATGACTTTCGCAAGTTGTTGATTTATTTCGTCTTTGAAGTCGTCCAAGTCTTTTTCCACGTCGTTCCTCAGTGTTTCTCCAAACGTGCGAAGGACTTCTTTTGATTCCGTTTTTAAATTCCGTATCTCCTTGCTAATAATTTTTATGTCCGAGCCCTTTTCCGCGTCGTTAGTCACGAGGAGTTCGTTTCGCCATCTCCCTCTGTTTCAGAGCAAGCTGGTAGTTCCGCCATATTGTCTGTTACCGTGTTTCTCTTTTGGTTGAATCAAGTTTTCCTTCCCATTCCAACGTTCCCCTGATCACTTTGTAGTTAATATGATATCTGACAATACTTATTCAAGTTTTCGGGGACTTTTTACCCTAGACGGTCGAGAGCCCTGGTGTCGCGCAGTCTACCGCTTTATGGCCAAACCAGAAGTCCCTTCCCTCTAGCCTTTTCAAGGGGGAGGTGGCTAGACTCGGCTCTTGTGGGACGAGAAGCAGAAGGCCTTTCCGATCGGGGGGGAGATGAGATCACATTTTTGTGGGTCAGCACAAACTCATCTGCGAGGACAGCAGCCTTGGACAATGACGACACTTTCTGTTCATTCAAGAACATTACCACCTTCTCTGGCAAAGAGTCTTTAAAATCTTCTAAAAGAACGAGCTCACGGAGTGACTCAAAGTCATTTTTGACATCATTAGCTGCACACTATTTATCAAAGAGGTTGCTTTTCTCCCATGCAAACTCGACAAAGGTTTGACCACTAGATTTTCTATGGTTCCTAAATTTTTGCCGGTAGGGCTCAGGAACAAGCTCATAAGCAGGAAAAATTGCTTCCTTTCCAACATCATATTGCAGGCTGTCTTCTAAGAAAAGAGCAGACACCAACTCCTGTGCTTTTCCCACCCGCTTGCATTGGAGAAGGACAGGCCACATGTCTCTTGACCAGTTGAGTGGCGAAGCTATTCGCTCCAAGGCACTGAAGTATGAATCAACTTCTGCCTCACGAAATGCTGGCACCAGAAAAATGTTTTTACTGGGGCTGGGCAACGATTAAAAATTTTAATCGCAATTAATCGCATGATTTACCTGATCAATCACGATTAATCAATTAATGTATACGCAAAAGCCAATAATGAATTTAAAAGAAGTCTTTCATACACTTTAATTTAAATGTTCTGCCATATAAACAAAAGCACCATAACATTTATCGTGCAAACACTTAACATCAGCACTTTACACAGAAACATTTTTAATGTAAATCTAAAGTTAAAAAAAAATGCAAATACAAAATTAAAGCTTATTGCCAATGCCAGGGCATTACTGTTATCCTGTTCCTTATGAAAAATAAAAAAAAATCTACCTCCAAAATCCTGAGCCACAATAATAACAGGCAATTTCTGAGGTAACAGCAGAAACATTTTTCTTTTATCAGGGAGCAGCATAACCAGTCTGCGTTCCCTTGCAAATGTCCCAGTTAGAAAGGGTGAGGCACGTTCACTTTTGGGTTTTTCTTCACAGGGGACTAGAATGTAAAGTCCACATTTATACTGGAGTTCCTTTGGAGAATCTCACTCAACTCAGTGCAGTTTGTCAGTTCCTGGAACTTGACGGCCAGTTATTTTAAATGTACTGCCATATGAATTAAAGTGCCATAACATTTACTGTGCAAACACACTTTTAAAATCAGCATTTTTGAACAATTAGCAGCTAAGAAAAAAAAAATAGTGTAAATTTAAACTCAACTTAAACAATGTTTTAAAGCAATACAAAATTAAAGCTGTAAGCAGCGTTTGCGGGACTGAGCCCACCTGGCCACTGCCTGCCGTGACGTCCGCCACCTGGCCACAAGCCCCCGACACCCGCCAACGCTTCCCAACACCTGGCGATTCCGCCCGAAACCCGCCGATGCCCCATTACTGCCGCCGACGCCTGCTGATGACACATCAAGCACTGACTTGACATTACTGACTTGACATTTAGAAACATTTGATTTCTAAATGCTTTTTTTTTTTACTGTATTACTGTATCATTTTGGAGATAATAAGCTTTAAAGTTGGCTTTTTGTTTTGTTTTGCGACAGCTCCAATATTCCATTTTTACTGTACAATAACATCAAATTGCTCCATGAGCTCTGTCAATGGTTGGTACAGTTGACCTCAGGACAACCTTGAATATATCTTCAATCATTATAAGGCATATTTAATGTACCATTTTGGAGATATTAAGCCTCAAAGTTGTTGTTTTCCTTTTTCTTTTTAGCTTTTCAAACAGGCAAAAAGGGCCCAGTACTCAATTTTTTACTGCACAGTAACATTGCTTTGCTCCATAATTTCTGTCAGTGGTTGGTACAGTTGACCTGAGGAATACCCTGACTATATCCTCAGTCATTATCAAGCATATGTACAGTATCATTTTGGAGATATTAAGCCTTAAAGTTGGCTTTTTTTTTTCTTTTTCTTTTTTTTTTTTTTTTTGCGAAAGCTCCAATATTCCATTTTTACTGTACAATAACATCAAATTGCTCCATAAGCTCTGGCAATGGTTGGTACATGTGGCATGACGAAATACTGTACTACCAAGTTTGTAGTTGCAGTATCTTCAGTTTATGGGGTAGAGGGTGCTCAAATTGGATTGATTGAAGATGTAGTTTAGGTACAATTTGCTTGTTTTTTATCAAAATTTAAGTTGATTGCAGTTCAAGGTGGCACAATCCTATCAGATGTTGTCATTTTATCACGAAGAACACTGGTATTTGATGATTATTACCATAAGTACCACCATGTTGCAGGCATTGTGGTTACAAGTTTCACTCCAATTTTGATTGTTGTCTGTATGACTAGCAATCCGTTGAGCTGTCTAGGGTTATCATTCAGATAAGGTGTCACAACTTTTAATTGCATGGGAACTTTGGGATCCATGGCAGGTGGGCATTGTAAAAAAAACGGATCTTGAGTCGGAAGCTAGCTTGTCCTAATTGTGACCTTAATATGATGATTTTTTTCCCCTGCCAGATTGAGGAGAAATTAAATGGACATCCAAACCGGGGCCAATAATGGATGAGCTGGATGATGTCACAGTATCAATTTTAAATGGTAGGTCATGTGTAGGTATGAAAAAATTTCCATTACTGTGATTTGTCTGCTAAGTAATTAAAATAACTGTATGCTGACACTGATTTCAAAAAGAAGTATTTTACAAATTTGAGACAAAATGTCTAAACTGAATTGCATTTACAATTAATTCTGATAACAGAAATTGGCACAAAACAAACTTGGTTTGACTTGTCAAGTTGAATTAAATTCATTAGTCAAAAAAATGTATGAGTTGTTAAGTTTAAAAGGTTTGTTAATGATTGGACTGTCTTTATAGCTGCCAACATCGATGAAGTCTTGCTCCACACCCTCCGTCGTGAAGATTTGAGAGACCTTTTTCCTGGACCAGAACACTTTCTCAGGAGGAAAAGGATTTGGGCCCTTATTAGTGTAGATGTGATTGGTTACCTACTTTGCTCTGAAAACATCGAACATAACACTTTTTTTTTTCTTTTTTCCTAATTGTGTCTATTGTTTCTCTCTTGTTCATAATGTTTTGGATCTGGTTTCCTCTCGGCTGAGAATTCCACCGTACCAGACAAGGCTGCCCCGAATGAAGCCAGGAACTGTGTCTTCACCAGGAGGAACATCTCCAATCTGTCCTCAGACATCCACTCCTTTGGTGAAAAGCAGCCCAAAGAGGACCCTCCAGCTTCCTGCTCCTCCACAATACTGGATGTTGTCGAAACTAGACATGGGCAAACCCCGGCCCGCGGGCCACATCCGGCCCGTTGCGTGTCTCTGTCCGGCCCGCGTGAAGCCAGTCATAACCCCCCAACACCGCACCCCCCAACGAAACTTTGTTGGCACGTAACTTTGCCGAGTTAGCGTAGCGCGATAGCAATAGCGTGCTTCCCCCCCGTCAATGAGGTGTAGGTACAGAATTAGTCCGGGTGCAGAATCGTTCTGGGCGGAAGTGACTGCCGATACGGCAACTCCATTGGGACATACCTCTACATCGCGTTCGAACGTGATATATGGATAGATCGCGGTACGTTTATAGAGTTGCCGTATGTGACGTAATTGGCAGTCGCCTCTGTCCAGTGGGCGAATGCCAACAACGTCACATACGGCAACTCTATTAGGACAAACTACATCGGTTGATTAAGGTTATCTTTTTTTTTTCTGTCAATCCCTGGCGTATTTACAGTACTTTGTATTATATTGTATACACGAAATTCTCTCTCTCTCTCTCTCTCTTCACATATATGTATATATATATATATATATATATATATATATATATATACATATATATATATATATATATATATACATATATATATATATATATATATATACATATATATATATATATATATATATATACATATATACATATATATATATATATATACATATATACATATATATATATATACTATATATATATATATGTATATATGTATATATATATATATGTACATATATATATATATATATATATATATACATATATATATATATATATATATATATATATATACATATATATATATATATATATATATATATATATACATATATATATATATATATATATATATATACATATATATATATATATATATATATATACATATATACATATATATATATATATACATATATACATATATATATATATACTATATATATATATGTATATATGTATATATATATATATGTATATATGTATATATATATATATATATATATGTATATGTATATATATATATATATATATGTATATGTATATATATATATATATATATATGTATATATATATATATATATATGTATATATATATATATATATATATATATATATATATATATACATATATACATATATATATATATATGTATATATATATATATATATATATATATATATATGTATATATATATATATATATGTATATATATATATATATATATATATATATATATACATATATACATATATATATATATGTATATATATATATATATATATATATATATATATGTATATATATATATATATATATATATATATATATACATATACGAATGTATGTATTCAACACACACTATCTATCTATCTATCTATCTATCTATCTATATATCTATCTATCTATCACCCGCGAAATAGCGTTTTGACCGTGATCTATCCATATATCACGTTCGACCGCGATGTAGAGGTATGTCCCAATGGAGTTGCCGTATCGGGCAGTCACTACGCCCAGAACGATTCTGCACCCGGACTAATTCTGTACCTACATACAACCCCCCCTTCCGTGGCCCGCCGACTCGATGCAGGTCTGTCATGTGGCCCGTTGCTAAAAAAAAGTTTGCCCACCCTCTATACAGACAGTGAGTTGGAGCAAGCTCGTAAGCACTACTTCCAGATGGCCCGCACTGCCAGTGAGGGGAAATGTGTCATGTTCAAAGAGCTGAGATGCAGGCTGGTGAGAAACACTGTCACCAGCATGATTTCTATCTTGAGAGCCAGTCAGCAAGGAGAGGGGGTCCGGTACCCTTCTAAGCATGAAGTCACTGCAATGGCTAAAAGACTAGTGGAGTATTATCCCATGCTGAAGGATTAAGACAAAACAATGAAACATGTAAGTGATTATATTATTTTGCGCACTTAGATTTTGAAGCGTGTGGTTATTTTTGGCTGATACGTTTCTTTATCTGTGCATGTTCACTTTCCATCTTTATTTGTTCTTTCAATGAGTGAAATTTTATTTACCAAGCGAGCACTTACAAGAATCTTCACAAGAGATTCACCAGAGAGGGGCCACAAGAAGAAAAGGCATCGCATTGACTTCTCAACAAGTGACCAAGAAGAAGATCATGATACAGACTCAATTGGTGGATCAACAATTATTTTGTGTCACACACCAGGGCGCAGTTCTGATAATGGCCACACTTCACATAAGTAGAAACGTGTCCATTTTAATAATAATGATAATGTATGAAAGCTAGGCAATGTTATGATAGTTTTGGATATCATGATATATCACAGGCATTTTTACATTTGAATTGTCATTTGATATATTTTGATGCTCCAAACAATTTCATCCATTTGACTGATTTACTGATTTGTCTCCTCCATTTCATCAGCCAAAGATGGTCTGACAGCACAGGCCAGACATTATCAGACCCTGCAGGAGCTGTACAAGAAACCAAAATCCAACCAAGATGCTGTCTCCCAAATTCTTGAGCTGCAGTTTCAAGCAAGAAGATCCTTCATTGATAGTGATGTTCTGAAAGAACAGGACAAGGCCAACAAAGATCCTGGATGCATATCCATGTGTCAAGGATCTTTATCGTGTAAGTGATTAACTTGTTTTGGTTTATGATGAAAAGCAAGCATTTTTGCAGATTTTAACACTGACTTGCATTAATAGGCGATGAATGAGCTGCGGCGCATTCTGGATAAGGGCAACAGAAAATTCATTGATGAACTAAAAAAAGAGATGGGAAGATTTCTGCACCAATGTGTAATTTTATGGTGTTTGGAAAAAAAATGAAGTGATGAAGCCACGCATAACGCTGGATGTAGGTGAGTCATTTTGCTGTGTCTCTAATTGACTGTGTAGCTGTTTCCTTGGACATAGGATGGTTTATGTTGCGCTGAATGAATAGATGCAGAATGGTAATACTCTTCATGCTGAAAAAATAAGATTTTTTTTTGTGATCAACACAAACCTAATAAGACTCATTTTTAGGAAGACTAACTTTGAACTCAAAGTTGATTTGTTCTATTCCAGTGGAATATTCCATCACGCTGCTCAGGGCACTCCCCACACTCTTTCCTTCACCAAGTCCACCACCGAAGAAGCTGGGACATGCCAGTGAGGCACTGCTTCATGTCATTCAGGTGAAGGTTTGTTCGCATTTTCTCACATTCAACACTTCATAGTTCCATGCATGGATGTGGCATTTCCTTCTTCTTTTTCTTTAGCCAACTGAAGATCCCACAATGTACTCGCAGAAGAGGTCTTTCTGCACCCCTGTGTTGCTGTTTGAAGGGACCCGCTGTCTCATCTGTCTTGGAGCCACGGAAGACTTGAGTGACGGTCTGCTTCATCTGATGGGTTACTACTATGCCCTGCACCTCACATATCCAAAAGTGTGTGGCAACCCTTCTCTCTGTCATTCAGACAGAAGTGCTACAGGACACTATCCATGAGTGAGACACCACAGCCTCATCCAAAAAAGACCATGGCAGAATGGAAAGATTTTATTGGGGAGTAGAGCTGTGTACTAGGCATAGGTAGTGATACACTCCCCTGGTAGTTGTAACTTGAGGGTGGGTGGGAGTCTGTTGTTATCAGTGGTGATAGGAACACAACACTATATGCTGTCCCCATACTGTTTTTTTTTTTTTTGTGTAACTGAGTGTCAGGGAATCTGAATCAATATTCAATAATGATGACGGTGAATATTGTAACAATTGTTACTTGCGTTCTAGAAATGATTGCTTGAGATTGTTTTAAGATGCAATGCCTTCGTGACGTTTTTATTACAAGGCAGTGAAGGCACTGTCAGCAATTTAAGTGAATAAATAGTTGTTGACAATATTAATTCTGTTTGCTGAATTATTTTTTTTTTGGGGGGAGTGGGCGTAGGGGGGGTGGATGCTTTGTCTCAATTTGAGAAAAAAAAAGCTAATATTGTGAACACTTAAATTAAGAAGAATTGCACTGTCAGTAGGTCTGGTTTTAAGATCTTTTCATTCAAATTAAGAAAGAAGCAAACGTGAAAAAAGAATTGAGAAGCTAGTATCAAGTTTATTTGACTTAGTACAGTCCTTGGAATGAGTGCTTTACTGTTTATTTCAAGAGTTTTTCCATTCTTCAAATGCCTAGATATATCGTCTTATTTTAAGAAATCTTACCAAGTCTAAATATCTTACTGCATTGGCAGATAATTTGACTTGTTTCTAGCCTGTTCTTTCTCAATTTAAGTGTTTATTTCTGAGATATATTTTGCAGTGTGTGGACACCGAGGGGAGCTCTAGAATTGGCTCATTCAACCGACCAAAGAGCCAATCAGCAGCGGCGTCACAGGCCCTCCTCCTTCTTTGTTCTCTCTCTCACTTTGACTTCTGCACTGGACAGCCAGGTTTGTGGAGGGAAGGTTGGAACAAGGTAAGGACGGGGTATCCCATACATTCATGTACGTAGTGTCACTAAGTCTTAAACTCACCAGGTTTGTATCGCTTATCGATAACCCTAATGCCATACAAGTCTATGAGGGTCAACGGTCAACTTTGTCCTAGGGACATGGGGCCACTTTCAGGTTCATCAGGATCCTCCAGGACACACCCACGCCAAATTTGGGGCTTCTAGCCCATGAGGAACCCCGAAACCCTCACTCTAATTCCAGCCTTATCGCTAAACCCTAATGCAGTGCAAGTCTATGAAGGTCAAAGCTCAACTTTGTCCGAGAGACATCAAGTGTTTTTTCATGAATCATTCATAAATGTTAAGAGTTTGCTTTGTGGAGAATTCACAATAAAAATACATTGACACTGTCAAGATGGACTCAAGCACTATTATTGAACTATACTGTATTTTTTGAGTGATGTGAAGCTTTTGACAAGCGCTGCGCAAAGGAGGCCCATTTGTTTTTGTTTTTTTTCAGGGGGCCCAAAATTCCTGGCGGCGCCCCTGAGCGTTCATCTCCAGCACTAAGGCAGTGGAGCTGCCGGCCACGAGAGAAGAATTAACCAGTCCATTGAAACCATTTGTTTGGTCTAGTGAGTGGCAACAGTCCTTTGAGGATCTTAAGTGCCTTCTCAGCTGTAACCCTGTTGTGTCTGCTCCAAATTTTTCCTCATTGGCTAGAAGCCCCAAATCTAGCGTGGGCGCTTCTTGAGGGCTACTGATGATAAAGCAAGTGGCCCCATGTCTCTAGGACAAAGTTGAAAATTCACCCCATAGACTTGCATTGAATTAGGGTTAACAATAAGGCTGAAACTAGGGTTAGGGTTAGGGTTAGGGTTAGCTGAAATTAGGGTTAGGGTTTCCTAACCCTAGGCCCAGCAACCAGACAAGAAGGTATGGGTCGTGATTTTGTCAAGCCACGAGTTTCTTTATGTTTTTGTACTGGTGGTGGGAGACTCACATCTCTGTCCACTTGTGGATGGTTTTGTGTTCTCTCCCCGGGCAACAACCTTGAACACGGGCTTGTAACAGACTCCGCCCAGGATTTTGCTGCGCTACTGGCAACTGTGTTGGACCGCTGGCCCAAGGTTTGTTTATCTGCTGTGACAAACAAATATGAACACATGAATGTCATCGCCACTCTGTTTTATCAATATCAAGTAATTCCATGATCCATAGTTCAATAACAAGAATATTCATGAATTTATTTTGCATTTTTATGTTTGTTTGGGTTTTTTTTTTTTTATACAACTATTTTGTAGGTGTTTGTGCTTGACTTTCCACCTCGCCTGACTGTCAAGCCAGAACTACAAACAGCGCTACGTCAAGTATATCATCGTGTTGCTGCACGCATGGGTGTGTAAAATACATATTGTTGTATTTTTTTCTCTTCAGTGACACTGTGCTAACAGATATTTCTTAGAATTGTGTGATTACATAATTGATTATGTGACACTTCTTCCAGGTTTAACATTTGTGTATATGGCCGATCACCTCCCCCTTCGTCAGCTGTACATGGTGGTGTTATGATGGTGTAAGTTTCTTCCTTCTTCAGCCTTACTTGCTCTTCATTTGATATGACAAATATGTGTTAACATGTTGTTTTCTGTTTAGGTGCACCTCAGGACTGATTTTGGTGGAGCGTCTGCATGCTGCAGTGCTCCATCAGCTCGCACCCCCTTCACCTAGGCCAGGGGTGTTGTGCCACAACCAATCATCGCCCAGGGTGTCTCCCAGAGTGGTTGTGACAGGTCCTGTCCACATGCCAGTGTATGGACCTGCTCCTGAATGGACTCTTGTTGGACAGGAGGTTGAGGTAACCTGTTCATCCCTCTTTCCCCCCCCGCCCCCCAAATCGTGTATTTGTCAAACTGTGCAACTTTTTATTTTAAAAATGAACACTTATCCTAAGTTGACTCTGATTTCCTCTCCTCTTTTTTTTATAGACGGTACCAACAGCTGTTGAGACTGCATTTCACACAGACATCCCGTCCAATCCCGTGTGGTTCAGTGAGGCTGTGCTGCTGGACCACATGGAGACCGTCGTGGAGTCATCTGGCAGGGTTTCCCCAGCTGCCACGGTAACATTCACACAATTATTCATACACTTATCAACTAGGGGTGGGTGAAAAAAAAAATCAATATTGCAATATATTGTTGTGCTTTCTGTCGCAATAAATAATCGATACACTGACGGCAAATATCAATATTTTTTTCCAAACACCACCTGTCCACCTGTCCCGGGAAAGATAAAATCTCTCCCAGGACACAATTTGTCCCGTTTTTTAGGGAAAATGACAAAACCTCATTTAATTTCCGTCTGTGGTCTAGATAGGGTTGCCAACCCTCCCGTAAAATACGCGATTGTCCCATATTTGGCAACTAAAAAGCCTGTCCCGTAATGAACTGATGGGGGACGCACTTCACTTTTTCCCGTATATTTTGGGGACGCGGTTATTTATTTCTTTATTTTGTCTGCATCATTTTTTTTTATTGATTTTCAGAATCGGGGCAGTGAAAGGATTTTTTTCCCTCTTTCATCTTCCCGTCGGTTTGTATATCCCAAGTCCCCAAGTTGAGATAAAACAAGTTGCTACTGACTTTACATTACCAGAAAGCACTGTCCTTGTTTACATGAAAGTTATTAATGTTCATGCACTTCAATATGTTTGCTTGTGCAGTGCACGTTTGTTTGTACATTATACAAAGTTTTGGAATAAATGCAAGATCACAGGCATTTTCCTTTTTATGGGTATTCTTTTCTTTTTCAGTCACATATTGTGACGACCCTGTCTCTATATAACTTGTTGTGGCTCCCAGCTGTTTTCCCATTTCTCGGTAGCGGTGGATGTGGGAGTGGCATCTTCCGATTAGGACACCTGTGCCGATGCCCCCCGCAGGATAAAAGGCCGACTGCGTGTGCCGCTCCGTCTCTTCCCCATTCTCCATCCAGCAGCCATGGGCGTCTGGCCGACTCTCAGCTTCTTCTGTTCTGTTTTGCACCTGACAACACCCCACATCCTATTATTCACTCATCCACACTTACATTACTGATGAATACTGACAAACACACACCATATATTTCATTATTTTGCTTACAATTATCTATTTTGTTATAATAAACCTTTTGATTAATCGCAATCTGCAGTGTCCCTTCCGTTATTGTCATAACTCTTGAACCGGGTTATGACAATATCGTCTGCAAAATTTCAAAGATATCGTGTGTCGTGATGTTGTCATTATCTTGGGCCAAATATCGTCACAGTATCGAATCGAGGGTTAGCCGTATCGCCCCACCCCTATTATCAACACAAGATCACATATGTACAGTACATGTACAGTTTAATTAGTGTGTTACTTTGTTTATGAATTCATTTCTTTATGTTCTTCTAGATGTCCAGCCTGAGACGTCGATCAGCACACGTTGCCTCAAAAACCAAAACAAACAAGTGAGATGTTGGTCTTTGGGATATGTGTATTTCATTGTGTGCATCTTTGTGATAGGACAATAAATGCAGTTCTTTAAACGTTACTTTGTGTCCTTGTATTTGCAGGTGTGGGCAACACGTTCAACTGTCCACATGACTGAGTCTGCCTCCAGCAATGTCACAGCAGTGCAGCAGGTTTGTACTTATTCATTTCCACTTCATCACCTGTGTGTGTTTTCTAGGCTTTACACCGATCTTATCGGCTGTATCGGATCGGCCGATATTTGGCATTTTTTGAAACGTTCGTGATCGGGCGTCATGTCATGAATCACCGATCAATGACGTCATGGTCGTGTTGAAACTTTTTTAATCTGTCTCATTTCCTCCAAAGTAGTTTCACAGCATTGACATGTTTATTTGTTTGTATCCGAGACATAATGATTCATGATTCAAAGGCCTTCATTTTCGTCTTCGTGCCTCTTCCTGTTTTGAGTACTGTCGCTATGTGACGGACAATAAAGTTTCTTTGAATCTTCACGACAGCAACATCCATGGGCGACACAAACAAACGTGTCGGGAGTGTGGAAGTTTTTCAAAGTGAGAGAAACATACATAGCACAAGCTATCTGCAATATATGCAACGCTACAGTACTTCGCGGGGGAACTTTGGTAAAAAAATTTAAACACCACAAATTTAATGAGGCACTTGGAAAAGATACACACAGAGGAGCATGTCGAGTTTAAGAAACGCAGCGCGGAGAAAGAAAAAGAAAAGCAAACTCTGAAACGGATGCTAAAGCAAACAACTTTAGACGGTGCTCCTGAGAAGGCAAGGGGTGTACAGAAACAAGTATTTATTGCCCCTAACGTGATTGGATCGGTGATCGGTGACCGGTTTATTTAAACTCACTGATCGGTGATCGGCACAAAAATCGTGATCGTGTAAAGCCTAGTGTTTTCCTTTCTATGTTTATTGGCATAAAATCACATCTTTCTTATTTTAATCAGGTGGAGGCGACGCCACAGATGATCAGAGCTGTGCCCGTGGTTCCTGTGGCTCCCGTGGTTGCCAGCACCAAGCCAGAGGAGGCCAGCACCATCCAGGAGGCAACACAGAAGATCAACTAAGCTAAGGAGGCTTTTCTTTCTTCTTCTGTTGCCTCTGACTGCTCCGCTCGTTCTACGCCTCGCACATGTGATTTGTGATCCATCATCAGTTAGTACTAGTGAAGATGCAGTGGCAGATCATGGCACTGGTATTAGATTAGCCAAGGTTCTGCATGGTTCTTTTCATCAAGGCGAAACCGGTCACGGTTTAAAATTCCAGCACCAGCTGGCAACAGTGAGTCACTTCAGAAGAGCAAAACTCCTCACTTTGACATGGATAATTCTGACGTAGAGTTTGTCAGTGCTGTGACCAATGAAGAGTGTAACTTCTCTCCCCTTGATGTTGATGTTTGTTTAGACCTTTGCAAAAACTTGAAGATTCATTTGGACCGTGCGAGTTTTCCAATTTCTGATTGCAAAGGCCCATTAGGTTCGCCGTGTACAAATGAGAATGTAGAGGCTGATGGAAACTGCGTCTTCAGAGCCATCAGTCAAGCTGTGACTGGTTTATAGACACAGAAGTGGAAATTCAGGTTGCAGCAGATTGTTTACGATTAGATGTGTACACTTTTATCGATGGTCATGGGTTGAAGTGCAGCTCTTGCAAGAAACAATTCTCACATTGTATATATTTATGGATGTATTTGTTTTATATGGAAGCAGTTACCATAATCCAAATTAAAATAAGAATATAATAACAGAAATGCTTTTTCATTTTAAGAACGAAGCTGCATTATTTGACTCATAATTAAAATGGTTAATAAGTCATTCAATCTGCATTTTCATTTTCTTATTCATGACTGCTCATTCTTGTACTTAATTCAAATGAAGGAAAACACATTTGAGATTTAATTTTCAAAACATGCACCAGCAAAGAGTTACCAAAATTCAATATGAAAAGTAAAATTCAAAAATGAAAAAGCAATAGCAGAATGCTTTTTCATTTTAAGAACGAAGCTGCATTATTTGACTCATAATTAAAATCATTAATAAATATTCCTATATGCATTTTCATTTTCTTATTCGTGTCGTACCTTTTATGACACAATCAAAAAGAAAACTGAGGGCATTGCTTTTTAATTTTCATGGTCCTGCCCTGCACAAGAGTTACCACAACTCGAAAACGAAATCGCAATCTCAAAGTAAGCGCGCGGCGCAGGAAAGTGACGTCAGCAGCTCTCCACCTCCGCTGTGGGTATGGCGGTATGACGCCAAGTGTCATTTGCCTCCTGTTATGTGTAAATTCTAATGTTTGTGAATTTAATAAATGTATATATATATAGTGTATATTTAAAAAAACAAAACAAAACAAAAAAAAGGTATAGCGGTATGACACCACTTTGCCATTGTTACTTTTCACGTCATTGAAGTTGCCGGTAAACGAGATTTAAATCGCCGAAAAACGTGGACCACTGACGGATCTCGTTGGTTGGACAGATTTGAGCATGGCGCACATTGACACAATTGTTCAAACCCTGCTGGATTTAGCTTCCCAGGTGGAGTTGAATAGTGTATCTGAATCTTATGCTCGGGACCGAGTTGAGCAGGTATTCTGCCGTCCCAGATACGGACGCAAACAAGGTTGCCCTAGCCAACCTGTTGTCAGTTATGGAACACCTTGATGCACCAGCACAACATTAAAGCTAAAGCTATTTGTTACATGGGTGGAGTAACAGCTGTTCGGCGTTGGCCACCAGTCCATCCGACGAAGGATGCGAAGCAACAGATCAATCCGTCGACTGGTGGCAGATGCTGGTGCGAGATCTGTCAGTGGTCCACGTTTTTCTGCAATTTAAATCTCGATTACCGGCAACTTCAATGACGTGAAAGAAGTAACGATGGCAAAGTGGTGTCAGACCGCCATACCTTTTTTTTCTTTTCTTTTCTTTTTAAATAAATAAATAAAAAAAAAATATATATATATATATATATATATCTTTCTTAAATTCACAAACATTAGAATTTACACATAACAGGAGGCAAATGACACTTGGCGTCATACCGCCATACCCACAGCGGAGGTGGAGAGCTGCTGACGTCACTTTCCTGCGCCGCGCGCTTACTTCGAGATTGCGATTTCGTTTTCGAGTTGTGGTAACTCTTGTGCAGGGCAGGACCACGAAAATTAAAAAGCAATGCCCTCAGTTTTCTTTTTGATTGTGTCATAAAAGGTGCGACACGAATAAGAAAATGAAAATGCATATAGCAATATTTATTAATGATTTTAATTATGAGTCAAATAATGCAGCTTCGTTCTTAAAATGAAAAAGCATTCTGCTATTGCTTTTTCATTTTTGAATTTTACTTTTCATATTGAATTTTGGTAACTCTTTGCTGGTGCATGTTTTGAAAATTAAATCTCAAATGTGTTTTCCTTCATTTGAATTAAGTACAAGAATGAGCAGTCATGAATAAGAAAATGAAAATGCAGTTTGGATTATTTATTAATGATTTTTTTGATGAGTCAAATAATGCAGCCACGTTCTTAAAATGAAAAAGCATTTCTGCGGTCATGTTTCACCTCCAGTCAACACGCAGTGGTTCACATGAAGGTCCAAGAGGCCTACAGACCTACACAGAGTCTGGATGTGGCAGCACAGTGGCATCATTGTCTTTGTTGTGTTGTTTGGTCATTGTGATCCAATGTAATGTGAGAGAAGGACGAGTGCAGTTCTATTGGAGTCAGTTGCTTACAAATACAGATCGCACGATTTCTATCCCAATTGTTAAGTGGGAAAGAGACCTGTCTCTCCAGCCTCACTCTAATTTCTGGAGAACAATCTGCCTGAACACCTTTTCACTGATAAAACAACCTATTCTACAATTAATACATTTTAAAGTACTCCACAGGATCCACTACACTGGACAGCGGATGTTTCAGATGGGCATGACCGCCTGTCAGACCTGCTCACACTGCACAGTTCATGTCCCAGATAATTACCTACACGCTGTATGGCATTGCCCACCAGTAAATAAATTCTGGCACGTAGTATGCAATGATCTATCAGCACAGGTTGGTTACAACATCACAGCCACTCCTTCTTTTTGTCTCTTAGGGGACCTCAGTGATATCACATCAGATAAGGCAGAATCTCGCATGCTGATCACCTCCTTATCTATCGCTAAGAAAACAATCCTCACAAACTGGAAAACAAAACAACACCTGCACATTGCACAATATAGGAACTTACTGTTAGACCACACCTCCTTGGTAGGAATGTCTGCTTCATCCTATAACTAACTAGTAATCAATCAATAGCTGAGGCTGCTGGTTGATGTGGGCAGCCGTGGTGGGGGGTCGGGGGTTGGGTGGGTGGTGCTCCAGGGGTGGTGCTCCGGGAGGGGGGGGGGGCGTCCCTGGCTCTGGTCTGGGGGCCCCCTTGTTGGTGGGAGGGCTGGTCCGTCCCTGTGTCTGGGGACTGGCGCTGCATCGTACGCGGTGGGGTCGCATGCCTGGGGTGGGGCTGCGCATTCGGCGGCTACCGCTCCTGTGTGCCCGGGTGGTGCGGTGCGGTGGGGGGCGGGCCCCCTTTGGCTCCTGGATCCCTGTGGTGTCCCCGGCCCCGATGTCGCTGAGGGGGCGCCCTGACCGGGAGTCCCCCCTGGTCACATAATAGGTGTTTTTTTTTTTTGTTTTTTTTCCCTAAATTTTTAATTAATTTATTTATTTTCTTCTGTTTCGGGGGATTTGTGTCTTGGGTGGTCGCTGCCCGGCCTTCTGGCCTTAAGACCCTCTCCAATCTTAATGGCATTATAGACACTTAGGGCCTGGGGGGGTGGTTCGTGCACTGCGGCCGCCGCCCTGCTCAGCAGCAGTGTGGTTGCCCCAGGGCCTTACCACCCCTCCATTTTAAACGCACCATAGTTCAACACACCAGCAAGTGCACATATACACACACTGACACCCCTACACACAGTGGGGTCGGCCTGCTAGCGGGGGCGGGATCCGGCATCTTTCCCACTCTGGATGGGCCCTGTGCAGTCCGGTGCCCCTGGGGTGCGAGACCGGCTGGGCCTATGGGGACCTCGCCACTTGCAGCGATGCGCCATACTGGGTCCGTAGGGGGGGGGGCATCTGGGTGCCCGGGCCTGCCTTGGGTACCGATCCTCCCGGTGGGTGAAGGGGATGGGTCCTGTCATGGGGATGAGTCCGGTCTCGCTTGCCCTGGGGGGCCCCCGTCCGAAGGACGGGCTCTGCTGTCTGTTCGCCCCGGGTGGTGTCCCTTCTCCTTGGGGTATCTGCCTCCCTGTCATCCTGCCCTGGCTCCTCGTGGGGCGGGTGCCCTCCGGTCCGGGGGCCTGCTGCTCCGGGCCTCTTCCTGGCCGGCATTGCAGCGGGTGTGCCGTGTCCGGGCCCCCCCGCCCTGGACTCGTCGCTGGCGTGGGGCGGTTGCGGCCTCGGAGGCCGCACTAATTGGCAGCCTACTTCCAGTGACGTACTTAAACACACCCACTCCCACATTCAGGTACACACACCACCACATCCACACACACACACACACACACACACACACACACACACACACACGCACACACACACACACACACACACACACAGGAGCAGCAGCTCTAATTGGCTGAGAGCTAAATATCTTCTTATCTTACTGGGTGTAAATGAATCTGTCCATTTTTTAAATGTCGAAATTTAACATTTGGTTTCTATTTTTTCAGATATTATTTCCGTCAAATTCATTTGAATCAACAGAAGAAGAAAATCAGTGTGTAGTTCAAACTTTGTGCGTCTTTGTGTTCAGTTTTTCTGCTGTAGTTGTGCTTTTCTTTTCATTCCAGATGAATTCCACTCAATTTCCTTTTCAAACCTTGTAGGTGTTGAGTGAGCTGCAGCGCCCCCTGGCTACAAGTTTCATACTGTGACTCTGCCGACCGAGGTAAAAAACCAACAAACTCTGACACTTTGCTGAGGACCTCCTGGAGGAGCTGAAGGTGCAGAACCTTCTCAGGCCTCTCTGAGGAGGAACTTGCGGCTGTCGGTCCTCTGCTGCCCCCTGCTGGTCACACAGGCCTCTTACACCGCCGTTCGTCTCTTCAGCACATATTTAATTTTTTAATGGCTCTATAAACGTCACTGATGAGACGATTTTATGATTCCTGCAGTTAAAATTTCTTAATTCCAAATCTGCAAAAAGCTTCTGATCAATGAAGACAGAGTTGATTAAGATGATTTCAAAATTGACCCGTTTGAGAAAAGCTGCACTGTGGCATTGTTTGCATGTTGTTTTAACTCTCAGTGGCTTCATTTCGCATTTTTCTAAAAAGCTTCGTTTAGTGGTCCATTGTGGTCAATGGGACACTGAACATCCGCTTTGTGTGCCCGAGTTTTAAGAGGATCAGGTGCGGACATTTTAGCATTTAAATTATTATGGCTTATTAGCATAGGTACGTAGTACCTCACCTGTCCGTTCTTTTTACAGTGCTTCCTGAACACCTCACCAGCACACTACAGCCGCCTGCGAGCACAAAGCTGCGCAGAGCCTCCTCGTTGTTCTCCTCACCTGGAGGACGCTTGGTGATCAAGACCTGTGGCCCAAAACTCGGTCCTATAAGATAAGTGCAGGAACACTGCCGCTTTGCCCGCACTTGATTGTGCTAGTCGCCCCGTACAGACGGTGGACGGTGCATGTTGTTTCCGTCCCGCCTTGGTTTTACTTGTTGTTTTTCCGTTCTCGTTGTGTTTTTCTTCGTTTGCTTACGTCGCCACTGCTGACCCTCAGACAGCAGACGTTACACTATCAAGTCGCCGGTCCAGCTACAGTGGTGTGCGTGCGTGTATGCGTGTGCGTGGTTGGTGGGAAGTTGGTTGGTGTGTGTGTGTGTGTGTGTGTGTGTGTGTGTGGTTGGTGGGAACTTGGTTGGTGTGTGTGTGTGTGTGTGTGTGTGTGTGTTTGTGTGTGTGTGTGTGTGTGTATTTCAGTACATGTGACAGATTTTAGGGAACTTTTAGTAACCAACTGTTTATCTTTTCTTTTGTAGTCGCTGAGAGCTGCTGGTGGTGGCGGTGTCCCGGGTGGTGGGCCCCTTCGAGTGCTGTGACCCGGGATTGTGGTTGTTTTCTTCTTCTTTTTTTGCACTTCACTTTCTTTGCAGGTGTGTCACGTGTGAGTGGGGTGTTCCTTGTTTTCTTTGGTTCCTCCCCCGTTTGGCCCCCTCATCGGTAAGCCTCAGTTTCTACACCAAGAATAAGGAGCTCAGTAGCTCTGTTTTAAGTGTTGGTCTGTTTGTTCCTTTTATTTTTAAATGTTGAATAAAAGTTGGTTTGATATTTTAAACATTCTGAACCACGTCTCCTACTCCTTCCTCGTAGAACTTACCTGTGTGCCTAATTATTACTTTTGTGTTTAGTAGAACTCCCTGGGTGGAATTCCCAGGGTGGCGTTGTCGGTTCCTTTTCATTTTGTTAAATTCCCAATATTAAATCTTGCTTTATCAGATAGCCATAACCACTCTCATCGCCACAGGATATTTGAGTCAACTGAGTCAAACTGTCGTGTCTACTTCCCAGTCTCAATAAACATGTTCACTACTGCTTTGTGCGAGCTTCTTAAATGGAGGTTTGTCGGGGTTTTTCCCTTTTTAGAAGCAAGCCACATATTTTGTGTCTTTCCACCACAAGACATTGGCTTTTGTCACTCTCTTCGTCGTATTGGGAAAAAGTGGCATATCGGACTTTCCCGCCGCGAGTTGCTCGTCAACATACTGCTGTGAAAGAGGGGTGACGTCACAGAACGCGAGGTGCATTTAGGTGCTGCTGCGTAAAATTAAAAGATTTTCTTGGGCAAATATTCATTTGACAGACGTAAACGAAGTGAAATATGACTTCAATTTAAGTTTGTTTCAGTTTGTTTTTATAAACACACAAAAAAGTTTGAGTTAGTTATCGTTTTTGAAAAAAGTTCTTGACTTCTACTTTAGAGATATTGATGACGAGTTGTTGTATATAAACGGTGTGACTATGTGGTTCGGCAAGCGATGGTGCTGTCTGTACATAGCTTAGCAAACGGCTAGCGCTAGCACCCCCTTTCAATGCCAGAGTGAAAAGATCCACACGGAGTGTTATGACCCACGGGTGGGTCTAGGTGCCTCTATCTTTGTGTGTGTGTGTGTGTGTGTGTGTGTGTGTGTGTGTGTGAGAGTGGATGACGCCTTGCAGGTGCGGTCCTGGATGTCGGCTGCTGATTGGACGCGCCACGGCTGAGAAGGAGGAGCAGTCGAGCCAGCCTGACGGTCATCCCTCCTCCGCTCCCAACTCTGTAGTTAGTCACTTCTGAAATGGTGTTAGAGCACGCAGCCGTAGGGGTGGGCTGCCATTTTCTTTGTCCCCTCTTTTCTCCTGTTTAATAAGGATGTTGGGAGGTTAGCCTTTCTGTATTTGGGTTCTCTTTCTTTCTTTAGTTAGTTCTTAAGGCGAGCTGGTTGGAGTTTGGTTTATTATTTTGGCCTGGGCCCACCCTGAAGCCTTTGCTGCCCACCGGTTAAGTTGTTTTGTTTATTTAATTTACTGATTAATAAAATGTTTTTTGTTGAAACTGCCAACTGCAGTGAAAAATTAATGAGGCTTGGGAGTGGGGGAAGGTGTCCCACACGTTGCATCTCGGTCCCCCTCGACGGGACGTAAAACGGAGTTTTCGCCGTGACAGAAGGTTGAGCTCCTACCGTGTTAGAAGTGACGTCGTCACGTCAGCCTGTTCCATCCCTGCTAAATTCTTTAAAGAACTACCGTAAGTAAACTTTTAAATTATAATACACTCTACACTAATTGTAATTTCCTGCCCGTGGTTCTATATTGCAACAGTTGACGGCTCATATCAGCAGATAAGCAGCAACAATCTGGGCATTGCAGGTGATTCATAAATATGTCATTTCTTATTAATTAGCCCATAAGTGTTGTACACCAGTGTGACACCAAATGCTTGTTGCTGACAGCAGTGAAGAAATGACACTCTAGTGGTTCTGCACATTAGTATAAATAGAGTGATTCTCTATCATTACATCACAGGACGGCGGCACTCTGACAGATTCCATGAACCTGGACACTGATGATCCAGACTCCGGTCCAGATGACACAACAGGCCACAGTGGAAACGGGTCAGAGCATGGACTGGCTGCTGAAAGGATACAGGTAGGTGGCGCTGTCATCCCAAGTTGTGTGGTGTGGAGGATCAGGGCCAAAGTTCCAGATGCTCACAGATGTGACTGTGGATTCAGGAGGAGTGTTTGAAGGCTGGACTCCCAACAGTGATTGGCTGCTGAGGACCTCTCAATCACAATCACGTTTTTTAGTGGCTGTGAGATCGAAAGTGAGTGAACATCATTAAATAAAGAGCTCCTGCAGGGTCCCAATTTGACAAGTACACTGCTAGGTTTGCTGCTTCGTTTTCGCCAAGGCCCTGTAGCATTCATGACTGACATTGAGGGAACGTTTCATCAAGTAAGAGTTTCCAACCGGGATGTAAACTTCTTACGCTTCCTCTGGTGGCCAGATGGGGACATTACAAAGGACCTACAAGAGCACAGGATGCTGGTCCACATCTTTGGGGCAGTGTCATCCCCAAGCTGTGCTTCATTCGACGACAATCAGCATGACTTCCCAGCCGAGGTTATAAACATTGTTTGTCAAAATCTCTATGTGGATGATTGTCTAAAGGCCGTCAGCACGGTGGAACAAGCAATACATCTGTACCAGCAGCTAACAGACCTGTGCGATAGAGGTGGATTTAAGCTCAATAAGTGGGTGAGCAATCATTGCTCGGTGCTGGCCGCCATTCCTGAAGAGCAGAGAGCTAAAGAGGTAAAAACACTTAACCTTGACAGAGACCAGCTCCCTATGGAGAGGGCCCTTGCCGCTCAGTGGGATGTACAGCAAGATACATTCACATTCAGCATGAGAACCAAGCTGGGATGGGATGAGGAAATCCCTCAGGTCATGGTACATCCCATATATAGTTTTTCAAGCACCAAACTACAACAAAGGAACTCATCTATAACAAATCTACAACCTTGTAAGGGCAAAACCTACTTGTTTTAATTCAGATTAATAAACTAAAGCTTATTCGATTATCATTATGTTGTTTTTTTTAAACGCTCATATGAAATAAAAAAAGTGGAGGGAGTCGTCTGAATCTGAATCAGGTTCTGGAGCATTGCTCTGCCTCATCCATCGCATTCATTAGTGTCACATCGACTTGTAGTGCATCATTTCCACCAGCAAGCTTCTCCTGTTACGACTGCACACGTTGAACGATATTTTCTGTTCACTCGCTCACCCGTATCAGGTGATACCCTGCAAGGGTAACCATTGGCTCTTGTCTTAGACCTTCCCCGAGGTGATTGGAGGGGTGACCTACTCAGCACGTGATTTCTACAACGAGCTTTCACCCACAGAAGAGCCATAGGAAGACACGGATTAAATAGGTTGTCCAACAGAAGGCTGTATTTTGGTGTACATAATATAAAACTTCGGCCCAGTTCTGCTTGTATTGCAATGGTTGGTGTTCCTGAAGTTTCATTTTTCCCTTTTTCCTTTTTTTATTTTTTACATCCATGTTTGTGACGAAATAGTATTGTGAATCGCTAGCTCGCATTGCATGCTGGGAAACAGCGTCACTCAAGGAAGTTTTGGCTTCGCTGACACGGTCCTGAAGGGAAGTGGGTTTTAGTGCACTGGAACGGGATGAATGTGTTCAATCAAGCAGTACAAACCTGATTAATTGTCTTAATACTTGACTTGGAATGGCCATATTGTTTAGGATTAGAATTAGATGACAACTTCTTCACAATATTTGCAACTATTCAATTTGACCAGCAGGTGTCAGTAGAAGACGAAATTTCATGTTGACTATTTCCTAATGGAAGTGCTCTCTTTACGTTGGATTTTTCTCATAATTATTTGAAATGTACGCCTGTATCTGCACACAATTTGGAATTCGTCCCAGCGCCCTGAGCTGTAAATTTGGACGGTGTAAAATGAAAATGGCCATCTGCAGCAGAATGAAAGTGAGATTGCATTGTACAGGTAGGAGGACAGCAGTCAGTCATGTTTCACCTCCAGTCAACACGCAGTGGTTCACATGAAGGTCCAAGAGGCCTACAGACCTACACTGAGTCTGGACGTGGCAGTACAGTTGGATCATTGTCTTTGTTGTGTTGTTTGGTCATTGTGATCCAATGTAATGTGAGAGAAGGACGAGTGCAGTTATATTGGAGTGAGTTTTTTAGAGTGTAATAGAAGTTATAATGCAGAGTCTGTTTTTATGAAATGTTCTATCACCTGGCATCCATCCATCCATCCATCCATCCATCCATCCATCTTCTACTGCCGTATCCGGAGTCAGGTCTCGGGGGCAGCAGCCTCAGCAGAGACCCCCAGACTTCCCTGGACCCAGTCACCTCCTCCAGCTCCTCCAGTGGGACCCCAAGGCTTCCCAGTCCAGCCCAGAGACCTGGTCAGCACCACTCTGACTCCCTGAGTCCCTGCTGCTCAGGTGAGGCTTCAAAGATCTGGCTGCACCTGATTGGACGGTCGTGGAGGATCTCCTTGGTCTTCTTGGTCTTCTTGGTCTCCAGCTGTTTGACCTCATGCTCTCTGTTGACCTCCTCACTCAGTCCCTCAGTGATGTAGAGCTCAGTGTAGATGCTGTTGAGGAGAGTTTGACTTCCTGCTTCTTCACCTTCAGTCACACGTTCACATCTCCTCTCCAGACTGATCTTCTGCTGCTGTAGAAGCTCCTGCAGACCACCAACCTCTGGAGCTGAGAGAAGGTTGGAGAAGAAAACATCAGTGTGACAGTGTGAGCATCATTTTCTGTCCACGACTTGAAGCTGAAAGCATCCAAACTCCATTTTTCAGCTGATGTGGTGAAGCTGCTGTTGTCTGACTGTTTGCTCTAAATGTCCTCCGATGGATCTTCTCACTGGAGGTCCTGACCACGGTTATAATAGTTAACGAAAACAAACAAAATAACGAAAACTTAAATTGAAAAAAACAATTGTCACATTCCCAGGGATTAGGATTTTGGTACCTGCCTCGTTGGGGTTTTGAAGCGAGCAGAGCTGAGACCATAAGGGTGACGTAGCAACGTTCAGGACACTGATTGGCCAAAGGCAGTCTTTCACGAAAGACCAAAACAGCCGTTTTTAAATGCCTCGCGTGTGGATTTTTACATTAACACGTATCAAAAACTGAAAAGCTTATGAAACTGTACCATGGGTGAACAAAGAACTACAGACGTTTCTGTTCTCTGTGGCCGAAGAAAAAGCACAATGCAGACAGTTGTGCAGAAAGTTTAGTGTTAGCTAAAATATCGGGCACACAGACGTACTTATTATGTATACATTTCTTTCCATTGTAACAGGTCACTACAAGATCTGCAATCCATTACCTAGAATTGGTTTTCCTTAAACTGATGCACAGGATTACTAATCTGACTTTGATGGGCAAATTTGACAACAGAATATAATTATGAAGCACTAAAACACAGGACCTAAAACAATTAAATGCATGATGAAATAATGATATGCTTTGTTAAATGAAATAAAATGGCATTTTCAACTAAGTAATAAAATAGTCGGTGGTGCAGTGGTTAGCGCTGCCGCCTCACAGCAAGAAGGTCGTGGGTTTGATTCCGGGGCCTGGACCTGGGACCTTTCTGTGTGGAGTTTGCATGTTCTCCCTGTGTCTGCGCGGGTTCTCTCCGGCTTCCTCCCACACTCCAAAAACATGCACGTGAGGTCAATTGAACGTTCTAAATTGTCTGTAGGTGTGCATGTGAGTGTGAATGGTTGTTTGTCTCTATGTGGCCCTGCGATGAACTGGCGACTTGTCCAGGGTGTCACCCTGCCTTCGCCCTAAGACAGCTGGGATAGGCTCCAGCAGACCCCCGTGACCCTGAATAGGAATAAGCGGGTATAGAAGATGAATGAATGAAATCTTTATTGAATGAATGACACATTTTATTTCACTCGTGGTTTATGTAATTATTATTTTTTGCTCCATAGCTTTCATGATTCAGCATTACATGTTAAGCGTGATGAATTGCATGAAAAGAGAGAGCACTCGCTGATAAATTAACATGGTGTGCTGTTTAATTCCATGAGGACGACAAAATATTTGCAAATTTGTGTTAGCTACACACATCGACAGGTGCAAGAGGTGCAAGAGAGGAACTTTCAGGGAGGAACTTTCAAGATCGTTGAGTTTTTATTTTTTATTTTTTTTAGTTCTGATGAAATAAATAGACCAATCATTTCATTACTTTGTCTGCTTTCCAAAGAGGTTATTAATTAAAAAATACGTGTGGCAGTGCTGTTATGGTCCATAGAGAGTTGCTTCAAAGAATTATCATTTATTATTCAGTGGCACATTGTTCACTTGTTTAATACACAAATAATAGTATATTATTATAATAATACTATTTTATGAATATAATAATAATAATAATAATAATAATAATCATCATCATCATCATCATCATCATTATTATTTCTAAAATTTCCAAACAACAATCGTCAGTTGTTCCGTAAAAAATACATTGATTTCCATGTTGAATTTTGTACGGTTCGTGAGCGCGCACGTCTGTCAGTGACGGTCTCCACACTGACACAACTGCGCATGCTCTATTATCTCATCAACGCGAAAGTCAAAAAGTTTTTGGGAGCCATGCGCTGGGTGAGCAACTTCATTGAAAGCAATGGGACGCCATCTTGGACTCTGGGGGCTTGCCGCACTGTCACGCAGGTTGTGACGTTGCGGGCCGGCGACGCGCAGGTATGACGTGAATGATTGACAGCTACCATTCGTTCCCGTTAGCGAGAGGATTAAAAACAGACACCATAATGGCATCGAAAAGGAGTTATCCCAGCGGTGCGGAAAAACGGAAGGAAAAGAAAACTGATCAAGAAAAACTTGCAAAGGGGAAAGGTAAGTTATTTGTTTGTGATGTGGGCTGGAGAGGTGGAGGTGAAACGCTGTTGTCGTCCCCCCCAAGTTTGTTTATTTGTCCTGCTAGCCAGCTAGCTAGCTAGCGTCGGATAAATGTTAGCTGGCTGGCTAATATTTGTTCGTCATGAATCAGCGTTTTTGTTTGTTTTATGAAAGTTGACCATGTCCTGCCAAGTTGGCCTATCCTGCCATGGGAATGACTGATTGACTCCACACCCGTTTATTCACATTATAACAGGGAGGGAGGGAGTGAAGGAGGGCATTTTGTTGTTGTAGTCAGTCCCCTGTTATCGTTCAGTGGAAGTTGTCTCTCACATATTTGACTCTTAATGTTATTTTAGCCTTAACTTAGGATGAATTTACTAAGCTTAGTTTGTATTTTGTAGGCCCTTCATTAGAAATGTGCTACTGTTTTATAATTCAAAGAAATATTTTATGGAAATACTTTATTTGGCATGGTGTTGACTATTTTAGACTATTGTGGCAGTGGGTCATTTATCTTAGTTTTATTACTTTAACTAGTACAGTGTGTAAAGTAATGCCAAAAACTCTTAAAAATGACAGTTTTGTAATTGGGTAAAAGCTTTAAAGGGACACTGCAACCATAATGTTTAATTTCAAAACAAATGAATTTTTAATTTTCCTATATTACTGCAACATCACTGTAATAATAAAATAGGAAAATGCGCTTCTGATCTGTTTTGCTTGATGATCTAATGAGCTTTGTCTCTGCAGGAGCAATTCTAAAATATGTTGGCGCTCCAGACATTGAGCCAGAGGGATCTCCCGAACATCCTGACCAGGAAGCTCCAGGACCAACACGTTCCTCAGAACCTCCTTCTGTCCAGGTGAATAATGTGTGTTATTCTTAGTAGCTAAGCTGATAAGTGTGGAACGAAACTGAGGCAATTAAGCATTATTTTGATTGTTGGTTTGCTTTTTAGTGTTGCACTTGTTGGTTTGTTGGATTTTCTTATTTAAAGTAAGCATTTTTTTTTATGAATACTCAATCTGTTGTATTTATTGACATATAGAGGATTCTTTTCCTAGTATTATAGTGTTTGTTTGTTTTTAAATCAGTTTAACTTGCCTGAGTTGCTCAACTGAAGATGTTTAATTTTACCTGTAGCCTGTTTTGTTCACGAGGTGTAATAGATTGTGGAATCTTAGTAAACCTTAGTAGACGCACGCTGCTGAGAGTGGCAGCAATCAGCTCCGATGACCGTGGTGCTTGTAAATAAGGCAAATGCGCCATCTAGTGGGATGCAGCATGTTTATTCGTGTTGGAGCAATGACAAGTACGACTAACAAAACAAAAGATGCACAGGGTAAAAAAAAATAATCATAAAGTCAAGCCCAACAAAGATAACAGATGGGCATAACTGTAACATTACATAGTAATGATTACTAGTACTACCAAAATTTCTCTATTTTACTTTTCAACTCCAACTTGAACTATTCATCCCCTTTTTTCAGCAGCCATTAAGACAAAAGGATGACACTTATGCATTGCATCAAACTGTGATGCACAAAATCAATTAAATTAAATCAAAACAATAAATAAAGTGTGCATTAAACAGGGGGCAGTGCTATACAGTACAGGACTCAACTGATATAGTGCAGTTAGGCAGTATAGCCTATAACAGCTGTTCAGTATCCATAGTAATCCACAGTCAGTGCCATAATCATCCAGTCAGTGTCATATTCATCCATAGTCAGTATAATATATATGATATCGCGCAGACCCTCGTCCTCCACCACATTAATTGGCCTGCAAGCCGTAGCCACACCCATTTAGCCCCCGCTGTTGAAAGTTGGCGTGTGGTGGACGCGGCCAGTGGTCTCCGTGCCACACCATCCAACGTGGTTGGACTGCTCGTACTCCGGTGGAAACTAAATACAGCTTTACAGTAAATGCATATCACTTTTGTCCTGTCAAGACTGCCATCTGGCAGGGTTTTGAAGTGGAACTTTCCATTTACAATTGACGCCTTATCCATGTTAGTCCTTCCTAGTGCTCATCTACGCTCAGTGTCTTTTTCTTTTTTTTTTTTTTTGTTGTGCTTACAAGCCGGCTGCAAGCGTGTGACTGTGTGCTGTGAGTCAATTCATTTCCCGTTTCCACAATCTACGGAGCGGCCAAAGGTTCAAAAAGCACTTTAATTAATTAATTGAATTAATTAACGATGTGGCAGGTGGGTTTGCCCCCACCTTCACGTCATCAATCACACCTGCGCCGGAGTGCAATCTTTGCGTCCCTCAGTGCGTTTACATGGTACTAGAGAAATTTGAATTATTGCTTTAGTCCGATTATGATCGGAGTTTGAGAACTCCGATTGAGACACCCAGATAATGCGATTGGAATTCTAATTTCTCGGCCATGTATACACCTTAGTCGGACTATTAACTGGACAACGCAAGTGCGCACACGCCACCGCACAACTACGTCGTCTAACAAAACAGACGGCGTGAAACAACCAGCAAACGCGAATAAGAATGTTGACATTTGGAGAGAGGATGAGACCGGGGCGATGCTTTCTCTTCTAAAAGAGATGGACATATTAAAATTACACACAACAGAGACCTTTTTTAAAAGGGTAGCGCAGCAAATGCAGGGCTCCGGCTTTGCGCAGCCCTGAACAAATACGTATTCGTTCGTATTTATATTTCTACCTTTTCGTTCACATTTTTTGTAAGTTAGAAGAATTTCAACTTTGTAAATAAAAGCACAGCAAAGAGATGTTTTTCTGATTTGTTTTTATTTCGATAATTTCGCTGTTATTCTGCTGGAAACGGCGTGCAGCGGCACAAGCTTCCTCCACGGTCGGCACTTTAATGAGGGTGTATAACTGAAGACACCGTTCCTTTGCAAAACCTGTACACAAACTCTCCCACCAGTATGTGCAGAACCCACATCCAACAAGAACGAGTTTTCCGTGGCAACAGCACAAAGCGTAGCATCGAAGACATTGTGTTGTTGTAGCCCTCCAACAGCAAACAACATTCTTGTCTCATGGTTATCTTTTAAGATAACCATGAGCACAAGAAATAGGGTACAGCTTATCTGCAAAGTAAGTAACACGTACATTATGAACTGTCATTCTATATCATAATGATGTAATATGTCAACCGAAAGCAGCTGACCAGCTGAAAAGGCTCACTCCACCCCCTCCTGTTGGGAGGAGGACACGTTCCCGTCAGTAATTCAAATTTCTCAGCTGCATGTATAGGGAGAAGGTGAGAACTCCGATTGGACGAGAAAACCGAATTATTGCTTAGTCCGATTAAGCTCTTCCTGCAACTCCCCAGGTGGCATTGTCAGGCAACCCCCCCCCAATTTTCCTTTATACCCAGCATCTGAATTGCCTCCACCTCCGCCAGACCCTCCCCCTCGCCACATCTAGTCTTTTTTTGATAGGCTGCCCTCGCTATTAACCTCCCTCTCATCACAGCTTTAATTGTGTCCCACAGTATGGTAGTGTCTACTGGACTATCTATGTTCTCCTCCATAGAGCATTTAATCTCTTTCTTAACCTCCTCCAGTGTTTTTGGATTATTTAGCATACCCACATTTAATCTCCAAAGTGTGTTTTTCTTCCTCTTATTCAGACAAATAATAAGGTAATTAATACTGTGTCAGTACAAGTCAGTCGTTCCTATTTTACATTCCTCTATTCTGTATCTGTCTGTAATGTTAATAAAAAAAATAGTTCTCTGTAACGGGTGGAGGTCCCTCCAAACATCAAACATCCCGAGTTCGGCTAGAGAGACGTTGACAAGTTTCGACAGGCGGGTCTGACTTCTGTTGCCATTAGTCGTGTCGAGTTTAGCTTTTAAATCATGTTGATTTAGCTCTTGTTGAGAGAGATGTGTTTCCTGTAGATCAGGCATGGCCAAACTACGGCGTGTCTCTGTCCGGCCCGCGTGAAGGCAGTCAAAAATCTAACCTAACTTTAGAAATGACACTTGAACCTGCAATGAGTATTTTAGTCGTTCTAAATGAGTCCAACGTTAGAAAAAAAGGAGCGACCCGGACTTCCCACAGTCTCTTTTCTATTAACATGGGAATTCAATTTTAATAATTTGTCAACTTAAAAACACCGGTCATACTAGAACACCCCTACCAGCTTTCTTCCCTTTATTCTCTGAATTTAATCAAAGAATCTTTGAAACTCTTGTAGCTTTTCTCTGGCTCGTGTCGCTGCTGATGCATAGCCCCTCCAGGATCCCTCCTTGCACTGCCACTCCGTCGTAGTGCGGGGCACCGAGTGCCGCAGGCCCCTCCGCACCCGTCGCCACCGCCGTCTTCTCCGCCAGGCCGCGTCTCACCAATTCCTCCTTTACCTCCTCTGCGCTGTTGTAGGTTCGAGTTCCCGTATCCCAGTGGGTCCTCATCTTGGTGAATGGCGTCTGGAAGCGGATGCCCTTCTCCTTCAGGATTCTTTTAGCAGTGTTGTACTCCTTTCTCTTTTGGACCATCTCTGTCGCGTAATCGTGATGGAATGACGGTACTTTATTCCCCAGTTCTATTTTCTTTGTCCATAGCTCTCTCAGGACCCTCTCTTTGGTAGTAAATTCCAGAAAGTTAACAATGATGGGTCTCTGTTGGGCACCGTCCGCTGGTTTCTGTGCAAATGAGCGGTGTGCTCTCTGAATTTGGAAATTAAAATGTGCTGGCAGGTGCAGTTCGCTTTTCAGCAGGTCTTCCACAAACTTGGCCACAGATTCTCCCTCCTCTCCTTCAGTGACTCCATAGATACGTAGGTTGTTTCTCCTCGGCCTGGACTCCAGGTCAGTTAACTTGTCCTGAAGAGCTTTTTGTTCTCTCAGTGATATGACCAGAGCGTCATTAGCTTCCTGTGCCCAACGTTCTAGCTTTTCAATCCGCGACTCAGCCTCGTTGATCTTGCCGGTTTGGAGCTCCTGTTCGGTGACGACTTTCGCAAGTTGTTGATTTATTTCGTGTTTGAAGTCGTCCAAGTCTTTTTCCACGTCGTTCCTCAGTGTTTCTCCAAACGTGCAAAGGACTTCTTTTGATTCCATTTTTAAATCCCGTATCTCCTTGCTAATAATTTCTATGTCCGAGCCCTTTTTCGCGTCGTTAGTCACGAGGAGTTCATTTCGCCATCTCCCTCTTTTTCAGAGCAAGCTGGTAGTTCCGCCATATTGTCTGTTACCGTGTTTCTGTTTTTGTTGAATCGAGTTTTCCTTCCTATTCCAACGTTCCCCTGATCACTTTGTAGTTAATATGATATCTGCCAATAGTTATTCAAGTTTTCGGGGAGTTTTTACCCTGGACGGTCGAGAGGCCTGGTGTCGCGCAGTCTACCGCTTTATGGCCAAACCAGAAGTCCCTTCCCTCTAGCCTTTTCAAGGTGGCTAGACTCGGCTCTTGTGGGACGAGAAGCAGAAGGCGTGTCCGATCGGGGGGGAAGATGAGATGACATTTTTGTGGGTCAACACAAACTCATCTGCGAGGACAGCAGCCTTGGACAATGACAACACTTTCTGTTCATTCAAGAACATTACCACCTTCTCTGGCAAAGAGTCTTTAAAATCTTCTAAAAGAACGAGCTCACGGAGTGACTCAAAGTCATTTTTGACATCATTAGCTGCACACCATTTATCAAAGAGGTTGCTTTTCTCCCATGCAAACTCGACAAAGGTTTGACCACTGGATTTTCTATGGTTCCTAAATTTTTGCCGGTAGGGCTCAGGAACAAGCTCATAAGCAGGAAAAATTGCTTCCTTTACAACATCATATTGCAGGCTGTCTTCTAAGAAAAGAGCAGACACCAACTCCTGTGCTTTTCCCACCCGCTTGCATTGGAGAAGGACAGGCCACATGTCTCTTGGCCAGTTGAGTGGCGAAGCTATTCGCTCCAAGGCACTGAAGTATGAATCAACTTCTGCCTGACGAAATGCTGGCACCAGAAAAATGTTTTTACTGGGGCTGGGCAACGATTAAAAATTTTAATCGCATGATTTACCTGATCAATCACGATTAATCACGTCGTATACGCAAAAGCCAATAATGAATTTAAAAGAAGTCTTTCATACACTTTAATTTAAATGTTCTGCCATATAAACGAAAGCACCATAACATTTATCGTGCAAACACTTAACATCAGCACTTTACACAGAAACATTTTTAATGTAAATCTAAAGTTAAAAAAAATGCAAATACAAAATTAAAGCTTATTGCCAATGCCAGGGCATTACTGTTATCCTGTTCCTTATGAAAAATAAAAAAAAATCTACCTCCAAAATCCTGAGCCACAATAATAACAGGCAATTTCTGAGGTAACAGCAGAAACATTTTTCTTTTATCAGGGAGCAGCATAACCAGTCTGCGTTCCCTTGCAAATGTCCCAGTTAGAAAGGGTGAGGCACAAAAACGTTCACTTTTGGGTTTTTCTTCACAGGGGACTAGAATGTAAAGTCCACATTTATACTGGAGTTCCTTTGGAGAATCTCACTCAACTCAGTGCAGTTTGTCAGTTCCTGGAACTTGACGGCCAGTTATTTTAAATGTACTGCCATATGAATTAAAGTGCCATAACATTTACTGTGCAAACACACTTTTAACATCAGCATTTTTGAACAATTAGCAGCTAAGAAAAAAAAAATAGTGTAAATTTAAACTCAACTTAAACAATGTTATCAAAGCAATACAAAATTAAAGCTGTAAGCAGCGTTTGCAGGACTGAGCCCACCTGGCCACTGCCTGCCGTGACGTCCGCCACCTGGCCACAAGCCCCCGACACCCGCCGACGCTTCCCTACGCCTGGCGATTCCGCCCTGAAACCCGCCGATGCCCCATTACTGACGCCGACGCCTGCTGATGACACATCAAGCACTGACTTGACATTACTGACTTGACATTTAGAAACATTTGATTTCTAAATGTGATTGATTACTGTATCATTTTGGAGATAATAAGCCTTAAAGTTGGCTTTTTGTTTTGTTTTGCGACAGCTCCAATATTCCATTTTTACTGTACAATAACATCAAATTGCTCCATAAGCTCTGTCAATGGTTGGTACAGTTGACCTCAGGACAACCTTGAATATATTTTCATTCATTATAAGGCATATTTAATGTACCATTTTGGAGATATTAAGCCTCAAAGTTGTTGTTTTCCTTTTTTTTTAGCTTTTCAAACAGGCAAAAAGGGCCCAGTACTCAATTTTTTACTGTACAGTAACATTGCTTTGCTCCATAATTTCTGTCAGTGGTTGGTACAGTTGACCTGAGGAACACCCTGACTATATCCTCAGTCATTATCAAGCATATGTACAGTATCATTTTGGAGATATTAAGCCTTAAAGTTGGCTTTTTTTTTTTCTTTTTCTTTTTTTTTTCTTTCCAACAGCTCCAATATTCCATTTTTCCTGTACAATAACATCAAATTGCTCCATAAGCTCTGGCAATGGTTGGTACAGTTGACCTCAGGACAACCTTGAATATATCTTCTCTTAATATTCTTGAATATTCTCACTTAATGTACCAGCTCCTTCCTGTAGACATGATATGTACAGTTAGTTATTCTTTGTTTGACGCAAGTGTTATATTAAGTTCCTCCTATCTGTACCGGTACTTCTTGTTAATTTGAAATAAACACTAACAGCATAATGTCAAAACAAAAACCGAACAAGTCAAAGATCATAAAACAAGGAGGCTTTGTACTAAAATATGAATAAAATATAAACAGGGAGTTGTCTAATGTCGTCAAGGAAGCCAACATTACGTTACCTGTTGATCAGCATGTTGACTCAGAAAATCCTCAGGCTCCTGCTGCGACATTTCATTTGGGGCGGCGGTTGTGACTTCACTGCTGGTCCCGTGAGAAACTCAAATCGGTTCTTCACGTTTGTTGCGTGGCATGGGTTAGGACATTGAGAGGCATTATAGTGTGGTTGTGTGCACCAAATCGGACTCGGCTTCTAGCTCGATAGCTGTGCATAATTTACGCAAACGCAATGCTCTGTTTACGTGAACTCACGGAGTCCGACTCCTTGCACGTGCTCATCTCGACTCAATGGATTTATGAGCTTGATGACAAGTGTGTATTTTGTATTGGATTGATGTACTGCAATTCTAGTCATGTGAACAAGCAATTAGCATTCCTAGTTATATGTGGCATGACGAAATACTGTACTACCAAGTTTGTATTGCAGTTTCTTCAGTTTATGGGGTAGAGGGTGCTCAAATTGGATTGATTGAAGATGTAGTTTAGGTACAATTTGCTTGTTTTTTATCAAAATTTAAGTTGATTGCAGTCCAAGGTGGCACAATCCTATCAGATGTTGTCATTTTGTCACGAAGAACACTGGTATTTGTTGATTATTACCATAAGTACCACCATGTTGCAGGCATTGTGGTTACAAGTTTCACTCCAATTTTGATTGTTGTCTGTATGACTAGCAATCCGTTGAGCTGTCTAGGGTTATCATTCAGATAAGGTGTCACAACTTTTAATTGCATGGGAACTTTGGGATCCATGGCAGATGGGCATTGTAAAAAAACGGATCTTGAGTCGGAAGGCTAGCTTGTCCTAATTGTGACCTTAATATGATGATTTTTTTTTCCCTGCCAGATTGAGGAGAAATGAAATGGACATCCAAACCGGGGCCAATAATGGATGAGCTGGATGATGTCACAGTATCAATTTTAAATGGTATGTCATGTGTAGGTATGAAAAAATTTCCATGACTTTGATTGGTCCGCTAAGTAATTAAAATAACTGTATGCTGACACTGATTTCAAAAAGAAGTATTTTACAAATTTGAGACAAAATGTCTAAACTGAATTGCATTTACAATTAATTCTGATAACAGAAATTGGCACAAAACAAACTTGGTTTGACTTGTCAAGTTGAATTAAATTCATTAGTGAAAAAATGTATGAGTTGTTAAGTGTAAAAGGTTTGTTAATGATTGGACTGTCTTTATAGCTGCCAACATCGATGAAGTCTTGCTCCACACCCTCAGTCGTGATGATTTGAGAGACCTTTTTCCTGGACCAGAACACTTTCTCAGGAGGAAACGGATTTGGGCCCTTATTAGTGTAGATGTGATTGGTTACCTACTTTGCTCTGAAAACATCGAGCATAACACTTTTTTTTTCTTTTTTCCTAATTGTGTCTATTGTTTCTCTCTTGTTCATAATGTTTTGGATCTGGTTTCCTCTCGGCTGAGAATTCCACCGTACCAGACAAGGCTGCCCCGAATGAAGCCAGGAACTGTGTCTTCACCAGGAGACATCTCCAATCTGTCCTCAGACATCCACTCCTTTGGTGAAAAGCAGCCCAAAGAGGACCGTACAGCTTCCTGCTCCTCCACAATATGTTGTCTATACTAGACATGGGCAAACCCCGGCCCGCGGGCCACATCCGGCCCACTGCGTGTCTCTGTCCGGCCCGCGTGAAGCCAGTCATAACCCCCCAACACCGCACCCCCCAACGAAACTTTGTCGGCACGTAACTTTGCCGAGTTAGTGTAGCGCGATAGCGATAGCGTGCTTCCCCCCCGTCAACGAGGTGTAGGTACAGAATTAGTCCGGGTGCAGAATCGTTCCGGGCAGAAGTGACTGCCGATACGGCAACTCCATTGGGACATACCTCTACATCGCGTTCGAACGTGATATATGGATAGATCGCGGTACGTTTATAGAGTTGCCGTATGTGACGTAATTGGCAGTCGCCTCTGTCCAGTGGGCGAATGCCAACAACGTCACATACGGCAACTCTATTAGGACAAACTACATCGGTTGATTAAGGTTATCTTTTTTTTTCTGTCAATCCCTGCCGTATTTACAGTACTTTTGTATTATATTGTATACACGAAATTCTCTCACAATCTATCTATCTATCACCCGCGAAATAGCGTTTTGACCGTGATCTATCCATATATCACGTTCGACCGCGATGTAGAGGTATTTCCCAATGGAGTTGCCGTATCGGGCAGTCACTACACCCAGAACGATTCTGCACCCGGACTAATTCTGTACCTACCTACAACCCCCCCTTCCGTGGCCCGCCGACTCGATGCAGGTCTGTCATGTGGCCCGTTGCTAAAAAAGTTTGCCCACCCTCTATACAGACAGTGAGTTGGAGCAAGCTCGTAAGCACTACTTCCAGATGGCCCGCACTGCCAGTGAGGGGAAATGTGTCATGTTCAAAGAGCTGAGATGCAGGCTGGTGAGAAACACTGTCACCAGCATGATTTCTATCTTGAGAGCCAGTCAGCAAGGAGAGGGGGTCTGGTACCCTTCTAAGCATGAAGTCACTGCAATGGCTAAAAGACTAGTGTATTATTATCCCATGCTGAAGGATTAAGACAAAACAATGAAACATGTAAGTGATTATATTATTTTGCGCACTTAGATTTTGAAGCGTGTGGTTATTTTTGGCTGATACTTTTTTTTATCTGTGTATGTTCACTTTCCATCTTTATTTGTTCTTTCAATGAGTGAAATTTTATTTACCAAGCGAGCACTTACAAGAATCTTCACAAGAGATTCACCAGAGAGGGGCCACAAGAAGAAAAGGCATCGCATTGACTTCTCAGCAAGTGACCAAGAAGAAGATCATGATGCAGACTCAATTGGTGGATCAACAATTATTTTGTGTCACACACCGGGGCGCAGTTCTGATAATGGCCACACTTCACGTAAGTAGAAACATGTCCATTTTAATAATAATGATAATGTATGAAAGCCAGGCAATGTTATGATAGTTTTGGATATCATGATATATCACAGGCATTTTTACATTTGAATTGTCATTTGATATATTTTGATGCTCCAAACAATTTCATCCATTTGACTGATTTACTGATTTGTCTCCTCCATTTCATCAGCCAAAGATGGTCTGACAGCACAGGCCAGACATTATCAGACCCTGCAGGAGCTGTACAAGAAACCAAAACCCAACCAAGATGCTGTCTCCCAAATTCTTGACCTGCAGTTTCAAGCAAGAAGATCCTTCATTGATAGTGATGTTCTGAAAGAACAGGACAAGGCCAACAAAGATCCTGGATGCATATCCATGTGTCAAGGATCTTTATCGTGTAAGTGATTAACTTGTTTTGGTTTATGATGAAAAGCAAGCATTTTTGCAGATTTTAACATTGACTTGCATTATAGGCGATGAATGAGCTGCGGCGCATTCTGGATAAGGGCAACAGAAAATTCATTGATGAACTAAAAAAAGAGATGGGAAGACTTCTGCACCAATGTGTAATTTTATGGTGTTTGGAAAAAAAATGAAGTGATGAAGCCACGCATAACGCTGGATGTAGGTGACTCATTTTGCTGTGTCTCTAATTGACTGTGTAGCTGTTTCCTGGGACATAGGATGGTTTATGTTGCGCTGAATGAATAGATGCAGAATGGTAATACTCTTCATGCTGAAAAAATAAGATTTTTTTTGTGATCAACACAAACCTAATAAGACTCATTTTTAGGAAGACTAACTTTGAACTCAAAGTTGATTTGTTCTATTCCAGTGGAATATTCCATCGCGCTGCTCAGGGCACTCCCCACACTCTTTCCTTCACCAAGTCCACCACCGAAGAAGCTGGGACATGCCAGTGAGGCACTGCTTCATGTCATTCAGGTGAAAGTTTGTTTGCATTTTCTCACATTCAACACTTCATAGTTCCATGCATGGATGTGGCGTTTCCTTCTTCTTTTTCTTTAGCCAACTGAAGATCCCACAATGTACTCGCAGAAGAGGTCTTTCTGCACCCCTGTGTTGCTGTTTGATGGAACCCGCTGTCTCATCTGTCTTGGAGCCACGGAAGACTTGAGTGACGGTCTGCTTCATCTGATGGGTTACTACTATGCCCTGCACCTCACATATCCAAAAGTGTGTGGCAACCCTTCTCTCTGTCATTCAGACAGAAGTGCTACAGGACACTATCCATGAGTGAGACACCACAGCCTCATACAAAAAAGACCATGGCAGAATGGAAAGATTTTATTGGGGAGTAGAGCTGTGTACTAGGCATAGGTAGTGATACACTCCCCTGGTAGTTGTAACTTGAGGGTGGGTGGGAGTCTGTTGGAACAAACATGTTATCAGTGGTGATAGGAACACAACACTATATGCTGTCCCCATACTGTTTTTGTTTTTTTTTTGTGTGTAACTGAGTGTCAGGGAATCTGAATCAATATTCAATAATGATGACGGTGAATATTGTAACAATTGTTACTTGCGTTCTAGAAATGATTGCTTGAGGTTGTTTTAAGATGCAATGCCTTAGTGACGTTTTTATTACAAGGCAGTGAAGGCACTGTCAGCAATTTAAGTGAATAAATAGTTGTTGACAATATTAATTCTGTTTGCTGAATTATTTTTTTTGGGGGGGAATGGGCGTAGGGGGGGTGGATGCTTTGTCTCATTTTGAGAAAAAAAAGCTAATATTGTGAACACTTAAATTAAGAAGAATTGCACTGTTAGTAGGTCTGGTTTTAAGATCTTTTCATTCAAATTAAGAAAGAAGCAAACGTGAAAAAAGAATTGAGAAGCTAGTATCAAGTTTATTTGACTTAGTACAGTCCTTGGAATGAGTGCTTTACTGTTTATTTCAAGAGTTTTTCCATTCTTCAAATGCCTAGATATATCGTCTTATTTTAAGAAATCTTACCAAGTCTAAATATCTTACTGCATTGGTAGATAATTTGACTTGTTTCTAGCCTGTTCTTTCTCAATTTAAGTGTTTATTTCTTAGATATATTTTGCAGTGTGTGGACACCGAGGGGAGCTCTAGAATTGGCTCATTCAACCGACCAACGAGCCAATCAGCAGTGGCGTCACAGGCCCTCCTCCTTCTTTGTTCTCTCTCTCACTTTGACTTCGGCACTGGACAGCCAGGTTTGTGGAGGGAAGGTTGGAACAAGGTAAGGACAGGGTACCCCATACATTCATGTACGTAGAGTCACTAAGTCCTAAACTCACCAGGTTTGTATCGCTTATCGATAACCCTAATGCCATACAAGTCTATGAGGGTCAAAGGTCAACTTTGTCCTAAGGGACATGGGGCCACTTTCAGGTTCATCAGGATCCTCCTGGACACACCCACGCCAAATTTGGGGCTTCTAGCCCATGAGGAACCCCGAAACCCTCACTCTAATTCCAGCCTTATCGCTAAACCCTAATGCAGTGCAAGTCTATGAAGGTCAAAGCTCAACTTTGTCCGAGAGACATCAAGTGTTTTTTCATGAAACATTCATAAATGTTAAGAGTTTGCTTTGTGGAGAATTCACAATAAAAATACATTGACACTGTCAAGATGGACTCAAGCACTATTATTGAACTATACTGTATTTTTTGAGTGATGTGAAGCTTTTGACAAGCGCTGCGCAAAGGAGGCCCATTTGTTTTTGTTTTTTTGAAGGGGGCCCAAAATTCCTGGCGGCGCCCCTGAGCGGGCATCTCCAACACCAAGGCAGTGGAGCTGCCGGCCACAAGAGAAGAATTAACCAGTCCATTGAAACCATTTGTTTGGTCTAGTGAGTGGCAACAGTCCTTTGAGGATCTTAAGTGCCTTAAGTGTCCGCTCCAAATTTTTCCTCATTGGCTAGAAGCCCCAAATCTAGCGTGGGCGCTTCTTGGGGGCTCCTGATGAAAGAGCAAGTGGCCCCATGTCTCTAGGACAAAGTTGAAAATTCACCCCATAGACTTGCATTGAATTAGGGTTAACAATAAGGCTGAAACTAGGGTTAGGGTTAGGGTTAGGGTTAGCTGAAATTAGGGTTAGGGTTTCGGGGTTCCTCAAGGACTAGAAGCCCCAAATTTGGCGTGGGCGCTTCTTGGGGGCTCCTGATGAAAAAGCAAGTGGCCCCATGTCTCTTGGACAAAGTTGAAAATTCAGCCCATAGACTTGCATTGAATTAGGGTTAACAATAAGGATGAAACTAGGGTTAGGGTTAGGGTTAGGCTTAGCTGAAATTAGGGTTAGGGTTTCGGGGTTCCTCAAGTACTAGAAGCCCCAAATTTGGCGTGGGCGCTTCTTGGGGGCTCCTGATGAAAAAGCAAGTGGCCCCATATCTGTAGGACAAAGTTGAAATTTCACCCCATAGACTTGTATGGCATTAGGGTTAGGGTCCAAGAGTACACATACACATTTTCTTTTGCTTTATTGATTTAAGCTCATCGTCTCCAGCTGCAAAGGTACAGAAACCTTTCTGTGTTTTGATGTCGTGTGTGAGAAAACATCACTTTTTTCTGTAAACTTGTGTTATCATTGTCCTTCATTGAAAATGACACAATCTTTCATTTCATTGTTCAGATGCCGAACACCAAGGCATTCCGTCGCTCTCTGGCCATGAAACGACGCCTGGAGCAAAAACAGGATTGGACACCTTTTCCACCTTGGAAGGACTTTGAACGTCGTGAGTACTTCCACGTTCATGACTTCATGTTCTGCCTGTGTTGTTATGTTGTATTCCAAATAAATCTTACAAAAACATATTTAGATTTTTCTTTTTTGTCAATTTACACAGGGCGCGGTACTGGTCAGCGACCTGGGTGCGAAGATGGCCCGTTTTGCTCCTGACTGACAAAACAGTGCAAGTTCGTTCTTAAGGCCCAGCAACCAGACAAGAAGGTATGGGTCGTGATTTTGTCAAGCCACGAGTTTCTTTATGTTTTTGTTCTGGTGGTGGGAGACTCACATCTCTGTCCACTTGTGGATGGTTTTGTGTTCTCTCCCCGGGCAACAACCTTGAACACGGGCTTGTAACAGACTCCGCCCAGGATTTTGCTGCGCTACTGGCAACTGTGTTGGACCGCTGGCCCAAGGTTTGTTTATCTGCTGTGACAAACAAATTTGAACACATGAATGTCATCGCCACTTTGTTTTATCAATATCAAGTAATTCCATGATCCATAGTTCAATAACAAGAATATTCATGAATTTATTTTGCATTTTTATGTTTGTTTGGGGTTTTTTGTAGGTGTTTGTGCTTGACTTTCCATCTCGCCTGACTGTCAAGCCAGAACTACAAACAGCGCTACGTCAAGTATATCATCGTGTTGCTGCACGCATGGGTGTGTAAAATACATATTTTTGTTGTATTTTTTTCTCTTCAGTGACACTGTGCTAACAGATATTTCTTAGAATTGTGTGATTACACAATTGATTATGTGACACTTCTTCCAGGTTTAACATTTGTGTATATGGCCGATCACCTCCCCCTTCATCAGCTGTACATGGTGGTATTATGATGGTGTAAGTTTTGCCTTCTTCAGCCTTACTTGCTCTTCATTTGATATGACAAATATGTGTTAACATGTTGTTTTCTGTTTACGTGCACCTCAGTACTGATTTTGGTGGAGCGTCTGCATGCTGCATGCTCCATCAGCTCGTACCCCCTTCACCTAGATCAGGGGTGTTGTGCCACAACCAATCATCGCCCAGGGTGTCTCCCAGAGTGGTTGTGACAGGTCCTGTCTACATGCCAGTGTATGGACCTGCTCCTGAATGGACTCTTGTTGGACAGGAGGTTGAGGTAACCTGTTCATCCCTCTTTTTTTTTTTTTCCCCCAATCGTGTATTTGTCAAACTGTGCAACTTTTTATTTTAAAAATGAACACTTATCCTAAGTTGACTCTGTTGACTTTATAGACAGTACCAACAGCTGTTGAGACTGCATTTCACACAGGCATCCCGTCCAATCCCGTGTGGTTCAGTGAGGCTGTGCTGCTGGACCACATGGAGACCGTCGTGGAGTCATCTGGCAGGGTTTCCCCAGCTGCCACACAATTATTCATACACTTATCAACTAGGGGTGGGTGAAAAAAAAAAAATCAATATTGCAATATATTGTTGTCCTTTCTGTCGCAATAAATAATCGATACACTGACTGCAAATATCAATATTTTTTTCCAAACACCACCTGTTCACCTGTCCCGGGAAAGATAAAATCTCTCCCGGGACACAATTTGTCCCGTTTTTTAGGGAAAATGACAAAACCTCATTTAATTTCCATCTGTGGTCTAGATAGGGTTGCCAACCCTCCTGTAAAATACGCGATTGTCCCATATTTGGCAACTAAAAAGCCTGTCCCGTAATGAACTGATGGGGGACGCACTTCACTTTTTCCTGTATATTTTGGGGACGCGTTTATTTATTTATTTATTTTGTCTGCATCATTTTTTATTGATTTTCAGAATCGGGGCAGTGAAAGGATTTTTTTCCCTCTTTCATCTTCCTGTCGGTTTGTATATCCTAAGTCCCCAAGTTGAGATAAGACAAGTTGCGACTGACTTTACATTACCAGAAAGCACTGTCCTTGTTTACATGAAAGTTATTAATGTTCATGCACTTTAATTTGTTTGCTTGTGCAGTGCACGTTTGTTTGTACATTATACAAAGTTTTGGAATAAATGCAAGATCACAGGCATTTTCCTTTTTATGGGTATTTTTTTCTTTTTCAGTCACATATCGTCTGCAAAATTTCGAAGATATCGAAGATATCGTGTGTCGTGATGTTGTCATTATCGTGGGCCAAATATCGTCACAGTATCGAATCGTGGGTTAGCCGTATCGCCCCAGCCCTATTATCAACACAAGATCACATATGTACAGTACATGTACAGTTTAATTAGTGTGTTACTTTGTTTATGAATTCATTTCTTTATGTTCTTCCAGATGTCCAGCCTGAGACGTCGATCAGCACGCGTTGCCTCAAAAACCAAAACAAACAAGTGACATGTTGGTATTTGGGATATGTGTATTTCATTGTGTGCATCTTTGTGATAGGACAATAAATGCAGTTCTTGAAATGTTACTTTGTGTCCTTGTATTTGCAGGTGTGGGCAACACGTTCAACTGTCCACATGACTGAGTCTGCCTCCAGCAATGTCACAGCAGTGCAGCAGGTTTGTACTTATTCATTTCCACTTCATCACCTGTGTGTGTTTTCTAGGCTTTACACCGATCTTATCGGCTGTATCGGATCGGCCGATATTTGGCATTTTTTGAAACGTTCATGATCGGGCGTCATGTCATGAATCACCGATCAATGACGTCATGGTCGTGTTGAAACTTTTTTAATCTGTCTCATTTCCTCCAAAGTAGTTTCACAGCATCGACATGTTTATTTGTTTGTATCCGAGAGCTAATGATTCATGATTCAAAAACCTTCATTTTCGTCTTCGTGCCTCTTCCTGTTTTGAGTACTGTCGCTATGTGACGGACAATAAAGTTTCTTTGAATCTTCACGACAGCAACATCCATGGGCGACACAAACAAACGTGTCGGGGGTGTGGAAGTTTTTCAAAGTGAGAGAAACAGACATAACACAAGCTATCTGCAATATATGCAACGCTACAGTACCTAGCAGGGGAACTTTGGCAAAAAATTTCAACACCACAAATTTAATCAGGCACTTGGAAAAGATACACACGGAGGAGCATGTCGAGTTCAAGAAACAACCGGAGAAAGAAAAAGAAAAGCAAACTCTGAAACGGATGCTAAAGCAAACAACTTTAGACGGTGCTCGTGAGAAGGCAAGGGGTGTACAGAAACAAGTATTTATTGCCCCTAACGTGATCGGATCGGTGATCGGTTTATTTAAACTCACTGATCGGTGATCGGCACAAAAATCGTGATCGTGTAAAGTCTAGTGTTTTCCTTTCTATGTTTATTGGCATAAAATCACATCTTTCTTATTTTAATCAGGTGGAGGCGACGCCACAGATGACCAGAGCTGTGCCCGTGGTTCCTGTGGCTCCCGTGGTTGCCAGCACCAAGCCAGAGGAGGCCAGCACCATCCAGGAGGCAACACAGAAGATCAACTAAGCTAAGGAGGCTTTTCTTTCTTCTTCTGTTGCCTCTGACTGCTCCGCTTGTTCTACGCCTCGCACATGTGATTTGTGATCCATCATCAGTTCGTACTAGTGAAGATGCAGTGGCAGATCATGGCACTGGTATTAGATTAGCCAAGGTTCTGCATGGTTCTTTTCATCAAGGCGAAACCGGTCACGGTTTAAAATTCCAGCACCAGCTGGCAACAGTGAGTCACTTCAGAAGAGCAAAACTCCTCACTTTGACATGGATAATTCTGACGTAGAGTTTGTCAGTGCTGTGACCAATGAAGAGTGTAACTTCTCTCCCATTGATGTTGATGTTTGTTTAGACCTTTGCAAAAACTTGAAGATTCATTTGGACCGTGCAAGTTTTCCAATTTCTGATTGCAATGGCCCATTAGGTTCGCCGTGTACAAATGAGAATGTAGAGGCTGATGGAAACTGCTTCTTCAGAGCCATCAGTCAAGCTGTGACTGGTTTATAGACACAGAAGTGGAAATTCAGGTTGCAGCAGATTGTTTACGATTAGATGTGTACACTTTTATCGATGGTCATGGGTTGAAGTACAGCTCTTGCAAGAAACAATTCTCACATTGTATATATTTATGGATGTATTTGTTTTATATGGAAGCAGTTGTTACCATAATCCAAATTAAAATAAGAATATAATAACAGAAATGCTTTTTCATTTTAAGAACGAAGCTGCATTATTTGACTCATAATTAAAATGGTTAATAAGTCATTCAATCTGCATTTTCATTTTCTTATTCATGACTGCTCATTCTTGTACTTAATTCAAATGAAGGAAAACACATTTGAGATTCAATTTTCAAAACATGCACCAGCAAAGAGTTACCAAAATTCAATATGAAATGTAAAATTCAAAAATGAAAATGCAATAACAGAATGCTTTTTCATTTTAAGAACAAAGCTGCATTATTTGACTCATAATTAAAATCATTAATAAATATTCCTAAATGCATTTTCATTTTCTTATTCGTGTCGCATCTTTTATGACACAATCAAAAAGAAAACTGAGAGCATTGCTTTTTAATTTTCGTGGTCCTGCCCTGCACAAGAGTTACCACAACTCGAAAACGAAATCTCAAAGTAAGCACGCGGCGCAGGAAAGTGACGTCAGCAGCTCTCCACCTCCGCTGTGGGTATGGCGGTATGACGCCAAGTGTCATTTGCCTCCTGTTATGTGTAAATTCTAATGTTTGTGAATTTAATAAATGTATATATATACTGTATATTTAAAAAAACAAAACAAAACAAAAAAAAGGTATAGCGGTATGACACCACTTTGCCATCGTTACTTTTCACGTCATTGAAGTTGCCGGTAAACAAGATTTAAATCGCCGAAAAACGTGGACCACTGACGGATCTCGTTGGTCGGACAGATTTGAGCATGGTGCACATTGACACAATTGTTCAAACCCTGCTGGATTTAGCTTCCCAGGTGGAGTTGAATAGTGTATCTGAATATGATGCTCGGGACCGAGTTGAGCAGGTATTCTGCCGTCCCAGATACGGACACAAACAAGGTTGCCCTAGCCAACCTGTTGTCAGTTATGGAACACCTTGATGCACCAGCACAACATCAAAGCTAAAGCTATTTGTTACATGGGTGGAGTAACAGCTGTTCGGCGTCGGCCACCAGTCCATCCGTCGCAGGATGCGATGCAACGGATCATTGCTTCCGTTCGGCGTCGGCCACCAGTCCATCCGACGAAGGATGCGAAGCAACAGATCAATCCGTCGACTGGTGGCAGATGCTGGTGCGAGATCTGTCAGTGGTCCACGTTTTTCGCCGATTTAAATCTCGATTACCGGCAACTTCAATGACCTGAAAGAAGTAACGATGGCAAAGTGGTGTCATACCACCATAACGTTTTTTTCTTTTCTTTTCTTTTTAAATAAAAAAAAAATATACATATATATATATATATATATCTTTATTAAATTCACAAACATTAGAATTTACACATAACAGGAGGCAAATGACACTTGGCGTCATACCGCCATACCCACAGGTGGAGAGCTGCTGATGTCACTTTCCTGCGCCGCGCGCTTACTTTGAGATTGCGATTTCGTTTTCCAGTTGTGGTAACTCTTGTGCAGGGCAGGACCACGAAAATTAAAAAGCAATGCCCTCAGTTTTCTTTTTGATTGTGTCATAAAAGGTGCGACACGAATAAGAAAATGAAAATGCATATAGCAATATTTATTAATGATTTTAATTATGAGTCAAATAATGCAGTTTCGTTCTTAAAATGAAAAAGCATTCTGCTATTGCTTTTTCATTTTTGAATTTTACATTTCATATTGAATTTTGGTAACTCTTTGCTGGTGCATGTTTTGAAAATTAAATCTCAAATGTGTTTTCCTTCATTTGAATTAAGTACAAGAATGAGCAGTCATGAATAAGAAAATGAAAATGCAGATTGAATGACTTATTAACCATTTTAATTATGAGTCAAATAATGCAGCTTCGTTCTTAAAATTTAAAAGCATTTCTCCTATTGCATTTTTATTTGGATTATGGTAACTATCTGCTTCCATAGTTACACCTGTATTAAAGAATAGTAAATGCTTCAGCAGAGTTTTATGAGGGTGTTTTTTTTGTTTGTTGTTGAAAGTGAAAATGTTGTTTTGAAAATGACTGCTTACAGGTCCATCTGTTTACTCTAACCAAGCATTCAGAACGAGTTGTCCAACACCGGTTTAATTTTTCAGGAATTGTTGACTTTAAAGAATCACGTTAATGTTCATTAATTCATGGAAGTGAAGAATAATTAAAGTAAATCTTAAAGTAACTTTCTGCTTCTGTGTTTCTCAATGTTTCAACAACTTTGTTCTGAACATAGTTAAGTTCTTTCACATGGCTACTTTTATTTAACAGCTCTTTGCACACACGACCTTCAGGTCAAAAAGTAAATTCAGTAAATAGCATCACCATAAGGATTGCGGAATAACAGAAACAAAGGAGTGCAGTAAATAACCAATATCCCTGTGTATTTTTAAAAGGAACACTAGAGATTTAACAATACACAAAATAACAGGAGGTTCACAACAATTTAGTGTCCATTCTCTGGATAGGGTCAGGGGGAGGCGCACTGCAGTGGAATAAGTGTCCATCCTGTGGAGAGGGTCGGGTGGTTTAGAGAGATGCAGTGATGGCCTCTCTTCGGTGCAAATACAAGTTCACAGCCTGATACGGATCTGTTGGTGGAGCAAGATGGGACTCAGCCATAAAGATGATACAGAGTTCATAAATATCTGGATTACATGGTACAGCCAGCCGAAAGACACATTCATTTTTGCACAGTTGAATGTGTTCATCTTCAACAGGGGAGAGAAAATCTGTTGTTCGGTCAAGTTCAGGAACAGCATGCGTCACATTAGGCCGACCGCTGGGGACGTTCAGGTTTCTTGATGGCCTGATGTTGTGTGCATTCCACACCTGTGCAGTGTCATCCAACTCATCCTGTAGAAAATGTATACATTTAGGAAGAGCTGTGCCAGCAGAACATAAATAAAACACTAAATTACAGCATTCACACATGAGCAATCCCACCCTCTCCCTCCCTCCCTGTCTCTGTTCACCCCCCCCCTTTCTCCCCATCTATTATCCTCTCTGTTTCTACCCTTCTGTTCCATCTCTCTCCCCTTCCATCTCTGTTCCTTTCCCTTTTCTACCCCTTCTCTTTAGCATTCTTTTTCCTTTCCTCCCGTCTCTGTCTGTCTGTCTTCCCAACACCCTCTTTCCCGTTTCTGTCCTCCCTCCCCTCTCTCTCACTCACATACACATGCGCACAAAATGAAAATAAAACATTATTCATGAACTCACCTGTATGGAGGCCCATACAACAAAACTGCAGGAGACTTTTGTCCAGAAACTCGCCATCAAAATGCCTGTTGTCTCTGAGGTCTGAAAACAAGGCTAACCAGAACTCCATGCACTGGCCACGCAGGAAACCCCACCAATATTCAATTCTTTGATTGGTGGTGCTGGCCCCCTCCAAGTAACTATCGAGGGTGTCGTCTGGTTGAACACGGACGAGGAAATGCTGGAAGCCTCTAACATGGCCATTTTCGGTTCCAAGGTCGCCTCGAACAACTCTAGGGCACCCCCCAAAACGCTGTACCGCTTCTATGTAGCACCCTCCAATTACTTTTGGGTCACTACTTGTTGTGTAAGCATTGAGCCAGATTATTTTTCTTGAAAAGCCATCGATACATCCATTCACACAAATACCATATGGCTTCAGTTCATCATATGAGTCCAGGTGCCAGATGAAGTTGAGAAGTTTGAGAAGTAATTCCTCCGTCTGAGACGCCCCGCTTGCCTTAATGACACTCCTCTTGGATCCAGCTCCTTCAAAACCAAACGCACAGACTCTTTTCTCACACGCAGTCCATTTTCTCTGCATTTAGCATACATCCACCTGTACCCGTGAAGCTGCCCGGGGTAATGTAGCTGGTTGCTAATGGATTCAAACAGGATCGCCAGGTCGGAATAGGCTTTGCGTGGCACGAGTCCCCTTGGAATGTACAGCTGCATCCCACTCTAGACTCATCAAACCCGACAAAGAAAACAAATCCTGAGTCACTAAATATTAAGAAGATGATTAAAAGGATTGGTATGTTTGATGTATGGAGGGATTTTCATCCATCCACTAAACAATTGACTTTTTACTCTCACCCTCATTCAGTTTACTCGAGGATCGATTATTTCTTTATGTTCTGAACAGACAGACACAGGGTTTTAGATTGTAGAATTGGTGTTGGCGACATATCAGATCACTCAGGTGTATATGTGAAAATAAATGTAGGTGTCCCACACAAAAACACTATTTGGAGACTCAACACCTCCCTATTAAATGACACCCGATTTGAAGATTACATTAGGAAAGAAATGAAGGAATATACAGACCTTAACGGTAGCACAGTGACGTCACAGAGTATTTTATGGGATGCTGGAAAAGCAGTATTGCCTGGGAAGATTATAAGTTGGGCATCACAAAGGAAAAAAGAAAAACTTAAACACCTTAACGACTTGACAAGTACATTAGACTCACTGGAACAGAAGCATGTAGAGACTAACGACCCCACCTTATTGGAACAAATAACCGTAGTAAAATCAGAACTAAATAAGAAACTGAACGACCAGGAGGAACTTACACTTAAGTATATCAAACAAACCCACTATGAAAATGGACCCCGTGCTAAAAAACTCTTAGCCTGGAGACTTAAAAAACAACAGTCTGGAAGATCCATATATAAAGTAAAGGACCTGGTCACCAACCAGATGTGTTATAAGCCAGAAGCAATACATAAGTCTTTTGAATCATACTACAGGAATTTATACACTCAACCCGAATTAGCAGAAGCAGTAACAGTCAATCAATTTTTTGAAATCCCTAGACCTGCCATCTATTGTCACAGAACAAAATAAGTGCTTAACTACAGAGATTACAAATGCAGAGGTCGACAAGGCAATTTCTAAACTGAAAACAAGCAAAGCAGCCGGGGGAGATGGACTACCAGCAGAATGGTATAAGACTTTTAGGTACTCTCTGACCCCACTGCTATTTATTAAATTGTTTTACCTATGTCTTAAAAGGTGGCGAGACCCCACCATCTTGGAAACAGGCCATATTATCTGTAATACTGAAACCAGGGAAAGCTAGGACAGATTGCAGCTCATACAGACCTATCTCAGTTTTAAACACTGATTATAAAATTTTCACTTCAATTATTGTCAACACACTAGAAAATATTATCCGTGACCTAATTGACACGGACCAGACAGGTTTTGTTAAAAATAGACAAACACAAGACAATGTTAGGCGAGCTATACATCTGTTCCATATAATGAGCAAAGGAAACACAATGTCCTTAGCAATTAGCTTTGACACAGAAAAAGCTTTTGACTCTGTTCTATGGGAATTTTTATACCTGGTCCTGCAACGTTTTGGCTTTAACAATACAGTTATAAAATGTTTAAAATCTAAATATAATTCACCTGTGGCCCGGATCAGAATAAATGGCAGTCTTTCAGGTACAATCCGTTTGGAGAGGGGTTGCTGACAGGGCTGCCCACTGAGCCCCATCTTGTTTGCTCTATCTATAGAGCTACTTGTTCAAAAGATTAGGGAAGACCCAGAAATCACGGGAATACTATTCAAGGGGAAAGAATATAAGACATGTTTATATGCAGATGACATCCTGGTGACTTTATCCGACCCGGATACCAGTCTCCCTAAATGAATGCCCTACTTCGACCAATGTGGTTCATATTCGGGATACAAATTGAACATAGAGAAAACTCAAACTCTTACTTTTAATTACATACCTCAAGAAAACATACGTAAGTCCTTTAAATTTAAATGGAAAACCAGAATTTTCAAATACCTAGGTCTTCATATTCCCAAGACCCCCAAAGATTTATATAGTGTAAACTACGGTAGCATCACGACCAAAATTAAAAATGATCTGGACAGTTGGACCCCCCTAGTACTTGATTTTTACAACCGAATAGATACTTAAAAAATGGTTATTTTACCACAATTGTTATTTCTACTCCAATCGCTACCTGTAGAAATACCCAATAAGAAATTCAGTGAATGGAATCGGATCATTTCTAGATTCATATGGCAGAACAAGAAACCAAGGGTACGCTACAAAACATTACACTTAACAGGGAGGGATGTCACTCCCATGCTTGGAGGACGACTATAAAGCAGCACAACTGCAGTATATAGTGGTAGTAATATACTGGTGCAGGGCGGGTTACGATGCAAAATGGAAGGAGCTAGAATTTGACCAACTAGATATCCCACTTCAATCTCTGCTGGGTGACAAAGCTTTCAAGACTATATACTCTAATAACCTATGTGATGTTATAAAAACTCCCCTAAATTTTTGGTATAAAGAGATGAGCAAAGCGCACCTGGAAAAAAAAATCTTGGTTATTAAGATGGGTCGAACATGATAGAGATTTCAAACCAGCACAACTTGACTTGAGATTTAAAGAGCTGACTCGTAGAGGCATTACTTCATATTGTGTAATTACATCTGTCTCAGGCCTTGACAGTTTCCAACAACTACAAGCAAACCACAATCTAGACAAACAAGACTTCTACAGATACTTGCAGCTTCGGCATCACTTTAATAAAAATATCAAATTCTAATAAAAAAAAAAAAAGGGTGACACAGACCTCATCGATATTCTAATAAGTGCATATAAAGGTAAAATTCATAATAAAGTGGTCTCCAGAATATACTCCTGCCTACAATCACACAAAAAGACATCAACATTATATGTCAAAAGTGCCTGGGAGAAAGAAGCAAATATAATCTTAACAGAAGACCACTGCTTTAATCTCTTAAACCCTATGTATGGAGAGTGAGGAGAGTTGTTTGGGAAGCATTAGTAAGAGCAAAAAAATGGACAGTGGGACAATGGAAAACAAAATGTTTTACATAGAATTATGTAAAACATTTCGTAGAAGTATGTAGAATTACATAAAACACAAAACATATCACACACACACATAATTCCAACAATGAGCGGAATAGAAAACGGATGATTCGGAGGGAGTCAAAAAAGCATTTCATCAATGGCGAGTGAGTTTTATTTTCTCATTAACACACGGCGCCTATTCAAAGTTCAGTAGATCAAGTTAAAATATGACTCAAGGTCGCTTGTTCTTTTCAGCTTTTTTTTTTTTTATCATTCTTATTATTGATAGTTCTTTTGTAAAAGCCATCCGTTCTGCTCTTCATTGATTGTTGTGTAAAAATATGTAAGTAACCCTTTTCAATGTATAGCTTTTATATAGCTAATGGTCTTACAGGTAATAATTTGATGAATATTTAGGACCTCCCTTCAGTAGTGCAATGGAACTTTGTTCTATGCTCGCAATTAGCTGTTCATGTCGACCTATGTTTGCAACATTTTAATGCAGTTCCATTTACTGAAGCTTCAGTGTCAATGTACCATTGTAGCTATTCTATGTGAAAAGGATGTTGTGTTTTTTCCTGCTGCAATAGATGATCAGTTGTTTTTCAACTGGAAAGGAAAGCCCTGACTGGTGGTGATGGACCAGAAGCACCTGCGAGACATCCTTCATGAGTGCCACGATAATGCTGGTCACTTGGGCACAAGGAGAACCCTGGAAAAGGTTCTGGCATCGTGTCATTGGGGGACTTTGTGCGAGGATGTTAAAAAATGGGTGAGAGCTCTTGACTGAGTTATTAATGAATGGACAGGAATGCTTGACTGTTCTGATTTAGCGCATGGCATACCCCTAAAATCATTCAATAATATTTTTTTGGGGGGGTGGGGGGGATGACAGAAGACTTTCTTAATAAAGTCACAAGGAGTAGGCATTTTTCACCATTTGCTCTCTGGTTCTGGTGAACTCCCAAGGAAAAAAAACCCACAAAACAATCAGTCAAGTATTTAAGCGAGTCATGTGCTAAATCACATATTGCTTTAAAAGTGCAGTATACAGTAGTGTCTAAGAATTGAAATGATTGTCATAGTCTACACAACAGCTTGTTTTAAAGGTTGAGGAGTGTCCCCAATGTCAGCGCAGCAACAAGATCAAGACAGCTGCACCTGTGTTGCATCCAGTTGTGGTGAAGGAGGCATGGAGCGTTCTTGGAATGGATCTAACTCAGGGGTGTCCAAACTTTTTTCACTGAGGGCCACATGCATAAAAATATAGGAGGGGCTGGGCCACTTACTAGAAATTAGGTATACAGCCCTAACTTTAGTGTTTTAAAGTTAGAAAAATCAATTAAAAGTGGTCAAATATGTTATACTGTTGAATATAATTAAAGACAAAACTGCCTTCATCACAGCTTTCCATAAATGGATCTTTATTGATTTATTCAGAAAAAGCTTTGGTAGCTCATTTTCAGAACAGCAGCCTCAGATTTCTTCTTAGACATAAGATTTACAGTACAGAGAAAAAACAATAAAGGGAAAAATGGGACGGGTAAATTTCAAGCTTGTTATTTAAGTTATTAGGCTTAGCAACACAGCTATTAACGTTCGTTTGAAATGGTTGTCAACATTAACAGACTGAACTGGACTTAATAACAGGAGCGCTGCATTATTCTGGTGAGTGTCAGCTGCGCTGGGCGTGTAACCCGGGCCATCCAGCTGCGGTGCTGATCCGACGCCACTCATGTCAAAAATCCTGACAAATGTCACTTGATCAAGGAGGAAATCTGCATCAGATGAGATCAGCTGACTTTGCGTGTGCAGTGTGTACGCTGTGCACAGCGGTGTGCACTCTGTGTTAACAAGAAAAACGCATCTAAGAAAGTGGTGCGCAAAAGCAGGGTAGTGACAGAATTAATGCGCATTATTGATATTTGTCGCGTGTGTACCTGCACATGCATGCTTATTAACACACGGGTACTGTGGAATATATTTTTTACTCACTTAAAGTGGGAACTGCATTGCACTCAGTGTTGAGCAGCTCCCCCTGGTGTTAAACTGAAGAAGTGCAATACACTCAGTCAAAAGTTGACTTGCGGGCCATATTCTATTTATAACATTTGTTGCGGGCCAATTAAAAATGGACTGCGGGCCGGAGTTGGCACGTGGGCCGTAGTTTGGACACCCCTGCTCTAAAGCATAGTATTAAGGGGACAGTGTCATTGTATGGGCATTGCGTATGACAATGTCCATTGTTTGTATGACTAATTTCCTGTACTACTGTGCTAAGGTGGTAGGCCAAGTGCTAAATCTGGCCTCCAACATGCTTTTTACTCTTTCACAGATGACATACTCATCATTTCGGTTCTGAACAGTATTTATTGACTGAAAAACAGGACCCCGTTTACTTGTGTACAAGCAGAGTAGTCAAGAAAGTTGGAATCATTTACATGTCCATTCTACAGTATAACACTGGACGTGTTTACGTTTGACTATCTCCTTAAATATAAAACCACCACAAATGTGTTAATGACTTTTATAATTTCCTTTATATAATATACAAACGTATTAGTATGATCCAGGGAAAATTCCATGTTTGTTTGCGAAACTCATTGGAAGAATGAAGAAAATCTGTTTGATTGTTATTGTCATGAACATGAATCACAAAACATATTTTGTTTTTTGTTTTTGTTTTTTTCATGTGTCACTTTAACAGAGACAACACCATCTGTAATTACTATGTTTGGTTGCATTTCCTTGGCAGGCAAAGATAGATGGAAGAGACATCCTTCTGGGTGGAAAATGGGACTGGCTTGTCTGTGGATGGTGGAGGCTCGCTGGGCTCATCAATCCGTCCATCCATTCACCTTGTTCGTCTCATCCTGACTGCAGCACGCCACTGTGGAGGCTTGACATAACACACATTAGATTAATAACAGAAAAGCAAAATGTGATTTATGGTGTATTATTTAGTGTGCTTCAGTTGTAATTCTCATAATAATGACTGTTTTGCTGGCTTCACACAATATATATAATTGGCCTGTCTTAGTTAAAAGCCCACTCACCACGACAAGGTGAAGACCAAGAGTGGGAACACAAACACAGACCAGAAACGAACAGGACAAATCCAGACAAGACTACAAAAAACACAAACACAAATATCAATCACTTTGACCACTATCTTTTTTCACAAGAACTTTTATTTCTTTACAAATTGAACCTTAGATTGTGTCACAACAAATTAAATAAACCCTTGAAACAGCCAACAAAACATGAAACAACAACACTTCATCAATATTATAATGAGTATCCTCATAAATGATTTCAAGATAACTTTCAACACTTTCTTACAAAAACATTTTTACGTCTGCCGTAACGATTTTCAGGTTTTTTTCATGTGAATATTTTAACATTGAACATGTTAACTGAACAGTCAATCCCTTCATTGTTGCTCTGACCTCTTCATCATTTGTGACCTCTTCATCATTGGTGATCTCTACATCATTTGTGACCTCTACATCTCCATTAGATACAATATGGCTGTCGCATGGCTCCTGAATCACTAGAAAACTGTCTTTTTCCAATATCTCTGACACCTGTCTCACTTACCTTTTGTTTGGTAGACATGCTCTTACCTGATTTGAAGAAACTAAAAATGGTTGGGGGCGACACTCACAGCAAGAAGCTTGTGGGTTCGATTCCGGGGCCCGGGTCTGTGACCTTTCTGTGTGGAGTTTGCATGTTCTCCCTGTGTCTGCATGGGTTCTGTCCGGGTTCTCCGGCTTCCTCCCACACTCCAAAAACATGCACGTGAGGTCAATTGAACATTCTAAATTGTCCGTAGGTGTGCATGTGAGTGTGAATGGTTGTTTGTCTCTCTGTGGCCCTGCGATGAACTGGCGACTTGTCCAGGGTGTCACCCTGCCTTCGCCCTAAGACAGCTGGGATAGCTGGGACCCTGAATAGGAATAAGCGGGTATAGAAGATGAATGAATGAAATCTTTATTGAATGAATGACACATTTTATTTCACTCGTGGTTTATGTAATTATTATTTTTTGCTCCATGGCTTTCATGATTCAGCATTACATGTTAAGCGTGATGAATTGCATGAAAAGAGAGAGCACTCGCTGATAAATTAACATGGTGTGCTGTTTAATTCCATGAGGACGACAAAATATTTGCAAATTTGTGTTAGCTACACACACACGGACGTACGTACGTAAAAACGTCAGTGGCATAAAAGTGCCTTACAGTCATTTCATTAATCATTCTAACCGAAGTAACGTGGGTCCTTTGCACCCTTTGCCTGTTGATCGGGTGACACAGTTAATTGCAGCACAGGTCAGCATTTTCTCGGCCACTACAGATAAGCCAAAAGTTGACCGGTCGACAGGTGCAAGAGAAAGGGAGGAACTTTCAAGATCGTTCAGTTTTTATTTTTTATTTTTTAGTTCTGATGAAATAAATAGACCAATCATTTCATTACTTTGTCTGCTTTCCAAAGAGGTTATTAATTAAAAAATATGTGTGGCAGTGCTGTTATGGTCCATAGAGAGTTGCTTCAAAGAATTATTATTTATTATTCAGTTCATTGCTCACTTGTTTAATACACAAATAATAGTATATTATTATATTATATTATTATTATTATTATTATTATTATTATTATTAATAATAATAATAATAATAACAATAATAATAATAATAATAATAATAATCATCATCATCATCATCATCATCGTCCTCATTATTATTTATAAAATTTCGAAACAACAATCGTCAGTTGTTCCGTAAAAAATACATTCATTTCCACGTGGAATTTTGTACGGTTCATGAGCGCGCACGTCTGTCAGTGACGGTCTCCACACTGACACAACTGCACATGCTCTATTATCCCAACAATGCGGAAGTCAAAAACATTTTGGGAGCCATGCGCTGGGTGAGCAACTTCATTGAAAGGAATGGGACGCCATCTTGGACTCTGGGGGCTTGCCGCACTGTCACGCAGGTTGTGACGTAGCGGGCCGGCGACGCCGACAGGTATGATGTGAATGATTGACAGCTACCATTCGTTCCCGTTAGCGAGAGGATTAAAAACAAACAGACACCATAATGGCATCAAAAAGGAGTTATCCCAGCGGTGCGGAAAAACGGAAGGAAAAGAAAACCGATCAAGAAAAACTTGCAAAGGGGAAAGGTAAGTTATTTGTTTGTGATGTGGGCTGGAGAGGTGGAGGTGAAACGCTGTTGTCCCCCCAATTTTGTTTATTTGTCCTGCTAGCCAGCTAGCTAGCTAGCGTTGGATAAATGTTAGCTGGCTGGCTAATATTTGTTCATCATGAATCAGCGTTTTTGTTTGTTTTATGAAAGTTGACCATATCCTGCCATGTTGGCCTATCCTGCCATGGGAATGACTGATTGACTCCACACCCGTTTATTCACATTCTAACAGGGAGGGAGGGCATGTTGTTGTAGTTGTTGTTACTGCGGTCAAGTGAGCCGCCGTTCGTCCTAGCGCAGTCAAGCCAGCCGCTTCTACATTTTCATTGCGCCCGTGTTGCCGTACTTACTGCGAGAGTCCACTGAGGAAGTCAGCGCTTAGTTCAATGGCAAGCGCGTTAACTTCCGGTTTTAAAATTAAGTATCTCTCTCTCTCTCTCTCTGATTTTTTTTGTTTTGTTTCCATTTTTACTGTTCAATAACATCAAATTGATCCATAGGTCCTGACAATGATTTGTACAGTTGACCTGAGGAACACCATGACTACATCCTCAGTTATTTTCAAAGATTTTTACTGTAGCATTTTGGAGATATTAAGTCTCAAAGTTGTTGTTTTTTAGCTTTTCAAACAGGCAAAAACGACCTTGTATCCCATTTTTACTGTATAATAAAATACAATTGCTCCATAAGTTCTGACAATGGTTGGTACAGTTGACGGGTGGTGGTATCCCTCTTTTTTTGGTTTTAGTTTGCTGTGTCGTCGCCACCCAATTTTGACTGCCCACTGGGATGTGCACGTGTGATTGGGGTGACTCCCTTGGGCTTCCGTCCCCATCCAACCTGCTCCGCTATATCTAGGTGGCCTCAGCCCTGAACACCATCATCACATCCCGTGAGTCGTCTTGTTTCTGTTGCCCTCCCTCCCCGTGTGGTGTCAGCCTGTCCTGCTTTTGTTTGACCCGTTTCTCCCCCCTTATTTGAATCGTTGGCCTCCTTTATTTTGAAGATCCTTTCCCTTTTTTTTTGAGTTTGATGTTGAAGTTGATTCGCTCATTTGCTTTGATATTTATGGTTTAAGTCTCCCCCCTTGTTCGTACATTGTTTGTGTTGAACGGTGCTTCCCCCTCCCCCCCCTGTGTCTTTTTGGTATTGGTAGTTTACTTATAAATTTGTTTTCCTTTTTCTGAGTTTTAGTTAATTTAAATTCGTAACTAAACCGTAAATTCCTGTCTAGATGCATTTCCTTCAATTATAATAAAGCCTTGTCTGTTTTTTTTGCAAACCACGTCTCAGCTCATTTGTACACGAAACCTGTGTGCTTTTCATTATTTTATTTCCTCAACAAACAACTTGAGGTGGCGTTGTCGTCCATATCCTTACCCCTTAACAATAACCCCCTTGCATTCTGTAAACTCATCAACATCATCATCTTCCCCTCCCCCACACTGCTCCTTTCTGTTGCCACACTTACGTCGCCACCGCTGACCCTCAGACAGCGTGCGTGCGTGCGTGCGTGCGTGTGTGTGTGTGTGTGTGTGTGTGTGTGTATTTCAGTACATGTGACAGATTTTAGGGAACTTTTAGTAACCAACTGTTTATCTTTTCTTTTGTAGTCGCTGAGAGCTGCTGGTGGTGGCGGTGTCCCGGGTGGTGGGCCCCTTCGAGTACTGTGACCCGGGATTGTGGTTGTTTTCTTCTTTTTTTTTGCACTTCACTTTCTTTGCAGGTGTGTCACGTGTGAGTGGGGTGTTCCTTGTTTTCTTTGGTTCCTCCCCCGTTTGGCCCCCTCATCGGTAAGCCTCAGTTTCTACACCAAGAATAAGGAGCTCAGTAGCTCCGTTTTAAGTGTTGGTCTGTTTGTTCCTTTTATTTTTAAATGTTGAATAAAAGTTGGTTTCTTATTTTAAACATTCTGAACCACGTCTCCTACTCCTTCCTCGTAGAACTTACCTGTGTGCCTAATTATTACTTTTGTGTTTAGTAGAACTCCCTGGGTGAAATTCCCAGGGTGGCGTTGTCGGTTCCTTTTCATTTTGTTAAATTCCCAATATTAAATCTTGCTTTATCAGATAGCCATAACCACTCTCATCGCCACAGGATATTTGAGTCAACTGAGTCAAACTGTCGTGTCTACTTCCCAGTCTCAATAAAAATGTTCACTACTGCTTTGTGCGAGCTTCTTAAATGGAGGTTTGTCTGGGTTTTTCCCTTTTTAGAAGCAAGCCACATATTTTGTGTCTTTCCACCACAAGACATTGGCTTTTGTCACTCTCTTCGTCGTATTGGAAAAAAGTGGCATATCGGACTTTCCCACCGCGAGTCGCTCGTCAACGTACTGCTGTGAAAGAGGGGTGACGTCACAGAACGCGAGGTGCATTTAGGTGCTGCTGCATAAAACTAAAAGATTTTCCTGGGCAAATATTCATTTGACAGACGTAAACGAAGTGAAATATGACTTCAATTTAAGTTTGTTTTAGTTTGTTTTTATAAACACACAAAAAAGTTTGAGTTAGTTATCGTTTTTGAAAAAAGTTCTTGACTTCTACTTTAGAGATATTGATGACGAGTTGTTGTATATAAACGGTGTGACTATGTGGTTCGGCAAGCGGTGGTGCTGTCTGTACATAGCTTAGCAAACGGCTAGCGCTAGCACCCCCTTTCAATGCCTGAGTGAAAAGATCCACACGGAGTGTTATGACCCACGGGTGGGTCTAGGTGCCTCTATCTTTGTGTCTGTGTGTGTGTGTGTGTGTGTGTGTGTGTGTGTCTGACAGTGGACGACGCCTTGCAGGTGCGGTCCTGGATGTCGGCTGCTGATTGGACGCGCCACGGCTGAGAAGGAGGAGCAGTCGAGCCAGCCTGACGGTCGTCCCTCCTCCGCTCCCAACTCTGCAGTTAGTCACTTCTGAAATGGTGTTAGAGCACGCAGCCGTAGGTAGTGATGGCCGATCGAGGCTTTGTTGAAGCTTCGACACTTGTTTCAAAAAATGGTTCATTACTCGAGGCTTCAATGACACAGTGCTCGAGGAGGTCATCTAGTGCTCAATAAAGTGAAGGGCAATGGAAACCTGTTCATTGATTCATAGGTTGTTTGGGATTTGATTCGCCATGCATTCTTGTTGGACAACACGACATGCTTGTATGGTTCAATGCTGACACAATAAAATAAAAATGAAAAATAAAGACAATGTCTCTTTTTTGGCACGACTGATTGTAGTAGACTATAGCTCTTATACTTAGCCTGACAGTTTGTGCAATGAATTATATTATATCCTAAAACAAGACTAAATAGCCCATAGTTTAAAAATATGTTCAATAGTAAGTGTTCAGTGGGTCAGATGTCAAATGTGATCTATTTAAAATGTAGAATAGATGAGCTAAATAACACATATATAATACACACTGATGGGAATTGAACCGTCGCCTCAGTCTTGCAAGTCCAAGATTGTCATAATGTACCACAAACCCAAATCACACTCCCTTTTTTCATCTAAGCTGTTTGAGTAGCGTTAGCACACCGTGATTCCTCATCAACTACAGGCCTATACTTCAAATAATTATGAGAAAAATCCAACGTAAAGAGAGCACTTCCATTAGGAAATAGTCAACATGAAATTTCGTCCTCTACTGACACCTGCTGGTCAAATTGAATAGCTGCAAATATTGTGAAGAAGTTGTCATCTAATTCTAATCCTAAACAATATGGCCATTCCAAGTCAAGTATTAAGACAATTAATCAGGTTTGTACTGCTTGATTGAACACATTCATCCCGTTCCAGTGCACTAAAACCCACTTCCCTTCAGGACCGTGTCAGCGAAGCCAAAACTTCCTTGAGTGACGCTGTTTCCCAGCATGCAATGCGAGCTAGCGATTCACAATACTATTTCGTCACAAACATGGATGTAAAAAATAAAAAGGGACGAAAAATGAAACTTCAGGAACACCAACCATTGCAATACAAGCAGAACTGGGCCGAAGTTTTATATAAGTTTTATATTATGTACACCATAATACAGCCTTCTGGTGGACAAGCCCTACTATTTAAGGCGTGTCCTCCTATGGCACTTCCGTGGGTGGAAGCTCATCGTAGAGGTCACGTGCTGGTTGTGCGTCTCTCTACCGATTACCTCGGGGGGAGGTCTGAGACGAGATCGTTGCCCTTGCAGGGGATCTGATTCAGGTGAGTATATGGAAAACATAGGTCAAAGTGGTCAGTCGTAACAAGAGAAGCTTGCTAGCGGGAATAATGTACTACAAGTGAATGTCACACATTTTTTTTGTTTTGTATGAGCATTTAAAAAACAACATAATAATAATATGGATTTTGACCATGTATGTTTTGGAGTTCATTGAAAGAGGTTTATATATATATATATATATATATATATATATATATATATATATACATATATGTATGTGCGAGTGTGTGTGTGTAACTTGTGTGTGTGTGTAACTAACTTATCTATTTCTATCCATCTATCAAACTTACTATCTAGGGATCTATCTACTACTAACTCTCAAAAAACTAACAGACAACCAAGAGCAACAAAACCAACCTACTGCAATTCGTATATTTTAGTGTGTGTGTGTGTGTGTATGTGTGTGTGTGTGTGTGGGGGGGGGGGGGGCGGGCACAGTGAGCACAGTGATGGTTCCAAAGCATAAAGTGTATCTTCAGTCTCGGTTGTATGTGTGGGAGTCCCTCGGGTTCAGCCCAGCTGATTTAGTGTTCGGTGAGAGGACCCTCGCGTCTGTTAAGGGGTAAGTGGCTTTCCGATGTTAAATGAGTAGAGAATAATGTGTTAGATTACGTCATTTTTTTTTCGTGAATGCTTGCATCGTGCTTGTGAAACTGCTCACAAAACTCTTGTCGCCAGCCAGTCTAAAATGAAGCGGCAGTTTGACAAGAAAGCTGTGGCTCGAGTTTTTGAGACAGGCGACCAAGTGTTGGTATTGTTGCCGTTACCCGGTTCCCGTTTGCAGGCTAATTTTTCTGGTCCGTATGTCGTGGAGCGCAAACTTTCCGATACAGATTATGTAGTGCACACTCCTGATAGAAAACGATCGTCCCGCATCTGCCACGTCAAAATGTTGAAAAGTTACGCCCGGTTCACACTGGACGTGGAAGCGCAGCGAAGCAAAGCGCCGTGAAGCAAAGCGCCGCGAAGCGAAGCGCCGCGAAGCGAAGCGCCGAGCGCTTCCATTCAGCGCCCATGTTAATCAATGAGTGCGTTTACATGCAGAGCTTAATCGGACTAAGCAATAATTCTGTTTTCTCGTCCAATCGGAGTTCTCACCTTGGTCCCCGTATCCATGCAGCTGAAAAATTCAAATTATTGACGGGAACGTGTCCTCCTCCCAACACTAGGGGGTGGAGTGAGTCTTTTCAGCCGGTCAGCTGCTTTCGGTTGACATATTAAATCTATTATGATATGGAACGATAGTTCATAATGTACGTGTTACTTGCTTTGCAGATAAGGTGTACCCTATTTCTTGTGCTCCTGGTTATTTTAAAAGGCAGACAAGAACGTTGTTTGCTGTTGGAGGGCTACAACAACACTTCGATGCTACGCTTTGTGCCGTCGCTACGGACCCCAAACTCTCGTTCTTGTTGGATTCGGGTTCGGAGCAGACTGGTGGGAGAGTTTGTGTACAGGTTTTGCAAAGGAACGGTGTTTTCAGTTATACACACGCTCATTAAAGTGCCGACCATGGAGGAAGCTGGTGCCGCTGCACGCCGTTTCCAGCAGAATAACAGCGAAATAACCAAAATAAAAACAAATCAGGAAAACATGTCTTTGCTGTGCTTTTATTTACAAAGTTAAAATTCTTCTAACTTACAAAAAATGTGAACGAAAAGGTAGAAATATAAATACGAAGGAATACGTATTTGTTCAGGGGTGCGCAAAGCCGGAGCCCTGCATTTGCTGCGCTACCCTTTTTAAAAAGGTCTCCGTTGCGCGTTATTTTAATATGTCCATCTCTTTTAAAAGCGAAAGCATCGCCCCGGTCTCATCCTCTCTCCAAATGTCAACATTCTTATTCGCGTTTGCCAGGTTGTTTCGCGCCGTCTGTTTTGTTAGACAACGTAGTTGTGCGGTCATGAGTCGCGAGAGCGAGGCGTGGCGCATGCGCACTCGCATTGTCCAGTTAATAGTCCGATTAAGGCGTATGCATGGCAGAGAAAATTCCAATCGCATTATCTGGGTGTCTCAATCGGAGTTCTCCGATTCCAATCGGAGTTCTCAAACTCCAATCATAATCGGAGTAAGGTGTTTACACGCACGTGAGTTCTCCGATCATAATCGGACTAAGGCAGTAATTCGATTTTCTCTAGTGCCATGTAAAGGCACTGAATGTAGTGGTTCAGACCAGACGCGAACAGGCGCGCGGCTCGTGCCATTCATTTCAATGGAAGCGGAAGCGCCGCGAAGCGGAAGCGCCGCGAAGCGGAGCGCCGACGGATTTCGCGAGCGAGGCTCCAACTGGTTCACACCAGACACGAACAGCTCCGCGACGGTCGACAAGCGCTTCTGCTCAGCTGCAGTCTTTTTTCCTTAAAAAAAAAAAAAAAAAAAAAAAAATCATTTTCATCATCGCCCCCCCTCGCCCCGTAGCCAGCCCGCTCCGTAGCTTACTTTTGTGTGTGTGTGTGTGTGTGTGTGTGTGTGTGTGTGTGTGTGTGTGTGTGTGTGTGTGTGTTTAATCTCTCTCGCACTCTGATACAATGTACTGACAAATATAACATACAATTATGATATATGATCGAATTTGTCATTCGGTTTTTATTTTGAAATTAGTTTATTTTGAAAATTACGTTACGTTGCTCGGAAAAATGTGTCGCCTGAGCCTCCGCCCCCTCCGTGCCCATTGGCGGAGGGAGGGCTCATTGAAAAAAAAAAAAAAAATCGGCGTTCCTTCGGTGCGCCTGGGAAACTCTGAAATTATGAATAACTTAAGCTCGTTTTTGTCCCATTTGCCTGCATCAGCCCGTCATGATATTGTTAAATTAATTGAGAGCCACCCACTATTGTTTTCTGACCACCCCCGCCGTACGTCAGTTTAGCACCATGACAGAAGTAGAGGGACATGCCACAAGTAAGCAGCACGCACATAGAGTCAATATTGGGAAGTTAAGAAAGAAGCTTTGGTTCTCCTTCTGACAGTGCCCATCTTGATGATAATTTGGGGTCAGGTTTTTACAGACTATAATGCCCTCGTAGATGCGGTGGTCTCTGCTTCTCCAAGACTTCAATGTCCAGATTTGCCACAGGAAGGGGGGTTGATAATGATGTGTTGGCAGATGCATTATCACGTGTACATGTGGACTAGCTGCGGAATTCTTATTTCGGGGGAACTGAGGTGTTTCTTGTTTAGTTTTATTTGTAGGTATGTTAATAGGGTTTAGTTCTTAAGAGAGGGGGTGTTATGACCCACAGGTGGGTCTTGGTGCCTCTATGTTTTTTTTGTGTGTGTGTGTGTGTGTGTGTGAGAGAGAGAGAGAGAGAGAGAGAGAGTGGATGACGCCTTGCAGGTGCGGTCCTGGATGTCGGCTGCTGATTGGACGCACCGCGGCTGAGAAGGAGGAGCAGTCGAGCCAGCCTGACGGTCATCCCTCCTCCGCTCCCAACTCTGCAGTTAGTCACTTCTGAAATGGCGTTAGAGCACACAGCCGTAGGGGTGGGCTGCCATTTTCTTTGTCCCCTCTTTTCTCCTGTTTATTAAGTATGTAGGGAGGTTAGCCTTTCTGTATTTGGGTTCTCTTTCTTTCTTTAGTTAGTTCTTAAGGCGAGCTAGTTGGAGTTTGGTTTATTATTTTGGCCTGGGCCCACCCTGAAGCCTTTGCTGCCCACCGGTTAAGTTGTTTTGTTTATTTCATTTACTGATTAATAAAATGTTTTTTGTTGAAACTGCCAACTGCAGTGAAAAATTAATGAGGCTTGGGAGTGGGGGAAGGTGTCCCACACGTTGTGTCTCGGTCCCCCTCGACGGGACGTAACACAGAGTTTTTGCCGTGACAGCAGGTTGAGCTCCTACCGTATTACAGGTGACGTCGTCACGTTAGCCTGTTCCATCCCTGCTAATTTCTTTAAAGAACTACCGTAAGTAAACTTTTAAATTATAATACACTCTACACTAATTGTAATTTCCTGCCCGTGGTTCTATATTGCAACAGTTGACGGCTCATATCAGCAGATAAGCAGCAACAATCTGGGCATTGCGGGTGATTCATAAATATGTCATTTCTTATTAATTAGCCCATAAGTGTTGTACACCAGTGTGACACCAAATGCTTGTTGCTGACAGCAGTGAAGAAATGACACTCTAGTGGTTCTGCACATTAGTATAAATAAAGTGATTCTCTATCATTACATCACAGGACGGCGGCACTCTGACAGATTCCATGAACCTGGACACTGATGATCCAGACTCCGGTCCAGATGACGCAACAGGCCACAGTGGAAATGGGTCAGAGGATGGACTGGCTGCTGAAAGGATACAGGTAGGTGGCGCTGTCATCCCAAGTTGTGCGGTGTGGAGGATCAGGGCCAAAGTTCCAGATGCTCACAGATGTGACTGTGGATTCAGGAGGAGTGTTTGAAGGCTGGACTCCCAACAGTGATTGGCTGCTGAGGACCTCTCAATCACAATCAGGTTTTTTAGTGGCTGTGAGATTGAAAGTGAGTGAACATCATTAAATAAAGAGCTCCTGCAGGGTCCAAATTTGACAAGTACACTGCTAGGTGTGCTGCTTCGTTTTCGCCAAGGCCCTGTAGCATTCATGACTGACATTGAGGGAACGTTTCATCAAGTAAGAGTTTCCAACCAGGATGTAAACTTCTTACGCTTCCTCTGGTGGCCAGATGGGGACATTACAAAGGACCTACAAGAGCACAGGATGCTGGTCCACATCTTTGGGGCAGTGTCATCCCCAAGCTGTGCTTCATTCGACGACAATCAGCATGACTTCCCAGCCGAGGTTATAAACACTGTTTGTCAAAATTTCTACGTGGATGATTGTCTAAAGGCCGTCAGCATGGTGGAACAAGCAATACATCTGTACCAGCAGCTAACAGACCTGTGCGGTAGAGGTGGATTTAAGCTCAATAAGTGGGTGAGCAATCATCGCTCGGTGCTGGCCGCCATTCCTGAAGAGCAGAGAGCTAAAGAGGTAAAAACACTTAACCTTGACAGAGACCAGCTCCCTATGGAGAGGGCCCTTGGAGCTCAGTGGGATGTACAGCAAGATACATTCACATTCAGCATCAGAACCAAGCTGGGATGGGATGAGGAAATCCCTCAGGTCATGGTACATCCCATATATAGTTTTTCAAGGCCAAACTACAACAAAGGAACTCATCTATAACAAAACTACAACCTTGTAAGGGCAAAACCTACTTGTTTTAATTCTGATTAATAAACTAAAGCTTATTCGATTATCATTATGTTGTTTTTTTTAAACGCTCATACAAAACAAAAATAGTGGAGGGAGAGTAGTCTGAATCGGGTTCTGGAGCATTGCTCTACCTCATCCATCGCACTCATGAGCGTCACATCCACTTGTAGTGCATCATTTCCGCCAGCAAGCTTCTCCTGTTAGACCTTCCCCGAGGTGGTTGGTGGGGTGACGAGCACCCAGCACGTGACCTCTACGATGAGCTTCTACCCATGGAAGTGCCATAGGAAGACACGGATTAAATAGTATGGCTTGTCCACCAGAAGGCTGTATTATGGTGTACATCCAGCTGTTTGACCTCATGCTCTCTGTTGACCTCCTCACTCAGTCCCTCAGTGATGTAGAGCTCAGTGTAGATGCTGTTGAGGAGTATGACTTCCTGCTTCTTCACCTTCAGTCACACGTTCACATCTCCTCTCCAGACTGATCTTCTGCTGCTGTAGAAGCTCCTGCAGACCACCAACCTCTGGAGCTGAGAGAAGGTTGGAGAAGAAAACATCAGTGTGACAGTGTGAGCATCATTTTCTGTCCACGACTTGAAGCTGAAAGCATCCAAACTCCATTTTTCAGCTGATGTGGTGAAGCTGCTGTTGTCTGACTGTTTGCTCTAAATGTCCTCCAGTGGATCTTCTGACTGGAGGTCCTGACCACGGTTATAATAGTTAACGAAAACGAACAAAATAACGAAAACTTCAATTGAAAAAAACAATTGTCACGTTGCCAGGGGTTAGGATTTTGGTACCTGTCTCGTTGGGGTTCGAAGCGAGCAGAGCTGAGACCATAAGGGTGACGTAGCAACGTTCAGGACACTGATTGGCCAAAGGCGGTCTTTCACGAAAGACCAAAACCGCCATTTTTAAATGCCTCGCGTGTGGATTTTTACATTAACACGTATTAAAAACTGAAAAGCTTATGAAACTGTACCATGGGTGAACAAAGAACTACAGACGTTTCTGTTCTCTGTGGCCGAAGAAAAAGCACAATGCAGACAGTTGTGCAGAAAGTTTAGTGTTAGCTAAAATATCGGGCACACAGACGTACTTATTATGTATACATTTCTTTCCATTGTAACAGGTCACTACAAGATCTGCAATCCATTACCTAGAATTGGTTTTCCTTAAACTGATGTACAGGATTACTAATCTGACTTTGATGGGCAAATTTGACAACAGAATACAATTATGAAGCACTAAAACACAGGACCACAAAACAATTAAATGCATGATGAAATAATGATATGCTTTGTTAAATAAAATAAAATGGCATTTTCAACTAAGTAATAAAATAGTCGGTGGTGCAGTGGTTAGCGCTGCCGCCTCACAGCAAGAAGGTCGTGGGTTCGATTCTGGGGCCTGGACCTGGGACCTTTCTGTGTGGAGTTTGCATGTTCTCCCTGTGTCTGCGTGGGTTCTCTCCGGCTTCCTCCCACACTCCAAAAACATGCACGTGAGGTCAATTGAACGTTCTAAATTGTCCGTAGGTGTGCATGTGAGTGTGAATGGTTGTTTGTCTCTATGTGGCCCTGCGATGAACTGGCGACTTGTCCAGGGTGTCACCCTGCCTTCGCCCTAACACAGCTGGGATAGGCTCCAGCAGACCCCCGTGACCCTGAATAGGAATAAGCGGGTATAGAAGATGAATGAATGAAATCTTTATTGAATGAATGACACATTTTATTTCACTCGTTGTTTATGTAATTATTATTTTTTGCTCCATAGCTTTCATGATTCAGCATTACATGTTAAGCGTGATGAATTGCATGAAAAGAGAGAGCACTCGCTGATAAATTAACATGGTGTGCTGTTTAATTCCATGAGGACGACAAAATATTTGCAAATTTGTGTTAGCTACACACATCGACAGGTGCAAGAGAAAGGGAGGAACTTTCAGGGAGGAACTTTCAAGATCATTCAGTTTTTGTTTTTTATTTTTTTTTAGTTCTGATGGAATAAATAGACCAATCATTTCATTACTTTGTCTGCTTTCCAAAGAGAGTTGCTTTGAAGAATTATCATTTATTATTCAGTGGCACATTGCTCACTTGTTTAATACACAAATAATAGTATATTATTATAATAATACTATTTTATTAATATAATAATAATAATAATAATAATAATAATAATAATAATAATAATAATCATCATCATCATCATCATCATCATCATCATCATCATCATCATCATCATCATTATTATTTCTAAAATTTCCAAACAACAATCGTCAGGTGTTCCGTAAAAAATACATTGATTTCCATGTTGAATTTTGTACGGTTCGTGAGCGCGCACGTCTGTCAGTGACGGTCTCCACACTGACACAACTGCGCATGCTCTATTATCTCATCAATGCGGAAGTCAAAAAGTTTTTGGGAGCCATGCGCTGGGTGAGCAACTTCATTGAAAGGAATGGGACGCCATCTTGGACTCTGGGGGCTTGCCGCACTGTCACGCAGGTTGTGACGGAGCGGGCCGGCGACGCCGACAGGTATGACGTGAATGATTGACAGCTACCATTCGTTCCCGTTAGCGAGAGGATTAAAAACAAACAGACACCATAATGGCATCAAAAAGGAGTTATCCCAGCGGTGCGGAAAAACGGAAGGAAAAGAAAACTGATCAAGAAAAACTTGCAAAGGGGAAAGGTAAGTTATTTGTTTGTGATGTGGGCTGGAGAGGTGGAGGGGAAACGCTGTTGTCCCCCCCCCCCAAGTTTGTTTATTTGTCCTGCTAGCCAGCTAGCTAGCGTCGGATAAATGTTAGCTGGCTGGCTAATATTTGTTCGTCATGAATCAGCGTTTTTGTTTGTTTTATGAAAGTTGACCATGTCCTGCCATGTTGGCCTATCCTGCCATGGCAATGACTGATTGACTCCACACCCGTTTATTCACATTCTAACAGGGAGGGCATGTTGTAGTTGTTGTTGTAGTCAGTCCCCTGTTATTGTTCAGTGGAAGTTGTCTCTCACATATTTGACTCTTAATGTTATTTTAGCCTTAACTTAGGATGAATTTACTAAGCTTAGTTTGTATTTTGTAGGCCCTTAATTAGAAATGTGCTACTGTTTTATAATTCAAAGAAATATTTTATGGAAATACTTTATTTGGCATGGTGTTGACTATTTTAGACTGTTGTGGCAGTGGGTCATTTATCTTAGGTTTATTACTTTAACTAGTACAGTGTGTAAAGTAATGCCAAAAACTCTTAAAAATGACAGTTTTGTAATTGGGTAAAAGCTTTAAAGGGACACTGCAACCATAATGTTTAATTTAAAAACAAATTCATTTTTAATTTTCAACATCACTGTAATAATAAAATAGGAAAATGCGCTTCTGATCTGTTTTGCTTGATGATCTAATGAGCTTTGTCTCTGCAGGAGCAATTCTAAAATATGTTGGCGCTCCAGACATTGAGCCAGAGGGATCTCCCGAACATCCTGACCAGGAAGCTCCAGGACCAACACGTTCCTCAGAACCCCCTTCTGTCCAGGTGAATAATGTGTGTTATTCTTAGTAGCTAAGATGATAAGTGTGGGACAAAACTAAGGCAATTAAGCATTATTTTGATTGTTGGTTTGCTTTTTAGTGTTGCACTTGTTGGTTTGTTGGATTTTCTTATTTAAAGTAAGCATTTTTTTTGATGAATACTCAATCTGTTGTATTTATTGACATATAGAGGATTCTTTTCCTAGTATTATAGTGTTTGTTTGTTTTTAAATCAGTTTAACTTGCCTGAGTTGCTCAACTGAAGATGTTTAATTTTACCTGTAGCCTGTTTTGCTCACGAGGTGTAATAGATTGTGGAATCTTAGTAGACCTTAGTAGACGCACGCTGCTGAGAGTGTCAGCAATCAGCTCCGATGACCGTGGTGCTTGTAAATAAGGCAAATGCGCCATCTAGTGGGATGCAGCATGTTTATTCGTGTTGGAGCAATGACAAGTACTACTAACAAAACAAAAGATGCACAGGGTAAAAAAAAAAAATCATAAACTCAAGCCCAACAAAGATAACAGATGGGCATAACTGTAACATTACAAAGTAATGATTACTAGTACTACCAAAATTTCTCTATTTTACTTTTCAACTCCAACTTGAACTATTCATCCCCTTTTTTCAGCAGCCATTAAGACAAAAGGATGACACTTATGCATTGCATCAAACTGTGATGCACAAAATCAATTAAATTAAATCAAAACAATAAATAAAGTGTGCATTAAACAGGGGGCAGTGCAATACAGTACAGGACTCAACTGATATAGTGCAGTTAGGCAGTATAGCCTATAACAGCTGTTCAGCATCCATAGTAATCCACAGTCAGTGCCATAATCATCCAGTCAGTGTCATATTCATCCATAGTCAGTATAATATATATGATATCGCGCAGACCCTCGTCCTCCACCACATTAATTGGCCTGCAAGCCGTAGCCACACCCATTTAGCCCCCGCTGTTGAAAGTTGGCGTGTGGTGGACGCGGCCAGTGGTCTCCGTGCCACACCATCCAACGTGGTTTGCTTTACCTCAGAAGGGGGCGGAGGGCTCTCCGCGTCAGCTGTATGCTTCGCAGACAAGTGAAACGTAAGACTGCTCGTACTCCGGTGGAAACTAAATACAGCTTTACAGTAAATGCATATCACTTTTGTCCTGTCAAGACTGCCATCTGGCAGGGTTTTGAAGTGGAACTTTCCATTTACAATTGACGCCTTATCCATGTTAGTCCTTCCTAGTGCTCATCTACGCTCAGTGTCTTTTTCTTTTTTTTGTTGTGTTTACAAGCTGGCTGCAAGCGTGTGACTGTGTGCTGTGAGTCAATTCATTTCCCGTTTCCACAATCTACGGAGCGGCCAAAGGTTCAAAAAGCACCGTGTGCGTTAATCGCGGCGTTGACACCCTTACTTTTTATATGAAGAAACCGATCAAATTTTTCCAACCAATTGTTCGCCACTTCTTTGAACTTGTGGATAAATGCTGTGCATCCCACATGGAACGCCAACCTTCCTCTGATATTTCCATGCTTAGTTCTTTATGCCATTTGGCTTTGATGTATCCTGCGTTTGTTGCTGTTCTGTTTCTGAAGGCCCTGATAGATTTTAGAAATGATTTTTCTCTTCATCTTTTTACAGGCTTCGATCAGAATATCTATCACTATATTGCCCTCTCCAGATGATGTTGGTTTGATTCTTTTATCATAGTAATCTCTTAATTGCATGTATCGAAAGAAATCTTTGTTTCCTCGTCCAAATTCCTTTTTCAACTCTCCAAAACTTTTTAAAACCCTTGTGAGCGAGTGTGCATACTGCAGTTATACTCCTATCCCACCATCGTCTGTATTCAATGTCTGTGGTTCCTGGTTCAAATCTGGGATCAAGAGAAGGCCACATTATTAGTTTGATGTAGGGCTGCACAATTAATCAAATTTTAATCACGATCACGATATTGGCGGTCACGATTAAATTAAGGTGATCGTCGGCGATATTAACATTTAAAAAGCCGGCTACCGTACATGTCAAATCAAGCACATTCAGTCATCCAACCACCAGGGGGCGAATGCAAGGTTAAGACTTCATTCAGCTGCCGAAATAGCAAGCGAGCAAATCCTGCAGCAGCGGCAGGAAGTGCCGCAGCATAAGCGGCAGCCTCAAATGATTCAAGAGGCCAGGCAAGGACGACCCTCCCTCTTCCTTTTGCAGCTGGAGTGTCTTATATCTGATCCTCGGTCTCTTTCCGGCCCAAATAAATCTAGATATGAGTTTGTCCCAGTGTCTGAATTGTGATTCTGGAATCATATGTGGGATGGATTGTAAAAGGTACAGCAGTCTCGGTAGTACATTCATTTTTATCACTTCAATTCGTGTCTCAAAATCCATATTAAAGGCTGACCATCTTCCCAAATCTGTCTTAATATTATTGATAATAGCATTCTAATTGATTTCAAACCTTTTCAAAAGATCTTTTGCCAATAGCACACCCAAATATTTGATAACCTTGGAATTCCATTTGATTTTATATTTTCCTCTAATTTCTCGGCCTGGATGATAATTCAGCGTGAGAATTTGAGTGTTTGCTATGTTTAACTTGTTGCCTGTGTATTTACCATAGGTTTCTATTATCAACATCAAATGAGGTAAGGTTCTGTCCGGGTCTTGGAGAACCAAAATAATATCATCAGCAAAAAGCCCTGTTAGATGTCCCTGCTCTCCTATATGTATTCCTTTTAGATTGTTACTTTGTCTGATCATTTGTGCCAGCGGCTCAATGAACATAGCAAACAATGTAGCGCTAAGGCAACATCCTTGACGAGTACCATTAATCTATCCTTGCCGTAGGTTCTTGGTAGAGAGCTTGAATACACTGTATTAACTTTTCTTGGAACCCCAGTTTCCCAAGAACTCGATGCAGAAATCTCCAATTCACACAGTCAAGGCTCACCAGTAACAGCTCGCAGGCCCTGCTTTTGGATCTGATCTATTATGTATAGGACCCGTCTAATGTCATCTTGAGTCTGCCTACCTGTTAAAAAAGCTGACTGATTGGAAGTCCATCTCGTCCCCTTAAATTTCAAAGCGTAACGAACCTGTGTAGCCCGAGGAATTTTATTATAGTTTATTTCCTAGGGTGCAACTCCCCAGGTGGCGTTGTCAGGCAACCAACCCCCCACCCCATTTTCCTTTATACCCACCATCAGAATTGTCTCCACCTCCGCCAGTCCTCCCGCTTGCCGTAGGTTCTTGGTAGAGACCTTGAATACACTGTATTAACTTTTCTTGGAACCCTAGTTTCCCAAGAACTTGATACAGAAATCTCCAATTCACACAGCCAAGGCTCACCAGTAACAGCTCGCAGGCCCTGCTTTTGGATCTGATCTATTCTGTATAGGACGGTCCTAGGGCTGGACAATATAGAAAAAAATCATATCGATATAAAAAAAAAAGTCATATTGATCAATATCGATAATTATCAAAAACATTTAAAACATATTTTAATTGCAGCGCTGGATGTTTTATACTATTACTTAATGACAGACTTTTAATAAAGAACACACGAGCACTGAATTCAAATTCAAACGTTTATTCAACCACCTTTTTTAAACGCAACTGAATTGTTTTTTTTATTTTATTATTATTATTATTATTATTATTATTATTATTATTATTTATTTAGTTATTTATTTAAAAAAAATAGGCTGAGATAGGGCTCGAACGTGCGACTCGACCAGAGGTCTGAAGTTGTGGCGGTTAACAGCTCATTTTGCACTGATTCCCTGCACTCGTTGTACAGACGAGGAAGAGCTGTGTTTGAAAAATACTTGCAGTCTGGAACTTCATATCGCGGGTCAAGAGTGGCGAGAAGCTGTTTGAAGCCAAGCTTTTCAACGGTGGTTATTGGCAGCATATCCCTCGCTATGAAGCATGTTACTACATGGGTGATGTCCTTATGGCGCTTGGACGCTTTGTCGTATTTACTGCAAGAAGTCCAGTTTGGTCTGCTTTACTTGCTTGGTGCTGGCGCTGGCAGCGGATTCCTCCGACAACGTGGAGCCGCTGGGTCTGCGTTTGCGATTGGTTGGAGGAAGAAATGACCGTAATATTAAGCTACATGATTGGCTATGATGAAAAAGGAAGTGAAACTTTTTCTATCAAACTTTTTATCGACCCCTTTTTTTCCTATCGCAGCACACGTCTATCGATCGATATATATCGTTATCGAATTATCGTCCAGCCCTAGACGGTCCCGTCTAATGTTATCTTGAGTCTGCCTACCTGTTATAAAACCTGACTGATCCTCATCTATCAAGTCCGGCATAAAACTTTCAAGTCTTTTTGAGATGATTGAAGTAAAGATCTTCTAGTCAACATTTAAGATTGAAATGGGCCTATACGATTCACAAAGTTCCTTTTTTTTCCCTTCTTTTGGAATAACTGGAATGACAGCCTCTTTCCATGAGGGAGGCCGTTTGCCCTCTGTCAGAGTCAGATTAAAAGAATTTAGGAGTATCGGGTTAATTCTTCTCCAAATGTTTTATACCACTCACTCGGAAACCCATCACTACCTGGCGCTTTGGTTGATTTTAAGCCTGCTAATGGCAGCATCTATTTCTTTTCTTTTTTGGTTATACTGGAAATGAGTTTTCTATTTTGCTCATCTCCAATGGCTGGTAGGTCCAATGAGTCAAGGAATTCTTTCATCTCACAATCTTCTTTAGCTGTGGGTTGGGTATATAGATTTTCATAGTAATCTTTAAAAACCCTCTCTATTTCTTCAGGTTCAAGTAGTAGCTGTTTCGTTAATGGGTCTCTAATTTTACATATTGCATGAGAAGCTTGCTGGGCCTTTATTCCTCTTGCTTAATATTTGGTTGATTTGCAGCCTGATTCATAGTGGGTCTGTTTAATGAATTTCAGCTTTTTCTCAGCATTTAGCCTCAAGACATCGTCTATTTCCCTTCTGACACCGATTATTTGTTGTGACACTGTATCGTCCTCATTGCTTTTGTGTTGCTGTTCCAGAGTTGTTCATTGGTTTACCAGCTTCTTGTAACCTTCTTCTCTATGTGGCAGGTGGGTTTGCCCCCACCTTCGCGTCATCAATCATACCTGCGCCGGAGTGCAATCTTTGCGTCCCTCAGTGCGTTTACATGGTACTAGAGAAATTTGAATTATTGCCTTAGTCCGATTATGATCGGAATTTGGAATCGGAGAACTCCGATTGAGACACCCAGATAATGCGATTGGAATTCTAATTTCTCGGCCATGTATACGCCTTAGTCGGACTATTAACTGGACAACGTAAGTGCACACGCGCCACCGCACAACTACGTCGTCTAACAAAACAGACGGCGCGAAACAACCAGCAAACGCGAATAAGAATGTTGACATTTGGAGAGAGGATGAGACCGGGGCGATGCTTTCTCTTCTAAAAGAGATGGACATATTAAAATAACACACAACAGAGACCTTTTTTAAAAGGGTAGCGCAGCAAATGCAGGGCTCCGGCTTTGCGCAGCCCTGAACAAATACGTATTCCTTCGTATTTATATTTCTACCTTTTCGTTCACATTTTTTGTAAGTTAGAAGAATTTCAACTTTGTAAATAAAAGCACAGCAAAGACATGTTTTTCTGATTTGTTTTTATTTCGATAATTTCGCTGTTATTCTGCTGGAAACGGGGTGCAGCGGCACAAGCTTCCTCCACGGTCGGCACTTTAATGAGCGTGTGTATAACTGAAGACACCGTTCCTTTGCAAAACCTGTACACAAACTCTCCCACCAGTCTGCGCAGAACCCGCATCCAACAAGAACGAGAGTTTGGGGTCTGTGGCGACGGCACAAAGCGTAGCATCGAAGACATTGTGTTGTTGTAGCCCTCCAACAGTAAACAATGTTCTTGTCTCATGGTTATCTTTTAAGATAACCATGAGCACAAGAAATAGGGTACAGCTTATCTGCAAAGCAAGTAACACGTACATTATGAACTATCATTCTATATCATAATGATGTAATATGTCAACCGAAAGCAGCTGACCAGCTGAAAAGGCTCACTCCACCCCCTACTGTTGGGAGGAGGACACATTCCCGTCAGTAATTCAAATTTCTCAGCTGCATGTATAGGGGGACAAGGTGAGAACTCCGATTGGACGAGAAAACCGAATTATTGCTTAGTCCGATTAAGCTCTGCATGTAAACGAGAGAGAGTGCAGAGTGAAAGCAGCTCTTTTAAAAACAAGCGCAGGCTGGAGTCAGCACTCTGTCCTCTGGCGTGTCCACGCTGAGAACTCTGTCGCAGTTGTTAGTATTTCGGCTAGCAATCCCAGAGCGGGCTGGGCCATAAGCACAGCCGGAGGAGGAACCCTGGCGGGTGCCCGTTCATCGGGAGGTGGCGCTGTGTGTGCGTGATCGTTGTGCATTCACCGCAAGCCCCCCCGCCCCCCTCCTCCTCTGGCGCTCGGCAGGGAGGCTGCCTTGCAGTTGAACACCGGTGCGCCGAGACGGGTACTGGAAGGACGCTGGTCTCAACCCCCTGCCTGGGTGCAGTCGCTCCATCTTCCTCTGTTTTCTCCATTCCCCTCTGTTACTGTTGCGGCGGCGATGTCCTCGCAATCAATTGCCGCACCCGTCTAGCCGGGTAACAGCGGTGTCACCACCACAACGCGGACACTTTTCCTTTGATTTTGGTTTATTTGGTTTAGACAATTCAGTTTGTCTGTTTCTTTTGTTAGCGTAACCACTTTCTTTGGTTGGTTTTCTTTTCTTTGTTTTGTTGTGAAATTTTGGTGAAACTTTGGGTTTTCTATTGAGTAGCGATTTTGTTATAGTTTGATTTCCTTTTTTAGTTCATTAATATCTTGTTCCCCAGTGATCGTTACCTTTTTGTTTTGGGTTTTGGTCCTGTGTGTGTGTGTGTGTGTGTGTGTGTGTGTGTGTGTGTGTGTGTGTGTGTGTGTGTGTGTGTGTGTGCGCGAAGAATAAATAAAAGTTTTCCTTTCGTTCTAACTGTTTAACGCTTGCCTGGGTGTGTCAAGGTATTAGTATGTTCATTTTGTTCTCTTTTCTTTAGGACAGGAGTTGGCGTAGCGTGAATTTTGGTTTGTAGTGATTCCCTTAGCTTTGTTTATTCCCTTTTTTGAGTTTTCTTTGGTTTCTTTGGCCCTGTTCCCCTTATTTTCTTATGTTGAACAGTCTTTTTGGTATGGTACTTATTTCCTTGACACTCAGGCAGCTAAACCTGGTCTATTTTAAATTGTTGTCAAATAAAGCTGTTTCATTGGAAGTCCGTCTCGTCCTCTTAAATTTCAAAGCGTAACGAACCTGTGAAGCCCGAGGAATTTTATTATAGTTTATTTCCTGGGGTGCAACTCCATAGGTGGCATTGTCAGGCACCCCCCCCACCCCCTCCCACAATTTTCCTTTATACCCACCATCTGAATTGTCTCCACCTCTGCCAGACCCTCCCCCTCGCCACATCTAGTCTTTTTTTGATAGGCTGCCCTCGCTATTAACCTCCCTCTCATCACAGCTTTAATTGTGTCCCACAGTATGGTAGTGTCTACTGGACTATCTATGTTCTCCTCCATAGAGCATTTAATCTCTTTCTTAACCTCCTCCAGTGTTTTTGGATTATTTAGCATACCCACATTTAATCTCCAAAGTGTGTTTTTCTTCCTCTTATTTAGACAAATAATAAGGTAATTAATACTGTGTCAGTACAAGTCAGTCGTTCCTATTTTACATTCCTCTATTCTGTATCTGTCTGTAATGTTAATAAAAAAAATAGTCCTCTGTAACGGGTGGAGGTCCCTCCAAACATCAAACATCCCGAGTTCGGCTAGAGAGACGTTGACAAGTTTCGACAGGCGGGTCTGACTTCTGTTGCCATTAGTTGTGTCGAGTTTAGCTTTTAAATCATGTTGATTTAGCTCTTGTTGTGAGAGATGTGTTTCCTGTAGATCAGGCATGGCCAAACTACGGCGTGTCTCTGTCTGGCCCGCGTGAAGGCAGTCAAAAATCTAACCTAACTTAGAAATGACACTTGAACCTGCAATGAGTATTTTAGTCGTTCTAAATGAGTCCAACGTTAGAAAAAAAGGAGCGACCCGGACTTCCCACAGTCTCTTTTCTATTAACATGGGAATTCAATTTTAATAATTTGTCAACTAAAAACACTGGTCATACTAGAACATCCCTACCAGCTTTCTTCCCTGTATTCTCTGAATTTAATCAAAGAATCTTTGAAACTCTTGTAGCTTTTCTCTGGCTCGTGTCGCTGCTGATGCGTAGCCCCTCCAGGATCCCTCCTTGCACTGCCACTCCGTCGTAGTGCGGGGCACCGAGTGCCGCAGGCCCCTCCGCACCCGTCGCCACCGCCGTCTTCTCCGCCAGGCCGCGTCTCGCCAATTCCTCCTTTACCTCCTCTGCGCTGTTGTAGGTTCGAGTTCCCGTATCCCAGTGGGTCCTCATCTTGGTGAATGGCGTCTGGAACCGGATGCCCTTCTGCTTCAGGATTCTTTTAGCAGTGTTGTACTCCTTTCTCTTTTGGACCATCTCTGTCGCGTAATCGTGATGGAATGACGGTACTTTATTCCCCAGTTCTATTTTCTTTGTCCATAGCTCTCTCAGGACCCTCTCTTTGGTAGTAAATTCCAGAAAGTTAACAATGATGGGTCTCGGTTGGGCACTGTCCGCTGGCTTCTGTGCAAATGAGCGGTGTGCTCTCTGAATTTGGAAATTAAAATGTGCTGGCAGGTGCAGTTCGCTTTTCAGCAGGTCTTCCACAAACTTGGCCACAGATTCTCCCTCCTCTCCTTCAGTGACTCCATAGATACGTAGGTTGTTTCTCCTCGGCCTCGATTCCAGGTCAGTTAACTTGTCCTGAAGAGCTTTTTGTTCTCTCAGTGATATGACCAGAGCGTCATTAGCTTCCTGTGCCCAACGTTCTAGTTTTTCAATCCGCGACTCAGCCTCGTTGATCTTGCCGGTCTGGAGCTCCTGTTCGGTGATGACTTTCGCAAGTTGTTGATTTATTTCGTGTTTGAAGTCGTCCAAGTCTTTTTCCACATCGTTCCTCAGTGTTTCTCCAAACGTGCGAAGGACTTCTTTTGATTCCATTTTTAAATCCCGTATCTCCTTGCTAATAATTTTTATGTCCGAGGCCTTTTCCGCGTCGTTAGTCACGAGGAGTTCGTTTCGCCATCTCCCTCTGTTTCAGAGCAAGCTGGTAGTTCGGCCATATTGTCTGTTACTGTGTTTCTCTTTTGGTTGAATCAAGTTTTCCTTCCCATTCCAACGTTCCCCTGATCACTTTGTAGTTAATATTATATCTGACAATAGTTATTCAAGTTTTCGGGGACTTTTTACCCTAGACGGTCGAGAGCCCTGGTGTCGCGCAGTCTACCGCTTTATGGCCAAACCAGAAGTCCCTTCCCTCTAGCCTTTTCAAGGGGGAGGTGGCTAGACTTGGCTCTTGTGGGACAAGAAGCAGAAGGCCTGTCCGATCGGGGGGGGAAGATGAGATGACATTTTTGTGGGTCAACACAAACTCATCTGCGAGGACAGCCGCCTTGGACAATGACGACACTTTCTGTCCATTCAAGAACATTACCACCTTCTCTGGCAAAGAGTCTTTAAAATCTTCTAAAAGAACGAGCTCACGGAGTGACTCAAAGTCATTTTTGACATCATTAGCTGCACACCATTTATCAAAGAGGTTGCTTTTCTCCCATGCAAACTCGACAAAGGTTTGACCACTAGATTTTCTATGGTCCTAAATTTTTGCCGGTAGGGCTCAGGAACAAGCTCATAAGCAGGAAAAATTGCTTCCTTTCCAACATCATATTGCAGGCTGTCTTCTAAGAAAAGAGCAGACACCAACTCCTGTGCTTTTCCCACCCGCTTGCATTGGAGAAGGACAGGCCACATGTCTCTTGGCCAATTGAGTGGCGAAGCGATTCCCTCCAAGGCACTGACGTATGAATCAACTTCTGCCTCACGAAATGCTGGCACCAGAAAAATGTTTTTACTGGGGCTGGGCAACGATTAAAAATTTTAATCACAATTAATCGCATGATTTACCTGATCAATCATGATTAATCACGTTGTATACGCAAAAGCCAATAATGAATTTAAAAGAAGTCTTTCATACACTTTAATTTAAATGTTCTGCCATATAAACGAAAGCACCATAACATTTATCGTGCAAACAGTTAACATCAGCACTTTACACAGAAACATTTTTAATGTAAATCTAAAGTTAAAAAAAATGCAAATACAAAATTAAAGCTTATTGCCAATGCCAGGGCATTACTGTTATCCTGTTCCTTATGAAAAATAAAAAAAATCTACCTACAAAATCCTGAGCCACAATAATAACAGGCAATTTCTGAGGTAACAGCAGAAACATTTTTCTTTTATCAGGGAGCAGCATAAACAGTCTGCGTTCCCTTGCAAATGTCCCAGTTAGAAAGGGTGAGGCACAAAAACGTTCACTTTTGGGTTTTTCTTCACATGGGACTAGAATGTAAAGTCCACATTTATACTGGAGTTCCTTTGGAGAATCTCACTCAACTCAGTGCAGTTTGTCAGTTCCTGGAACTTGACGGCCAGTTATTTTAAATGTACTGCCATATGAATTAAAGTGCCATAACATTTACTGTGCAAACACACTTTTAACATCAGCATTTTTGAACAATTAGCAGCTAAGAAAACAAAAAAAAGTGTAAATTTAAACTCAACTTAAGCAATGTTATCAAAGCAATACAAAATTAAAGCTGTAAGCAGCATTTGCGGGACTGAGCCCACCTGGCCACTGCCTGCCGTGACGTCCGCCACCTGGCCACGAGCCCCTGACACCCGCCAACGCTTCCCAACGCCTGGCGATTCCGCCCGAAACCCGCCGATGCCCCATTACTGACGCCGACGCCTGCTGATGACACATCAAGCACTGACTTGACATTACTGACTTGACATTTAGAAACATTTGATTTCTAAATGTGATTGATTACTGTATCATTTTGGAGATAATAAGCCTTAAAGTTGGCTTTTTGTTTTGTTTTGCGACAGCTCCAATATTCCATTTTTACTGTACAATAACATCAAATTGCTCCATAAGCTCTGGCAATGGTTGGTACAGTTGACCTCAGGACAACCTTGAATATATCTTCTCTTAATATTCTTGAATATTCTCACTTAATGTACCAGCTCCTTCCTGTAGACATGATATGTACAGTTAGTTATTCTTTGTTTGACGCAAGTGTTATATTAAGTTCCTACTATCTGTACCGGTACTTCTTGTTAATTTGAAATAAACACTAACAGCATAATGTCAAAACAAAAACCGAACAAGTCAAACAGGAGCAGATCAGAAAACAAGGAGGCTTTGTACTAAAATATGGATAAAATATAAACAGGGAGTTGTCTAATGTCGTCAAGGAAGCCAACATTACGTTACCTGTTGATCAGCATGTTGACTCAGAAAATCCTCAGGCTCCTGCTGCGACATTTCATGTGGGGCGACGGTTGTGACTTCACTGCTGGTCCCGTGAGAAACTCAAATCGGTCCCTCACGTTTGTGTTGCGTGGCATGGGTTAGGACATTGAGAGGCATTATAAGTGTGGTTGTGTGCACCAAATCGGACTCGGCTTCTAGCTCGATAGCCGTGCATAATTTACGCAAACGCAATGCTCTGTTTACATGAACTCACGGAGTCCGACTCCGTGCACGTGCTCATCTCGACTCGATGGATTTATGAGCTTGATGACAAGTGTGTATTTTGTATTGGATTGATGTACTGCAATTCTAGTCATGTGAACAAGCAATTAGCATTCCTAGTTATATGTGGCATGACGAAATACTGTACTACCAAGTTTGTATTGCAGTATCTTCAGTTTATGGGGTAGAGGGTGCTCAAATTGGATTGATTGAAGATGTAGTTTAGGTACAATTTGCTTGTTTTTATCAAAATTTAAGTTGATTGCAGTTCAAGGTGGCACAATCCTATCAGATGTTGTCATTTTGTCACAAAGAACACTGGTATTTGATGATTATTACCATAAGTACCACCATGTTGCAGGCATTGTGGTTACAAGTTTCACTCCAATTTTGATTGTTGTCTGTATGACTAGCAATCCGTTGAGCTGTCTAGGGTTATCATTCAGATAAGGTGTCACAACTTTTAATTGCATGGGAACTTTGGGATCCATGGCAGATGGGCATTGTAAAAAAACGGATCTTGAGTCGGAAGGCTAGCTTGTCCTAATTGTGACCTTAATATGATGATTTTTTTTCCCTGCCAGATTGAGGAGAAATTAAATGGACATCCAAACCGGGGCCAATAATGGATGAGCTGGATGATGTCACAGTATCAATTTTAAATGGTATGTCATGTGTAGGTATGAAAAAATTTCCATTACTGTGATTTGTCCGCTAAGTAATTAAAATAACTGTATGCTGACACTGATTTCAAAAAGAAGTATTTTACAAATTTGAGACAAAATGTCTAAACTGAATTGCATTTACAATTAATTCTGATAACAGAAATTGGCACAAAACAAACTTGGTTTGACTTGTCAAGTTGAATTAAATTCATTAGTTAAAAAAATGTATGAGTTGTTAAGTGTAAAAGGTTTGTTAATGATTGGACTGTCTTTATAGCTGCCAACATCGATGAAGTCTTGCTCCACACCCTCCGTCGTGATGATTTGAGAGACCTTTTTCCTGGACCAGAACACTTTCTCAGGAGGAAACGGATTTGGGCCCTTATTAGTGTAGATGTGTTTGGTTACCTACTTTGCTCTGAAAACATCGAGCATAACACTTTTTTTTTCTTTTTTCCTAATTGGGTCTATTGTTTCTCTCTTGTTCATAATGTTTTGGATCTGGTTTCCTCTCGGCTGAGAATTCCACCGTACCAGACAAGACTGCACCGAATGAAGCCAGGAACTGTGTCTTCATTCTGCATCCATTTGACTGATTTACTGATTTGTCTCCTCCATTTCATCAGCCAAAGATGGTCTGACAGCACAGGCCAGACATTATCAGACCCTGCAGGAGCTGTACAAGAAACCAAAACCCAACCAAGATGCTGTCTCCCAAATTCTTGACCTGCAGTTTCAAGCAAGAAGATCCTTCATTGATAGTGATGTTCTGAAAGAACAGGACAAGGCCAACAAAGATCCTGGATGCATATTCATGTGTCAAGGATCTTTATCGTGTAAGTGATTAACTTGTTTTGGTTTATGATGAAAAGCAAGCATTTTTGCAGATTTTAACACTGACTTGCATTATAGGCGATGAATGAGCTGCGGCGCATTCTGGATAAGGGCAACAGAAAATTCATTGATGAACTAAAAAAAGAGATGGGAAGACTTCTGCACCAATGTGTAATTTTATGGTGTTTGGAAAAAAAATGAAGTGATGAAGCCACGCATAACGCTGGATGTAGGTGACTCATTTTGCTGTGTCTCTAATTGACTGTGTAGCTGTTTCCTTGGACATAGGATGGTTTATGTTGCGCTGAATGAATAGATGCAGAATGGTAATACTCTTCATGCTGAAAAAATAAGATTTTTTTTGTGATCAACACAAACCTAATAAGACTCATTTTTAGGAAGACTAACTTTGAACTCAAAGTTGATTTGTTCTATTCCAGTGGAATATTCCATCGCGCTGCTCAGGGCACTCCCCACACTCTTTCCTTCACCAAGTCCACCACCGAAGAAGCTGGGACATGCCAGTGAGGCACTGCTTCATGTCATTCAGGTGAAAGTTTGTTTGCATTTTCTCACATTCAACACTTCATAGTTCCATGCATGGATGTGGCATTTCCTTCTTCTTTTTCTTTAGCCAACAGAAGATCCCACAATGTACTCGCAGAAGAGGTCTTTCTGCACCCCTGTGTTGCTGTTTGATGGGACCCGCTGTCTCATCTGTCTTGGAGCCACTCCCGCCACCACGCTTGCCAAGGAAGACTTGAGTGACGGTCTGCTTCATCTGATGGGTTACTACTATGCCCTGCACCTCACATATTCAAAAGTGTGTGGCAACCCTTCTCTCTGTCATTCAGACAGAAGTGCTACAGGACACTATCCATGAGTGAGACACCACAGCCTCATACAAAAAAGACCATGGCAGAATGGAAAGATTTTATTGGGGAGTAGAGCTGTGTACTAGGCATAGGTAGTGATACACTCCCCTGGTAGTTGTAACTTGAGGGTGGGTGGGAGTCTTTTGGAACAAACATGTTATCAGTATATATCAACACTATATGCTGTCCCCATGCTGTTTTTTTTTTTTTTTTGTGTGTAACTGAGTGTCAGGGAATCTGAATCAATATTCAATAATGATGACGGTGAATATTGTAACAATTGTTACTTGCGTTCTAGAAATGATTGCTTGAGGTTGTTTTAAGATGCAATGCCTTAGTGACGTTTTTATTACAAGGCAGTGAAGGCACTGTCAGCAATTTAAGTGAATAAATAGTTGTTGACAATATTAATTCTGTTTGCTGAATTATTTTTTTTTGGGGGGGAATGGGCGTAGGGGGGGTGGATGCTTTGTCTCATTTTGAGAAAAAAAAGCTAATATTGTGAACACTTAAATTAAGAAGAATTGCACTGTTAGTAGGTCTGGTTTTAAGATCTTTTCATTCAAATTAAGAAAGAAGCAAACGTGAAAAAAGAATTGAGAAGCTAGTATCAAGTTTATTTGACTTAGTACAGTCCTTGGAATGAGTGCTTTACTGTTTATTTCAAGAGTTTTTCCATTCTTCAAATGCCTAGATATATCGTCTTATTTTAACAAATCTTACCAAGTCTAAATATCTTACTGCATTGGCAGATAATTTGACTTGTTTCTAGCCTGTTCTTTCTCAATTTAAGTGTTTATTTCTTAGATATATTTTGCAGTGTGTGGACACCGAGGGGAGCTCTAGAATTGGCTCATTCAACCGACCAACGAGCCAATCAGCAGCGGCGTCACAGGCCCTCCTCCTTCTTTGTTCTCTCTCTCACTTTGACTTCTGCACTGGACAGCCAGGTTTGTGGAGGGAAGGTTGGAACAAGGTAAGGACGGGGTACCCCATATATTCATGTACGTAGAGTCACTAAGTCTTAAACTCACCAGGTTTGGATCGCTTATCGATAACCCTAATGCCAGACAAGTCTATGAGGGTCAAAGGTCAACTTTGTCCTAGGGACATGGAGCCACTTTCAGGTTCATCAGGATCCTCCTGGACACACCCATGCCAAATTTGGGGCTTCTAGCCCATGAGGAACCCCAAAACCCTCACTCTAATTCCAGCCTCATCGCTAAACCCTAATGCAGTGCAAGTCTATGAAGGTCAAAGCTCAACTTTGTCCGAGAGACATCAAGTGTTTTTTCATGAATCATTCATAAATGTTAAGAGTTTGCTTTGTGGAGAATTCACAATAAAAATACATTGACACTGTCAAGATGGACTCAAGCACTATTATTGAACTATACTGTATTTTTTGAGTGATGTGAAGCTTTTGACAAGCGCTGCGCAAAGGAGGCCCATTTGTTTTTGTTTTTTTGAAGGGGGCCCAAAATTCCTGGCGGCGCCCCTGAGCGGGCATCTCCAGCACTAAGGCAGTGGAGCTGCCGGCCACGAGAGAAGAATTAACCAGTCCATTGAAACCATTTGTTTGGTCTAGTGAGTGGCAACAGTCCTTTGAGGATCTTAAGTGCCTTCTCAGGTGTAACCCTTTCGTGTCTGCTCCAAATTTTTCCTCATTGTCTAGAAGCCCCAAATCTAGCGTGGGCACTTCTTGGGGGCTCCTGATGAAAAAGCAAGTGGCCCCATGTCTCCAGGGCAAAGTTGAAAATTCACCCCACAGACTTGCATTGAATTAGGGTTAACAATAAGGCTGAAACTAGGGTTAGGGTTAGGGTTAGCTGAAATTAGGGTTAGGGTTTCAGGGTTCCTCAAGTACTAGAAGCCCCAAATTTATTATTGTCATACCTCTTGAGCCGGGTTATGACAATATCGTCTCCAAAATTTCGAAGATATCGAAGATATCGTGTGTCGTGATGTTGTCATTATTGTGGGCCAAATATCGTCACAGTATCGAATCGTGGGTTAGCCGTATCGCCCCACCCCTATTATCAACACAAGATCACATATGTACAGTACATGTACAGTTTAATTAGTGTGTTACTTTGTTTATGAATTAATTTCTTTATGTTCTTCCAGATGTCCAGCCTGAGACGTCGATCAGCACGCGTTGCCTCAAAAACCAAAACAAACAAGTGACATGTTGGTATTTGGGATATGTGTATTTCATTGTGTGCATCTTTGTGATAGGACAATAAATGCAGTTCTTTAAACGTTACTTTGTGTCCTTGTATTTGCAGGTGTGGGCAACACGTTCAACTGTCCACATGACTGAGTCTGCCTCCAGCAATGTCACAGCAGTGCAGCAGGTTTGTACTTATTCATTTCCACTTCATCACCTGTGTGTGTTTTCTAGGCTTTACACCGATCTTATCGGCTGTATCGGATCGGCCGATATTTGGCATTTTTTGAAACGTTCATGATCGGGAGTCATGTCATGAATCACCGATCAATGACGTCATGGTCGTGTTGAAACTTTTTTAATCTGTCTCATTTCCTCCAAAGTAGTTTCACAGCATCGACATGTTTATTTGTTTGTATCCGAGTGTTATGTAAATGTATAGATTTGGGTTTACATTGTTTTCAGTTCCTTTTGTCTGCTGTGTGTCCGTTTGGGCACTAGATGGCGCAGTAGATCCTGTGTTCCCTTTTTTTTGCTTGTTCCAGGTGCGGAAAGGTGATTGGCTGGTGCCAATATTTAAGGAGGAGGACTTCAACACCTCGGTCTCTTTGTCCTTCTCCCAGCTCCCAACCAGAGGCCATGTGCCGCAGCAGCAGTGTTCTGTTTTCAGCCATCAATTCTGTTTTGTAATCTATTTCAGTTCCCTTTGTGTCCACGTAGCCCGTAGGGGAGGGAAGCCATTTGTGTTGTGACCCTTTTCTCCTGTGTTTTAGTTAAGGAGGTTAGTTTGACTGTCATTTATTTGATTGTTTTCTTCATAGGTAAGATCCATAAGAGAGCCATTTTGTTTGTTGTTTTGGCCATGCCCTCCCTGACGCCAGTGCAATGATGGTGACGTTTAATAAAAACCATCCTGTGGACGAAGCACCTTCGTCTAATTTGAGAGCTGGGAGAAGGGGGGGAGCCTTTATGTTGTGTCCTGGTTCCCCCTAGGCCGGGGCATAACACCGAGAGCTAATGATTCATGATTCAAAAACCTTCATTTTCGTCTTCGTGCCTCTTCCTGTTTTGAGTACTGTCGCTATGTGACGGACAATAAAGTTTCTTTGAATCTGCAATATATGCAACGCTACAGTACCTCGCGGGGGAACTTTGGCAAAAAATTTCAACACCACAAATTTAATCAGGCACTGAGTATGTCGAGTTTAAGAAACGCAGCGCAGAGAATGAAAAAGAAAAGCAAACTCTGAAACGGATGCTAAAGCAAACAACTTTAGACGGTGCTCGTGAGAAGGCAAGGGGTGTACAGAAACAAGTATTTATTGCCCCTAACGTGATCGATCGATAACGTGACCTAACCGATCGGTGATCGGCACAAAAATCGTGATCGTGTAAAGCCTAGTGTTTTCCTTTCTATGTTTATTGGCATAAAATCACATCTTTCTTATTTTAATCAGGTGGAGACGACGCCACAGATGACCAGAGCTGTGCCCGTGGTTCCTGTGGCTCCCGTGGTTGCCAGCACCAAGCCAGAGGAGGCCAGCACCGTCCAGGAGGCAACACAGAAGATCAACGAAGCTAAGGAGGCTTTTCTTTCTTCTTCTGTTGCCTTTGACTGCTCCGCTCGTTCTACGCCTCGCACATGTGATTTGTGATCCATCATCAGTTAGTACTAGTGAAGATGCAGTGGCAGATTATGGCACTGGTATTAGATTAGCCAAGGTTCTGCATGGTTCTTTTCATCAAGGCAAAACCGGTCACGGTTTAAAATTCCAGCACCAGCTGGCCACAGTGAGTCACTTCAGAAGAGCAAAACTCCTCACTTTGACATGGATAATTCTGACGTAGAGTTTGTCAGTGCTGTGACCAATGAAGAGTGTAACTTCTCTCCCCTTGATGTTGATGTTTGTTTAGACCTTTGCAAAAACTTGAAGATTCATTTGGACCGTGCGAGTTTTCCAATTTCTGATTGCAAAGGCCCATTAGGTTCGCCGTGTACAAATGAGAATGTAGAGGCTGATGGAAACTGCTTCTTCAGAGCCATCAGTCAAGCTGTGACTGGTTTATAGACACAGAAGTGGAAATTCAGGTTGCAGCAGATTGTTTACGATTAGATGTGTACACTTTTATCGATGGTCATGGGTTGAAGTACAGCTCTTGCAAGAAACAATTCTCACATTGTTTATATTTATGGATGTATTTGTTTTATATGGAAGCAGTTACCATAATCCAAATTAAAATAAGAATATAACATAACAGAAATGCTTTTTCATTTTAAGAACGAAGCTGCATTATTTGACTCATAATTAAAATGGTTAATAAGTCATTCAATCTGCATTTTCATTTTCTTCTTCAAGACTGCTCATTCTTGTACTTAATTCAAATGAAAAAGGAAAACACATTTGAGATTTAATTTTCAAAACATGCACCAGCAAAGAGTTACCAAAATTCAATATAAAATGTAAAATTCAAAAATGAAAAAGCAATAGCAGAATGCTTTTTCATTTTATGAACAAAGCTGCATTATTTGACTCATAATTAAAATCATTAATAAATATTCCTATGTGCATTTTCATTTTCTTATTCGTGTTGCACCTTTTATGACACAATCAAAAAGAAAACTGAGGGCATTGCTTTTTAATTTTCGTGGTCCTGCCCTGCACAAGAGTTACCACAACTGGAAAACGAAATCGCAATCTCAAAGTAAGCGCGCGGCGCAGGAAAGTGACGTCAGCAGCTCTCCACCTCCGCTGTGGGTATGGCGGTATGACGCCAAGTGTCATTTGCCTCCTGTTATGTGTAAATTCTAATGTTTGTGAATTTAATAAATGTATATATATACTTTATATTTAAAAAAAAACAAAACAAAACAAAAAAAAGGTATAGCGGTATGACACCACTTTGCCATCGTTACTTTTCACGTCATTGAAGTTGCCGGTAAACGAGATTTAAATCGCCGAAAAACGTGGACCACTGACGGATCTCGTTGGTCGGACAGATTTGAGCATGGCGCACATTGACACAATTGTTCAAACCCTGCTGGATTTAGCTTCCCAGGTGGAGTTGAATAGTGTATCTGAATGTGATGCTCGGGACCGAGTTGAGCAGGTATTCTGCCGTCCCAGATACGGACGCAAACAAGGTTGCCCTAGCCAACCTGTTGTCAGTTATGGAACACCTTGATGCACCAGCACAACATCAAAGCTAAAGCTATTTGTTACATGGGTGGAGTAACAGCTGTTCGGCGTCGGCCACCAGTCCATCCGTCGCAGGATGCGATGCAACGGATCGTTGCTTCCGTTCGGCGTCGGCCACCAGTCCATCCGACGAAGGATGCGAAGCAACAGATCAATCCGTCGACTGGTGGCAGATGCTGGTGCGAGATCTGTCAGTGGTCCACGTTTTTCGCCGATTTAAATCTCGATTACCGGCAACTTCAATGACGTGAAAGAAGTAACGATGGCAAAGTGGTGTCATACCGCCATACCTTTTTTTTCTTTTCTTTTCTTTTTAAATAAATAAATAAAAAAAAAAATATATATATATATATATATATCTTTCTCTTTTTCACAAACATTAGAATTTACACATAACAGGAGGCAAATGACACTTGGCGTCATACCGCCATACCCACAGGTGGAGAGCTGCTGACGTCACTTTCCTGCGCCGCGCGCTTACTTTGAGATTGCGATTTCGTTTTGGAGTTGTGGTAACTCTTGTGCAGGGCAGGACCATGAAAATTAAAAAGCAATGCCCTCACTTTTCTTTTTGATTGTGGCATAAAAGGTGCGACACGAATAAGAAAATGAAAATGCATATAGGAATATTTATTAATGATTTTAATTATGAGTCAACTAATGCAGTTTTGTTCTTAAAATGAAAAAGCATTCTGCTATTGCTTTTTCATTTTTGAATTTTACATTTCATATTGAATTTTGGTAACTCTTTGCTGGTGCATGTTTTGAAAATTAAATCTCAAATGTGTTTTCCTTTTTCATTTGAATTAAGTACAAGAATGAGCAGTCTTGAAGAAGAAAATGAAAATGCAGATTGAATGACTTATTAACCATTTTAATTATGAGTCAAATAATGCAGCTTCGTTCTTAAAATTTAAAAGCATTTCTGCTATTGCATTTTTATTTGGATTATGGTAACTATCTGCTTCCATAGTTACACCTGTGTTACAGAATAGGAAATGCTTCAGCAGAGTTTTATGAGGGTGTTTTTTTTTTGTTGTTGAAAGTTAAAATGTTGTTTTGAAAATGACTGCTTACAGGTCCATCTGTTTACTCTAACCAAGCATTCAGAACGAGTTGTCCAACACCGGTTTAATTTTTCAGGAATTGTTGACTTTAAAGAATCACGTTAATGTTCATTAATTCATGAAAGTGAAGAATAATTAAAGTAAATCTTAAAGTAACCTTGTGCTTCTGTGTTTCTCAATGTTTCAATAACATAGTTAAGTTCTTTCACATGGCTACTTTTATTTAACAGCTCTTTGCACACACGACCTTCAGGTCAAAAAGTAAATTCAGTAAATAGCATCACCATAAGGATTGCGTAATAACAGAAACAAAGGAGTGCAGTAAATAACCAATATCCCTGTGTATTTTTAAAAGGAACACTAGAGATTTAACGATACACAAAATAACAGGAGGTTCACAACAATTTAGTGTCCATTCTCTGGATAGGGTCAGGGGGAGGCGCACTGCAGTGGAATAAGTGTCCATCCTGTGGAGAGGGTCGGGTGGTTTAGAGAGATGCAGTGATGGCCTCTCTTAGGTGCAAATACAAGTTCACAGCCTGATACGGATCTGTTGGTGGAGCAAGATGGGACTCAGGCATAAAGATGATACAGAGTTCATAAATATCTGGATTACATGGTACAGCCAGCCGAAAGACACATTCATTTTTGCACAGTTGAATGTGTTCATCTTCAACAGGGGAGAGAAAATCTGTTGTTCGCTAAAGTTCAGGAACAGCATGCGTCACATTAGGCCGACCGCTGGGGACGTTCAGGTTTCTTGATGGCCTGATGTTGTGTGCATTCCACACCTGTGCAGTGTCATCCAACTCATCCTGTAGAAAATGTATACATTTAGGAAGAGCTGTGCCAGCAGAACATAAATAAAACACTAAATTACAGCATTCACACATGAGCAACCCCACCCTCTCCCTCCCTCCCTGTCTCTGTTCATCCCTCCCCGCCCCCTCTTTCTCCCCATCTCTTATCCTCTCTGTTTCTACCCTTCTGTTCCATCTCTCTCCCCTTCCATCTCTGTTCCTTTCCCTTTTCTACCCCTTCTCTTCATCTTCTTTTTCCTTTCCTCCCGTCTCTGTCTGTCTGTCTTCCCAACACCCCCTTACCCGTTTCTGTCCTCCCTCCCCTCTCTCTCACTCACATACACATGCACACAAAATGAAAATAAAACATTATTCATGAACTCACCTGTATGGAGGCCCATACAACAAAACTGCAGGAGACTTTTGTCCAGAAACTTGCCATCAAAATGCCCGTTGTCTCTGAGGTCTGATAACAAGGCTAACCAGAACTCCATGCGCTGGCCACGCAGGAAACCCCACCAATATTCAGTTCTTTGATTGGCGGTGCTGGCCCCCTCCAAGTAACTATCGAGGGTGTCGTCTGGTTGAACAGGGACGAGGATACGCTGGAAGCCTCTAATATGGCCATTTTCGGTTCCAAGGTCGCCTTGAACAACTCTAGGGCACCCCCCAAAACGCTGTACCACTTCTATGTAGCACCCTCCAATTACTTTTGGGTCACTACTTGTTGCGTAAGCATTGAGCCAGATTATTTTTCTTGAAAAGCCATCGATACATCCATTCACACAAATACCATATGGCTTCAGTTCATCATATGAGTCCAGGTGCCAGATGAAGTTGAGAAGTTTGAGAAGTAATTCCTCCGTCTGAGACGCCCCGCTTGCCTTAATGACACTCCTCTTGGATCCAGCTCCTTCAAAACCAAACGCACAGACTCTTTTCTCACACGCAGTCCATTTTCTCTGCATTTAGCATACATCCACCTGTACCCGTGAAGCTGCCCGGGGTAATGTAGCTGGTTGCTAATGGATTCAAACAGGATCGCCAGGTCGGAATAGGCTTTGCGTGGCACGAGTCCCCTTGGAATGTACAGCTGCATCCCACTCTAGACTGATCAAACCCGACAAAGAAAACAAATCCTGAGTCACTAAATATTAAGAAGATGATTAAAAGGATTGGTATGTTTGATGTATGGAGGGATTTTCATCCATCCACTAAACAATTGACTTTTTACTCTCACCCTCATTCAGTTTACTCGAGGATCGATTATTTCTTTATGTTCTGAACAGACAGACACAGGGTTTTAGATTGTAGAATTGGTGTTAGCGACATATCAGATCACTCAGGTGTATATGTGAAAATAAATGTAGGTGTCCCACACAAAAACACTATTTGGAGACTCAACACCTCCCTATTAAATTACACCTGATTTGAAGATTACATTAGGAAAGAAATTAAGGAATATACAGACCTTAACGGTAGCACAGTGACGTCACAGAGTATTTTATGGGATGCTGGAAAAGCAGTATTGCGTGGGAAGATTATAAATCGGGCATCACAAAGGAAAAAAGAAAAACTTAAACACCTTAACGACTTGACAAGTAAATTAGACTCACTGGAACGGAAGCATGTAGAGACTAACGACCCCACCTTATTGGAACAAATAACCGTAGTAAAATCAGAACTAAATAAGAAACTGAACGACCAGGAGGAACTTACACTTAAGTATATCAAACAAACCCACTATGAAAATGGACCCCGTGCTAAAAAACTCTTAGCCTGGAGACTTAAAAAACAACAGTCTGGAAGATCCATATATAAAGTAAAGGACCCGGTCACCAACCAGATGTGTTATAAGCCAGAAGCAATACATAAGTCTTTTGAATCATACTACAGGAATTTATACACTCAACCCGAATTAGCAGAAGCAGTAACAGTCAATCAATTTTTTGAAATCCCTAGACCTGCCATCTGTTGTCACAGAACAAAATAAGTGCTTAACTACAGAGATTACAAATGCAGAGGTCGACAAGGCAATTTCTAAACTGAAAACAAGCAAAGCAGCCGGGGGAGATGGACTACCAGCAGAATGGTATAAGACTTTTAGGGACTCTGTGACCCCACTGCTATTTATTAAATTGTTTTACCTATGTCTTAAAAGGTGGCGAGACCCGACCATCTTGGAAACAGGCCATATTATCTGTAATACTGAAACCAGGGAAAGATAGGACAGATTGCAGCTCATACAGACCTATCTCAGTTTTAAACACTGATTATAAAATGTTCACTTCAATTATTGTCAACACACTAGAAAATATTATCCCTGACCTAATTGACACGGACCAGACAGGTTTTGTTAAAAATAGACAAACACAAGACAATGTTAGGCGAGCTATACATCTGTTACATATAATGAGCAAAGGAAACACAATGTCCTTAGCAATTAGCTTTGACACAGAAAAAGCTTTTGACTCTGTTCTATGGGAATTTTTATACCTGGTCCTGCAACGTTTTGGCTTTAACAATACAGTTATAAAATGTTTAAAATTCACCTGTGGCCCGGATCAGAATAAATGGTACAATCAGGTACAATCCGTTTGGAGAGGGGTTGCTGACAGGGCTGCCCACTGAGCCCCATCTTGTTTGCTCTATTTATAGAGCTACTTGTTCAAAAGATTAGGGAAGACCCAGAAATCACGGGAATACTATTCAAGGGGAAAGAATATAAGACATGTTTATATGCAGATGACATCCTGGTGACTTTATCCGACCCGGATACCAGTCTCCCTAAATGAATGCCCTCCTTTGACCAATGTGGTTCATATTCGGGATACAAATTGAACATAGAGAAAACTCAAACTCTTACTTTTAATTACATACCTCAAGAAAACATACGTAAGTCCTTTAAATTTAAATGGAAAACCAGAATTTTGAAATACCTAGGTCTTCATATTCCCAAGACCCCCAAAGATTTATATAGTGTAAACTACGGTAGCATCACAACCAAAATTAAAAATGATCTGGACAGTTGGACCCCCCTAGTACTTGATTTTTACAACCAAATAGATACTTAAAAAATGGTTATTTTACCACAATTGTTATTTCTACTCCAATCGCTACCTGTAGAAATACCCAATAAGAAATTCAGTGAATGGAATCGGATCATTTCTAGATTCATATGGCAGAACAAGAAACCAAGGGTACGCTACAAAACATTACACTTAACAGGGAGGGATGTCACTCCCATGCTTGGAGGACGACTATAAAGCAGCCCAACTGCAGTATATAGTCTACTGGTGCAGGGCGGGTTACGATGCAAAATGGAAGGAGCTAGAATTTGACCAACTAGATATCCCACTTCAATCTCTGCTGGGTGACAAAGCTTTCAAGACTATATACTCTAATAACCTATGTGATGTTATAAAAACTCCCCTAAATATTTGGTACAAAGAGATGAGCAAAGCGCACCTGGAAAAAAAATCTCGGTTATTAAGATGGGTCGAACATGATAGAGTATTCTTGTGTTATTCTTTATCTTGGTTTATATTGTATGATCACTAGTAGCACGTGTAAACTGTTAGAATCCTAGGCTAACATATACGCATCGTATTTCACTTTGTTTTATGGCCTGCCACTGATGTGCTCGTCCTCTCCCTGTACAGGATATGAGCTGTGAAATCGGTCGACTATCGTATAGTCGTTGGTTTGTCTCTCTCTGTTCTCCTCCCTGTTCTTTCCTTATCTTATCCCCTCCCAGTCCTGTGTATAAGAGACCTTCTTCCTCCTTCCCACCTTGCACTCGCACTCCCATTTTACTGTGTTTTGTGCCTCGGAGCTCCGATCCCTTTTTTTATTGTTTGTTCATTAAATTACTTATTATCCCAGTATTCCTGCATCGGCATCTTCGCTCTTTTCCACAACAATTTGGCGTCACAAACAGGATTGCTGGAGACCTGTCAGTGGAACTCTGGGACGTTGAGGGCCCGGGACCAGGAACGGAGGAAACTCCTCGTTCCCCCTCTACCTCGAACCAAGCATTCGGAGATGAGAGGATCGGCGTCTAAGAGTGGATCTGATCGGCTTCACGTCTATCCAAGCGAACCTGGAAGGGAAGTGCTGATTCAGAGATCGGGTGAGAAGTAATTGTTCTTGTCTCAGACATATCAGTGACCAGTGGGTTGTTTTCCTTGTCGTCTACGAACGGTCCCGGGGCAGGACGGAGCGCATACGTTAACCGTGCCTGTCAGGTCGGTGTTGATTCTGAATCAACACTGAAATTCCCGCTCCACAAGTGAGCCGGAAGCTTCTGGTAGGTAAACTACCAGAGGGGTGAGTTTTTTCTCCACCTTTTTGCTCCAGAGTAAGAAAAAGGGGTGCACGGGGACGCCTGTGTATTTTCTGACTTGGAATTTTGTGAAAACTTAGTGAAAAGTCAGAGTAATAAGTCTAGCTAGACAGTGCTGGGGAAGAACCAGAGCAAAGTGGCTGCTGCTGTTCCCCAGGGGGGACCAATTGTGGACGACATGAGGAAAAAATATGGTCCAGATTGTCTTGACATGTTGGGAATTTGGGTTGAAAAGTATGATTTCCCAGCAGGGGGATCACTGAGTTTGGAGGAATTGAGAAACCTCCGGGATAAATTGAAGATAGCAGAGGGAAAGGTTACAAAAAAGAAAAACCCAAACAGGTGGGAGATTCAAATCATCAAAGATCATGAAAGGTGTTTTTCATTCTGGAAACCTGAAGCAGAGGTCAGGGACAGGAAACAAGTAAAGAAAACAAAAACAAACGTGTGAACAGCGCTGGGCGCTGGAGCACAGGGGTGACAGAGATAACGGCAGAGGGTGCACACACTCACACACACTCCCCAGAGCAGGGAGAAAAGGAGCCGCTCACACACGAGCATTCAAATGCACCAAATCGTCTGTATCCTTCTCTTACAGGCCCGAGGGACCCTCTCCTGGACATGCCTGTCTTCCCTCCTCCCGCCTGCCCTCATCCAACGCTACCACCGTACAACCCTGCGCACTCCAGCACCGACGCCGCAGCGTCGCCACGTTCATCAGGACTGCCGTCAACCAAACGGCCAGCCTCATCACTGCTTTCAGACAAGGGCTGCTCCCCCAGATCGCCAAAGCAGTTAACACAAGCTGCTGCGTGGGGATTGAAGATGCCCGGCTGACAGAGGTCCGACGTCATGCAGTGCACGCTGAGAGGCTTCTGCAGGAGGCCAGCGATGCAGAGGACAAGAAGATAAAGCGTGCCTCCCTCACCATGATGAAGCACCTCAGTGACACGGCGAGACGGCCCTACAGGAACAACGACAACCGACGAAGGGCGACTAGCGGAGACAGAGGCGAAAAGGGGGCGTGCCACATCTGCGGCCGAATGGGTCACTGGGCCAGAGAATGCCCTGACAAAGGAAGAACCATGCCCACCGCAGCCAAGAGAGTGATCGCGAGGACCGGAAAAGAGGATCCAGAGGGGACCAGGACGTGTTTATGTAGCATAATTGTGGCAAAGCACTGTTCCTGCTTTTGTTGTGGTTTGTGGCGTGTGTGAGAGTGATCAGTGAGCAGGGTGCAGTTACCCACTTCTACCAGTGGAGGTCGTGTTCGCCCCGGGGAATAACGCTAGAGAGGTCTCAAGTGGCTCATGAGACCTATGTGGAGCGAACCGTCGTAGCGGACCTTAACGTGTGTGTTATCTGTTGTGCTTCCACAGGTGAGAAGGGGAAATGGTTGAAAATAAGAGCAAATGTATGTGTGGCTGTTTCGTAATTGAAGTCTGAGATCGAGGGTATGTGAGTTAAATTTACGTTTTGAATGTATCGTCTCTGAGTGATGTGGGAAATGTGGGAAACGACATGATTAATAAGTTCAAGTCGAAGTCGGGTATGGATCTGTGTTTTGAAATGTAAAAAGTAGATAACGCTCGAGAGGAAGTCTCTCAAGTGGCTCGTGAGACCTATGCGGAGCGAACCGTAGTATCGGACGTTAACATGTGTGTTGTCTGTTGTGCTTCTTCAGAAAACCAAAATAAAAGCTTCTAAAGAAACAAAGAAAAACAAAAATAAATGTGTCTTCGCAACATTACCATGCTACATTTACGTTTGACTATCTGCTTTAATATAAAACCACAACAAATGTGTTTTATAATTGTCTTTATATAATCTACAAACGTATTTGTATGATCCAGGGAAAATTCCATGTTTGTTTGCGAAACTCATTGGAAGAATGAAGAAAATCTGTTCGATTGTTATTGTCATGAACATGAATCACAAAACATATATATATATTTTTTTTCCATGTGTCACTTTAACAGAGACAACACCATCTGTAATTACTATGTTTGGTTGCATTTCCCTGGCAGGCAAAGATAGATGGAAGAGACATCCTTCTGGGTGGAAGATGGGACTGGCTTGTCTGTGGATGGTGGAGGCTCGCTGGGCTCATCAATCCGTCCATCCATTCACCTTGTTCGTCTCATCCTGACTGCAGCATGCCACTGTGGAGGCTTGACATAACACACATTAGATTAATAACAGAAAAGCAAAATGTGACTTATGGTGTATTATTTAGTGTGCTTCAGTTGTAATTCTCATAATAATGACTGTTTTGCTGGCTTCACACAATATATATAATTGGCCTGTCTTAGTTAAAAGCCCACTCACCACGACAAAGTGAAGGCCAAGAGTGGGAACACAAACACAGACCAGAAACGAACAGGACAAATCCAGACAAGACTACAAAAAACACAAACACAAATATCAATCACTTTGACCACTATCTTTTTTCACAAAAACTTTTATTTCTTTACAAATTGAACCTTAGATTGTGTCACAACAAACTAAATAAACCCTTGAAACAGCCAACAAAACATGAAACAACAACACTTCATCAATATTATAATGAGTATCCTCATTGTATGTCCTTGTATGGTTCAATGCTGACACAATAAAATAAAAATGAAAAATAAAGACAATGTCTCTTTTTTGGCACGACTGATTGTAGTAGACTATAGCTCTTATACTTAGCCTGACAGTTAGTGCAATGAATTATATTATATCCTAAAACAAGACTAAATAGCCCATAGTTTAAAAATATGTTCAATAGTAAGTGTTCAGTGGGTCAGATGTCAAATGGGATCTATTTAAAATGTAGAATAGATGAGCTAAATAACACATATATAATACACATTGATGGGAATTGAACCATCGCCTCAGTCTTGCAAGTCCAAGATTGTCATAATGTACCACAAATCCAAATCACACTCCCTTTTTTCATCTAAGCTGTTTGAGTAGCGTTAGCACACCGTGATTCCTCATCAACTACAGGCCTACACTTCAAATAATTATGAGAAAAATCCAACGTAAAGAGAGCACTTCCATTAGGAAATAGTCAACATAAAATTTCGTCTTCTACTGACACCTGCTGGTCAAATTGAATCGTTGCAAATATTGTGAACAAGTTGTCATCTAATTCTAATCCTAAACAATATGGCCATTCGAAGTCAAGTATTAAGACAATTAATCAGGTTTGTACTGCTTGATTGAACACATTCATCCCGTTCCAGTGCACTAAAACCCACTTCCCTTCAGGACCGTGTCAGCGAAGCCAAAACTTCCTTGAGTGACGCTGTTTCCCAGCATGCAATGCGAGCTAGCGATTCACAATACTATTTCATCACAAACATGGATGTAAAAAATAAAAAGGGAAAAGGGGAAAAATGAAACTTCAGGAACACCAACCATTGCAATACAAGCAGAACTGGGCCGAAGTTTTATATTAGGTACACCATAATACAGCCTTCTGGTGGACAAGCCATACTATTTAAGCCGTGTCCTCCTATGGCACTTCCGTGGGTGGAAGCTCATCGTAGAGGTCACGTGCTGGTTGCGCGTCACTCCAGCGATCACCTCGGGGAAGGTCTGAGACAAGGTCGTTGCCCTTGCAGGTTATCTGATTCAGGTGAATATAGGGAAAACATGGGTCAATGTGGTCAGTCTTAACAAGAGAAGCTTACTGGCGAAAATAATGTACTACAAGTGAATGTCACACTTTCTTTTTGTTTTGTATGTGGTCAGTCTTAACAAGAGAAGCTTACTGGCAAAAATAATGTACTACAAGTGGATGTCACTTTCTTTTTGTTTTGTATGAGCATTTAAAAACAACAACAACATAATAATATGGATTTTGACCATGTATGTTTTGGAGTTCATTGAAAGAGGTTTATATATATATATATATATATATATATATATATATATATATATACACATATACATATATATACATATATATATATATATATACATATACATATACATATACATATATATATACATATATACATATATATATATATATATATATACATACACACACATATATATATATATATATATATATATATATATATATATATATATATATATATATATATATATACATATATATATGTGCGTGTGTGTGTGTGTGAAACTTTAACTAACTTATCTATTTCTATCCATCTATCAAACGTACTATCTAGGGATCTATCTAGGGGGGGGGGGTTAAAATGAGCCGTCGATTGTATGTGTGGGAGTCCCTCGGGTTCAGCCCAGCTGATTTAGTGTTCGGTGAGAGGACCCTCACGTCTGTTAAGGGGTAAGTGGCTTTCCAATGTTAAATGAGTCGAGAATAATGTGTTAGATTACGTCTTTTTTTTTTTCGTGAATGCTTGCATCGTGCTTGTGAAATTGCTCACAAAACTCTTGTCGCCAGCCAGTCTAAAATGAAGCGGCAGTTTGACAAGAAAGCTGTGGCTCGAGTTTTTGAGACAGGCGACCGAGTGTTGGTATTGTTGCCGTTACCCGGTTCCGGTTTGCAGGCTGGTTTTTCTGGTCCGTATGTCGTGGAGCGCAAACTTTCCGTTACAGATTATGTAGTGCACACTCCTGATAGAAAACGATCGTCCCGCGTCTGCCACGTCAAAATGTTGAAAAGTTCCGCCCGGTTCACACTGGACGTGGAAGCGCCGCGAAGCGCCGAGCGCTTCCATTCAGCGCCCATGTTAATCAATCAGTGTGTTTACATGCAGAGCTTAATCGGACTAAGCAATAATTCTGTTTTCTCGTCCAATCGGAGTTCTCAGCTTGGTCCCCGTATCCATGCAGCTGAGAAATTCAAATTATTGACGGGAACGTGTCCTCCTCCCAACACTAGGGGGTGGAGTGAGTCTTTTCAGCCGGTCAGCTGCTTTCGGTTGACATATTAAATCTATTATGATATGGAACGATAGTTCATAATGTACGTGTTACTTGCTTTGCAGATAAGGTGTACCCTATTTCTTGTGCTCCTGGTTATTTTAAAAGGCAGACAAGAACGTTGTTTGCTGTTGGAGGGCTACAACAACACTTCGATGCTACGCTTTGTGCCGTCGCTACGGACCCCAAACTCTCGTTCTTGTTGGATTCGGGTGTGTGTCTGTATTCGATTATCATGATGTTGTTTTTTTTAAATGCTCATACAAAACAAAAATAAAGTGTGACATTCACTTGTAGTACATTATTTTTGCCAGCAAGCTTCTCTTGTTACAACTGACCATCGACCCATATTTTCCATATACTCAACTGAATCAGATACCCTGCAGATCCCCTGCAAGGGCCCCGAGGTGATCGGTGGAGTGACGCGCAACCAGCACATGACCTCTACGATGAGCTTCCACCCACGGAAGTGCCATAGGAAGACACTGATTAAATAGTATGGCTTGTCCACCAGAAGGCTGTATTATAGTGTACATAATATAAAACTTCGGCCCAGTTCTGCTTGTATTGCAATGGTTGGTGTTCCTGAAGTTTCATTTTTCGTCCCTTTTTATTTTTTACATCCATGTTTGTGATGAAATAGTATTGTGAAATCGCTAGCTCGCATTGCATGCTGGCAAACAGCATCACTCAAGGAAGTTTTGGCTTCGCTGACACGGTCCTGAAGGGAAGTGGGTTTTAGTGCACTGGAACGGGATGAATGTGTTCAATCAAGCAGTACAAACCTGATTAATTGTCTTAATACTTGACTTGGAATGGCCATATTGTTTAGGATTAGAATTAGGTGACAACTTGTTCACAATATTTGCAACTATTCAATTTGACCAGCAGGTGTCAGTAGAAGACGAAATTTCATGTTGACTATTTCCTAATGGAAGTGCTCTCTTTACGTTGGATTTTTCTCATAATTATTTGAAGTGTAGGCCTGTATCTGCACACAATTTGGAATTCGTCCCAGCGCCCTGAGCTGTAAATTTGGACGGTGTAAAATGAAAATGGCCATCTGCAGCAGAATGAAAGTGAGATTGCATTGTCCAGGTAGGAGGACAGCAGTCAGTCATGTTTCACCTCCAGTCAACACGCAGTGGTTCACATGAAGGTCCAAGAGGCCTACAGACCTACACTGAGTCTGGACGTGGCAGTACAGTTGGATCATTGTCTTTGTTGTGTTGTTTGGTCATTGTGATCCAATGTAATGTGAGAGAAGGACGAGTGCAGTTATATTGGAGTGAGTTTTTTAGAGTGTAATAGAAGTTATAATGCAGAGTCTGTTTTTATGAAATGTTCTATCACCTGGCATTCATCCATCCATCCATCCATCCATCCATCCATCCATCTTCTACTGCCGTATCCGGAGTCAGGTCTCGGGGGCAGCAGCCTCAGCAGAGACCCCCAGACTTCCCTGGACCCAGTCACCTCCTCCAGCTCCTCCAGTGGGACCCCAAGGCCTCCCAGTCCACGACTTGAAGCTGAAAGCATCCAAACTCCATTTTTCAGCTGATGTGGTGAAGCTGCTGTTGTCTGACTGTTTGCTCTAAATGTCCTCCAGTGGATCTTCTCACTGGAGGTCCTGACCACGGTTATAATAGTTAACGAAAACGAACAAAATAACGAAAACTTCAATTGAAAAAAACAATTGTCACGTTCCCAGGGGTTAGGATTTTGGTACCTGCCTCGTTGGGCTTCGAAGCGAGTAGAGCTGAGACCATAAGGGTGACGTAGCAACGTTCAGGACACTGATTGGCCAAAGGCAGTCTTTCACGAAAGACCAAAACCGCCATTTTTAAATGCCTCGCGTGTGGATTTTTACATTAACACGTATTAAAAACTGAAAAGCTTATGAAACTGTACCATGGGTGAACAAAGAACTACAGACGTTTCTGTTCTCTGTGGCCGAAGAAAAAGCACAATGCAGACAGTTGTGCAGAAAGTTTAGTGTTAGCTAAAATATCGGGCACACAGACGTACTTATTATGTATACATTTCTTTCCATTGTAACAGGTCACTACAAGATCTGCATCCATTACCTAGAATTGGTTTTCCTTAAACTGATGTACAGGATTACTAATCTGACTTTGATGGGCAAATTTGACAACAGAATACAATTATGAAGCACTAAAACACAGGACCACAAAACAATTAAATGCATGATGAAATAATGATATGCTTTGTTAAATGAAATAAAATGGCATTTTCAACTAAGCAATATATAATATATATAAAATAGTCGGTGGTGCAGTGGTTAGCGCTGCCGCCTCACAGCAAGAAGGTTGTGGGTTCGATTCCGGGGCCTGGACCTGGGACCTTTCTGTGTGGAGTTTGCATGTTTTCCCTGTGTCTGCGTGGGTTCTCTCCGGGTTCTCCGGCTTCCTCCCACACTCCAAAAACATGCATGTGAGGTCAATTGAACGTTCTAAATTGTCCGTAGGTGTGAGTGTGAATGGTTGTTTGTCTCTATGTGGCCCTGCGATGAACTGGCGACTTGTCCAGGGTGTCACCCTGCCTTCGCCCTAAGACAGCTGGGATAGGCTCCAGCAGACCCCCGTGACCCTGAATAGGAATAAGCGGGTATAGGAGATGAATGAATGAAATCTTTATTGAATGAATGACACATTTTATTTCACTCGTGGTTTATGTAATTATTATTTTTTCTTTCATGATTCAGCATTACATGTTAAGCATGATGAATTGCATGAAAAGAGAGAGCACTCGCTGATAAATTAACATGGTGTGCTGTTTAATTCCATGAGGATGACAAAATATTTGCAAATTTGTGTTAGCTACACACATCGACAGGTGCAAGAGAAAGGGAGGAACTTTCAGGGAGGAACTTTAAAGATCGTTCAGTTTTTATTTTTTATTTTTTTTAGTTCTGATGAAATAAATAGACCAATCATTTCATTACTTTGTCTGCTTTCCAAAGAGAGTTGCTTCAAAGAATTATCATTTATTATTCAGTGGCAGATTGCTCACTTGTTTAATACACAAATAATAGTATATTATTATAATAATACTATTTTATTAATATAATAATAATAATAATAATAATAATAATAATAATAATAATAATAATAATAATCATCATCATCATCATCATCATTATTATTTCTAAAATTTCCAAACAACAATCGTCAGTTGTTCCGTAAAAAATACATTGATTTCCATGTTGAATTTTGTACGTTTCGTGAGCGCGCACGTCTGTCAGTGACGGTCTCCACACTGACACAACTGCGCATGCTCTATTATCCCATCAATGCGGAAGTCAAAAAGTTTTTGGGAGCCATGCGCTGGGTGAGCAACTTCATTGAAAGGAATGGGACGCCATCTTGGACTCTGGGGGCTTGCCGCACTGTCACGCAGGTTGTGACGGAGCGGGCCGGCGACGCACAGGTATGACGTGAATGATTGACAGCTACCATTCGTTCCCGTTAGCGAGAGGATTAAAAATAAACAGACACCATAATGGCATCAAAAATGAGTTATCCCAGCGGTGCGGAAAAACGGAAGGAAAAGAAAACTGATCAAGAAAAACTTGCAAAGGGGAAAGGTAAGTTATTTGTTTGTGATGTGGGCTGGAGAGGTGGAGGTGAAACGCTGTTGTCCCCCCCCCCAAGTTTGTTTATTTGTCCTGCTAGCCAGCTAGCTAGCGTCGGATAAATGTTAGCTGGCTGGCTAATATTTGTTCGTCATGAATCAGCGTTTTTGTTTGTTTTATGAAAGTTGACCATATCCTGCCATGTTGGCCTATCCTGCCATGGGAATGACTGATTGACTCCACACCCGTTTATTCACATTCTAACAGGGAGGGCATGTTGTAGTTGTTGTTGTAGTCAGTCCCCTGTTATTGTTCAGTGGAAGTTGTCTCTCACATATTTGACTCTTAATGTTATTTTAGCCTTAACTTAGGATGAATTTACTAAGCTTAGTTTGTATTTTGCAGGCCCTTAATTAGAAATGTGCTACTGTTTTATAATTCAAAGAAATATTTTATGGAAATACTTTATTTGGCATGGTGTTGACTATTTTAGACTATTGTGGTAGTGGGTCATTTATCTTAGTTTTATTACTTTAACTAGTATAGTGTGTAAAGTAATGCCAAAAACTCTTAAAAATGACAGTTTTGTAATTGGGTAAAAGCTTTAAAGGGACACTGCAACCATAATGTTTAATTTCAAAACAAATGAATTTTTAATTTTCCTATATTACTGCAACATCACTGTAATAATAAAATAGGAAAATGCGCTTCTGATCTGTTTTGCTTGATGATCTAATGAGCTTTGTCTCTGCAGGAGCAATTCTAAAATATGTTGGCGCTCCAGACATTGAGCCAGAGGGATCTCCCGAACATCCTGACCAGGAAGCTCCAGGACCAACACGTTCCTCAGAACCTCCTTCTGTCCAGGTGAATAATGTGTGTTATTCTTAGGAGCTAAGCTGATAAGTGTGGGACGAAACTAAGGCAATTAAGCATTATTTTGATTGTTGGTTTGCGTTTTAGTGTTGCACTTGTTGGTTTGTTGGATTTTCTTATTTAAAGTAAGCATTTTCTTTTATGAATACTCAATCTGTTGTATTTATTGACATATAGAGGATTCTTTTCCTAGTATTATAGTGTTTGTTTGTTTTTAAATCAGTTTAACTTGCCTGAGTTGCTCAACTGAAGATGTTTAATTTTACCTGTAGCCTGTTTTGCTCACGAGGTGTAATAGATTGTGGAATCTTAGTAGACCTTGCTGAGAGTGTCAGCAATCAGCTCCGATGACCGTGGTGCTTGTAAATAAGGCAAATGCGCCATCTAGTGGGATGCAGCATGTTTATTCGTGTTGGAGCAATGCCAAGTACTACTTAACAAAACAAAAGATGCACAGGGTAAAAAAAAAAATCATACACTCTTCTTAGATCTCTTATAGATTATTGATAATAGCATTCTAATTGATTTCAAACCTTTTCAAAAGATCTTTTGCCAATAGCACACCCAAATATTTGATAACCTTGGAATTCCATTTGATTTTATATTTTCCTCTAATTTCTCAGCCTGGATGATAATTCAGCGTGAGAATTTGAGTGTTTGCTATGTTTAACTTGTTGCCTGTGTATTTACCATAGGTTTCTATTATCAACATCAAATGAGGTAAGGTTCTGTCCGGGTCTTGGAGAACCAAAATAATATCATCAGCAAAAAGCCCTGTTAGATGTCCCTGCTCTCCTATATGTATTCCTTTTAGATTGTTACTTTGTCTGATCATTTGTGCCAGCGGCTCAATGAACATAGCAAACAATGTAGCGCTTAGGCAACATCCTTGACGAGTACCATTAATCTTTATCCTTGCCGTAGGTTCTTGCTAGAGACCTTGAATACACTGTATTAACTTTTCTTGGAACCCCAGTTTCCCAAGAACTTGATACAGAAATCTCCAATTCACACAGCCAAGGCTCACCAGTAACAGCTCGCAGGCCCTGCTTTTGGATCTGATCTATTATGTATAGGACCCGTCTAATGTCTTCTTGAGTCTGCCTACCTGTTAAAAAAGCTGACTGATTGGAAGTCCATCTCGTCCCCTTAAATTTCAAAGCGTAACGAACCTGTGTAGCCCGAGGAATTTTATTATAGTTTATTTCCTAGGGTGCAACTCCCCAGGTGGCATTGTCAGGCAACCCCCCACCCCCATTTTCCTTTATACCCACCATCAGAATTGTCTCCACCTCCGCCAGACCCTCCCCCTTGCCGTAGGTTCTTGGTAGAGACCTTGAATACACTGTATTAACTTTTCTTGGAACCCTAGTTTCCCAAGAACTTGATAAAGAAATCTCCAATTCACACAGTCAAGGCTCACCAGTAACAACTTTTGGAGCTGATCTATTATGTATAGGACAGTCCTAGGGCTGGACGATATAGAAAAAAAGCATATCGATATAAAAAAAAGTCAGATTGATCGATATCGATAATTACCAAAAAAAATTTAAAACACATTTTAATTGCAGCGCTGGATGTTTTATACTATTACTTCATGACAGACTTTTAATAAAGAACACACGAGCACTGAATTCAAATTCAAACTTTTATTCAACCACCTTTTTTAAACACAACTGAATTGTTTGTTTGTTTTTATTATTATTATTATTATTATTATTATTATTATTATTATTATTGTTATTATTATTATTTATTTTGTTATTTATTTTAAAAAAATAGGCTGAGATAGGGCTCGAACGTGCCACTCGACCAGAGGTCTGAAGTTGTGGCGGTTAACAGCTCGTTTTGCACTGATTCCCTGCACTCGTTGTACAGACGAGGAAGAGCTTTGTTTGAAAAATACTTGCAGTCTGGAACATCATATCGCAGGTCAAGAGTGGCGAGAAGCTGTTTGAAGCCAAGCTTTTCAACGGTGGTTATGTGCAGCATATCCCTCGCTATGAAGCATGTTACTACATGGGTGATGTCCTTATGGCGCTTGGACGCTTTGTCGTATTTACTGCAAGAAGTCCAGTTTGGTCTGCTTTACTTGTTTGGTGCTGGCGCTGGCAGCGGATTCCTCCGACAACGTGGAGCCGCCGGGTCTGCGTTTGCGATTGGTTGGTTGAAGAAATGACCGTAATATTAAGCTACATGATTGGCTATGATGAAAAAGGAAGTGAAACCTTTTCTATCAAACTTTTTATCCACCCCTTTTTTTCCTATCGCAGCACACGTCTATCGATCGATATATATCGTTATCGAATTATCGTCCAGCCCTAGACGGTCCCGTCTAATGTTATCTTGAGTCTGCCTACCTGTTATAAAACCTGACTGATCCTCATCTATCAAGTCCGGCATCAAACTTTCAAGTCTTTTTGAGATGATTGAAGTAAAGATCTTCTAGTCAACATTTAAGATTGAAATGGGCCTATACGATTCACAATGTTCCTTATTTTTCCCTTCTTTTGGAATAACTGGAATGACAGCCTCTTTCCATGAGGGAGGCCGTTTGCCCTCTGTCAGAGTCAGATTAAAAGAATTTAGGAGTATCGGGGTTAATTCTTCTCCAAATGTTTTATACCACTCACTAGGAAACCCATCACTACCTGGCGCTTTGGTTGATTTTAAGCCTGCTAATGGCAGCATCTATTTTTTTTTTTGGTTATACTGGAAATGAGTTTTCTATTTTGCTCATCTCCAATGGCTGGTAGGTCCAATGAGTCAAGGAAGTCTTTCATCTCACAATCTTCTTTAGCCGTGGGTTGGGTATATAGATTTTCATAGTAATCTTTAAAAACCCTCTCTATTTCTTCAGGTTCAAGTAGTAGCTGTTTCGTTAATGGGTCTCTAATTTTACATATTGCATGAGAAGCTTGCTGGGCCTTTATTCCTCTTGCTTAATATTTGGTTGATTTACAGCCTGATTCATAGTGGGTCTGTTTAATGAATTTCAGCTTTTTCTCAACATCTAGCCTCAAGACATCGTCTATTTCCCTTCTGACACCGATTATTTGTTGTGACACTGTATCGTCCTCATTGCTTTTGTGTTGCTGTTCCAGAGTTGTTCATTGGTTTACCAGCTTCTTGTAACCTTCTTCTCTATGTGGCAGGTGGGTTTGCCCCCACCTTCGCGTCATCAATCATACCTGCGCCGGAGTGCAATCTTTGCGTCCCTCAGTGCGTTTACATGGTACTAGAGAAATTTGAATTATTGCCTTAGTCCGATTATGATCGGAGTTTCGGAGAACTCCGATTGAGACACCCAGATAATGCGATTGGAATTCTAATTTCTCGGCCATGTATACGCCTTAGTCGGACTATTAACTGGACAACGCAAGTGCGCACGCGCCACCGCACAACTACGTTGTCTAACAAAACAGACGCCGTGAAACAACCTGGCAAACGCGAATAAGAATGTTGACATTTGGAGAGAGGATGAGACCGGGGCGGTGCTTTCTCTTCTAAAAGAGATGGACATATTAAAATAACACACAACAGAGACCTTTTTTAAAAGGGTAGCGCAGCAAATGCAGGGCTCCGGCTTTGCGCAGCCCTGAACAAATACGTATTCCTTCGTATTTATATTTCTACCTTTTCGTTCACATTTTTTGTAAGTTAGAAGAATTTCAACTTGTAAATAAAAGCACAGCAAAGAGATGTTTTTCTGATTTGTTTTCATTTCGATAATTTCGCTGTTATTCTGCTGGAAATCTTTTAAGATAACCATGAGCACAAGAAATAGGGTACACCTTATCTGCAAAGTAAGTAACACGTACATTATGAACTATCATTCTATATCATAATGATTTAATATGTCAACCGAAAGCAGCTGACCAGCTGAAAAGGCTCACTCCACCCCCTACTGTTGGAAGGAGGACACGTTCCCGTCAGTAATTCAAATTTCTCAGCTGCATGTATAGGGGGACAAGGTGAGAACTCCGATTGGACGAGAAAACCGAATTATTGCTTAGTCCGATTAAGCTCTGCATGTAAACGCACTGATTACACCTGCGCCAGAGTGCAGAGTGAAAGCAGCTCTTTTAAAAACAAGCGCAGGCTGGAGTCAGCACTCTGTCCTCTGGCATGTCCACGCTGAGAACTCTGTCCTTCGCAGTTCTTAGCATTTCGGCTAGCAATCCCAGAGCGGGCTGGGCCATAAGCACAGCCGGAGGAGGAACCCTGGCGGGTGCCCGTTCATCGGGAGGTGGCGCTGTGTGTGCGTGATCGTTGTGCATTCACCGCTTGGCTGTTAAAGCCGCAGCCCCCTCCCCCAAGGACGCTGGTCTCAACCCCCTGCCTGGGTGCAGTCGCTCCGTCTTCCTCTGTTTTCTCCATTCCCCTCTGTTACTGTTGCGGCGGCGATGTCCTCGCAATCAATTGCCGCACCAGTCTAGCCGGGTAACAGCGGTGTCACCACCACAACGCGGACACTTTTCCTTTGATTTTGGTTTATTTGGTTTAGACAATTCAGTTTGTCTGTTTCTTTTGTTAGCAACCACTTTCTTTGGTTGGTTTTCTTTTCTTTGTTTTGTTGTGAAATTTTGGTGAAACTTTGGGTTTTCTATTGAGTAGCGATTTTGTTATAGTTTGATTTCCTTTTTTAGTTCATTAATATCTTGTTCCCCAGTGATCGTTACCTTTTTGTTTTGGGTTTTGGTCCTGTGTGTGTGTGTGTGTGTGTGTGTGTGTGTGTGTGTGTGTGTGTGTGTGTGTGTGTGTGTGTGTGTGTGTGTGTGTGTGTGTGTGTGTGTGTGTGTGTGTGTGTGTGTGTGCTTGCGGGTCTCACCGTGAGTATATTAGGCTGCTGCATAGAAGGCTACCTACTCTGCAGCATAAGGTATGGTGTGTGCGCGCGCGAAGAATAAATAAAAGTTTTCCTTTCGTTCTAACTGTTTAACGCTTGCCTGGGTGTCTCAAGGTATTAGTATGTTAATTTTGTTCTCTTTTCTTTAGGACAGGAGTTGGCGTAGCGTGAATTTTGGTTTGTAGTGATTCCCTTAGCTTTGTTTATTCCCTTTTTTGAGTTTTCTTTGGTTTCTTTGGCCCTGTTCCCCTTATTTTCTTATGTTGAACAGTCTTTTTGATATGGTACTTATTTCCTTGACACTCAGGCAGCTAAACTTGGTCTATTTTAAATTGTTGTCAAATAAAGCTGTTTCATTGGAAGTCCGTCTCGTCCTCTTAAATTTCAAAGCGTAACAAACCTGTGTAGCCCATGGAATTTTATTATAGTTTATTTCCTGGGGTGCAACTCCCCAGGTGGCGTTGTCAGGCAACCCCCCCCCACCCATTTTCCTTTATACCCACCATCAGAATTGTCTCCACCTCCACCAGACCCTCCCCCTCGCCACATCTAGTCTTTTTTTGATAGGCTGCCCTCGCTATTAACCTCCCTCTCATCACAGCTTTAATTGTGTCCCACAGTATGGTAGTGTCTACTGGACTATCTATGTTCTCCTCCATAGAGCATTTAATCTCTTTCTTAACCTCCTCCAGTGTTTTTGGATTATTTAGCATACCCACATTTAATCTCCAAAGTGTGTTTTTCTTCCTCTTATTTAGACAAATAATAAGGTAATTAATACTGTGTCAGTACAAGTCAGTCCTTCCTATTTTACATTCCTCTATTCTGTATCTGTCTGTAATGTTAATAAAAAAAATAGTCCTCTGTAACGGGTGGAGGTCCCTCCAAACATCAAACATCCCGAGTTCGGCTAGAGAGACGTTGACAAGTTTCGACAGGCGGGTCTGACTTCTGTTGCCATTAGTTGTGTCAAGTTTAGCTTTTAAATCATGTTGAAATCCCCTGCACATATTAGGATTCCTTCACTTTCCACAGCTATGATCTCAAACAGTGATTTCAAAAAGCACTTGTCCAACCCTGGACCAAAGTAACTGAGTTATCATCCAATTTCCCTTTGACTATTACATATCTCCCTTCTTTGTCATTTATTTTTTTAACAACTTCAAAACTGATAGAATTAGAGATTAATATTGTGACACCTCTCTTTGGGCCTTTCCTGAACAAGCTAAAAAAAACATTTCTATATCCAAATCTTTTCAGTGTGTCGTGCTCTTGTTGAGAGAGATGTGTTTCCTGTAGATCAGGCATGGCCAAACTACGGCGTGTCTCTGTCCGGCCCGCGTGAAGGCAGTCAAAAATCTAACCTAACTGAGAAATGACACTTGAACCTGCAATGAGGATTTTAGTCGTTCTAAATGAGTCCAACGTTAGAAAAAAAGGAGCAACCCGGACTTCCCACAGTCTCTTTTCTATTAACATGGGAATTCAATTTTAATAATTTGTCAACTAAAAACACCGGTCATACTAGAACATCCCTACCAGCTTTCTTCCCTGTATTGTCTGAATTTAATCAAAGAATCTTTGAAACTCTTGTAGCTTTTCTCTGGCTCGTGTCGCTGCTGATGCGTAGCCCCTCCAGGATCCCTCCTTGCACTGCCACTCCGTTGTAGTGCGGGGCACCGAGTGCCGCAGGCCCCTCCGCACCCGTCGCCACCGCCGTCTTCTCCGCCAGGCCGCGTCTCGCCAATTCCTCCTTTACCTCCTCTGCGCTGTTGTAGGTTCGAGTTCCCGTATCCCAGTGGGTCCTCATCTTGGTGAATGGCGTCTGGAACCGGATGCCCTTCTCCTTCAGGATTCTTTTAGCAGTGTTGTACTCCTTTCTCTTTTGGACCATCTCTGTCGCGTAATCGTGATGGAATGACGGTACTTTATTCCCCAGTTCTATTTTCTTTGTCCATAGCTCTCTCAGGACCCTCTCTTTGGTAGTAAATTCCAGAAAGTTAACAATGATGGGTCTCGGTTGGGCACCGTCCGCTGGCTTCTGTGCAAATGAGCGGTGTGCTCTCTGAATTTGGAAATTAAAATCTGCTGGCAGGTGCAGTTTGCTTTTCAGCAGGTCTTCCACAAACTTGGCCACAGATTCTCCCTCCTCTCCTTCAGTGACTCCATAGATACGTAGGTTGTTTCTCCTCAGCCTGGACTCCAGGTCAGTTAACTTGTCCTGAAGAGCTTTTTGTTCTCTCAGTGATATGACCAGAGCGTCATTAGCTTCCTGTGCCCAACGTTCTAGCTTTTCAATCCACGACTCAGCCTCGTTGATCTTGCCAGTCTGGAGCTCCTGTTCGGTGACGACTTTCGCAAGTTGTTGATTTATTTCGTCTTTGAAGTCGTCCAAGTCTTTTTCCACGTCGTTCCTCAGTGTTTCTCCAAACGTGCAAAGGACTTCTTTTGATTCCGTTTTTAAATCCCGTATCTCCTTGCTAATAATTTCTATGTCCGAGCCCTTTTTCGCGTCGTTAGTCACGAGGAGTTCGTTTCGCCATCTCCCTCTGTTTCAGAGCAAGCTGGTAGTTCCGCCATATTGTCTGTTACCGTGTTTCTGTTTTGGTTGAATGGAGTTTTCCTTCCCATTCCAACGTTCCCCTGATCACTTTGTAGTTAATATGATATCTGACAATAGTTATTCAAGTTTTCTGGGAGTTTTTACCCTGGACGGTCGAGAGCCCTGGTGTCGCGCAGTCTACCGCTTTATGGCCAAACCAGAAGTTCCTTCCCTCTAGCCTTTTCAAGGGGGAGGTGGCTAGACTCGGCTCTTGTGGGACGAGAAGCAGAAGGCCTGTCCGATCGGGGGGGAAGATGAGATGACATTTTTGTGGGTCAACACAAACTCATCTGCGAGGACAGCAGCCTTGGACAATAACAACACCCATAACATTTACTGTGCAAACACACTTTTAACATCAGCATTTTTGAACAATTAGCAGCTAAGAAAAACAAATAGTGTAAATTTAAACTCAACTTAAACAATGTTATCAAAGCAATACAAAATTAAAGCTGTAAGCAGCGTTTGCGGGACTGAGCCCATCTGGCCACTGCCTGCCGTGACGTCCGTCACCTGGCCACGAGCCCCGGACACCCGCCAACGCTTCCCAACGCCTGGCGATTCCGCCCGAAACCCGCCGATGCCCCATTACCGACGCCAACGCCTGCTGATGACACATCAAGCACTGACTTGACATTACTGACTTCACATTTAGAAACATTTGATTTCTAAATGTGATTGATTACCTTATCATTTTGGAGATAATAAGCCTTAAAGTTGGCTTTTTGTTTTGTTTTGCAACAGCTCCAATATTCCATTTTTACTGTACAATAACATCAAATTGCTCCATAAGCTCTGTCAATGGTTGGTACAGTTTACCTCAGGACAACCTTGAATATATCTTCAATCATTATAAGGCATATTTAATGTACCATTTTGGAGATATTAAGCCTCAAAGTTGTTGTTTTCCTTTTTTTTTTTTAGCTTTTCAAACAGGCAAAAAGGGCCCAGTACTCAATTTTTTACTGTACAGTAACATTGCTTTGCTCCATAATTTCTGTCAGTGGTTGGCACAGTTGACCTGAGGAACACCCTGACTATATCTTCAGTCATTATCAAGCATATTTACAGTATTATTTTGGAGATATTAAGCCTTAAAGTTGGCTTTTTTTTTTTTTTTTCAAAAAGAAGTATTTTACAAATTTGAGACAAAATTTCAAAACTGAATTGCATTTACAATTAATTCTGATAACAGAAATTGGCACAAAACAAACTTGGTTTGACTTGTCAAGTTGAATTAAATTCATTAGTTAAAAAATGTAGGTTTGTTAATGATTGGACTGTCTTTTTAGCTGCCAACATCGATGAAGTCTTGCTCCACACCCTCCGTCGTGATGATTTGAGAGACCTTTTTCCTGGACCAGAACACTTTCTCAGGAGGAAACTGATTTGGGCCCTTATTAGTGAAGATGTGATTGGTTACCTACTTTGCTCTGAAAACATCTAGCATAACACTTTTTTTTTCTTTTTTCCTAATTGTGTCTATTGTTTCTCTCTTGTTCATAATGTTTTGGATCTGGTTTCCTCTCGGCTGAGAATTCCACCGTACCAGACAAGGCTGCCCCGAATGAAGCCAGGAACTGTGTCTTCATCAGGAGGAACATCTCCAATCTGTCCTCAGACAGCAGCCCAAAGAGGACCCTACAGCTTCCTGCTCCTCCACAATATGTTGTCTATACGAGACATGGGCAAACCCCGGCCCGCGGGCCACATCCGGCCCGCTGCGTGTCTCTGTCCAGCCCGTGTGAAGCCAGTCATAACCCCCCAACACCGCACCCCCCAATGAAACTTTGTCGGCACGTAACTTTGCCGAGTTAGTGTAGTGCGATAGCGATAGCGTGCTTCCCCCCCCCATCAACGAGGTGTAGGTACAGAATTAGTCCAGGTGCAGAATCGTTCCTGGCAGAAGTGACTGCCGATACGGCAACTCCATTGGGACATACCTCTACATCGCGTTCGTGATATATGGATAGATCGCGGTACGTTTATAGAGTTGCCGTATGTGACGTAATTGGCAGTCGCCTCTGTCCAGTGGGCGAATGCCAACAACGTCACATTCGGCAACTCTATTAGGACAAACTACATCGGTTGATTAAGGTTATCTTTTTTCTGTCAATCCCTGGCGTATTGACAGTACTTTGTTTGTATTATGTTGTATACACGAAATTCTCTCTCTCTCTCTCTCTCTTCACATATATATATATATATATATATATATATATATATATATATATATATATATATATATGTATTCAACACACACTATCTATCTATCTATCACCCGCGAAATAGCGTTTTGACCGTGATCTATCCATATATCACGTTCGACCGCGATGTAGAGGTATGTCCCAATGGAGTTGCCGTATCGGGCAGCCCCCTTGCCCAGAACGATTCTGCACCCGGACTAATTCTGTACCTACCTACAACCCCCTCCTTCCGTGGTCCGCCGACTCGATGCAAGTCTGTCATGTGGCCCGTTGCTAAAAAAGTTTGCCCACCCTCTATACAGACAGTGAGTTGGAGCAAGCTCGTAAGCACTACTTCCAGATGGCCCGCCCTGCCAGTGAGGGGAAATGTGTCATGTTCAAAGAGCTGAGATGCAGGCTGGTGAGAAACACTGTCACCAGCATGATTTCTATCTTGAGAGCCAGTCAGCAAGGAGAGGGGGTCCGGTACCCTTCTAAGCATGAAGTCACTGCAATGGCTAAAAGACTAGTGGAGTATTATCCCATGCTGAAGGATTAAGACAAAACAATGAAACATGTAAGTGATTATATTATTTTGCGCACTTAGATTTTGAAGCGTGTGGTTATTTTTGGCTGATACTTTTTTTTATCTGTGCATGTTCACTTTCCATCTTTATTTGTTCTTTCAATGACTGAAATTTTATTTACCACAGGCGAGCACTTACAAGAATCTTCACAAGAGATTCACCAGAGAGGGGCCACAAGAAGAAAAGGCATCGCATTGACTTGTCAGCAAGTGACCAAGAAGAAGATCATGATGCAGACTCAATTGGTGGATCAATAATTATTTTGTGTCACACACCAGGGCGCAGTTCTGATAATGGCCACACTTCACGTAAGTAGAAACATGTCCATTTTAATAATAATGATAATGTATGAAAGCTAGGCAATGTTATGATAGTTTTGGATATCATGATATATCACAGGCATTTTTACATTTGAATTGTCATTTGATATATTTTGAAGCTCCAAACAATTTCATCCATTTGACTGATTTACTGATTTGTCTCCTCCATTTCATCAGCCAAAGATGGTCTGACAGCACAGGCCAGACATTATCAGACCCTGCAGGAGCTGTACAAGAAACCAAAACCCAACCAAGATGCTGTCTCCCAAATTCTTGACCTGCAGTTTCAAGCAAGAAGATCCTTCATTGATAGTGATGTTCTGAAAGAACAGGACAAGGCCAACAAAGATCCTGGATGCATATCCATGTGTCAAGGATCTTTATCGTGTAAGTGATTAACTTGTTTTGGTTTCTGATGAAAAGCAAGCATTTTTGCAGATTTTAATTGACTTGCATTATAGGCGATGAATGAGCTGCGGCGCATTCTGGATAAGGGCAACAGAAAATTCATTGATGAACTAAAAAAAGAGATGGGAAGACTTCTGCACCAATGTGTAATTTTATGGTGTTTGGAAAAAAAATGAAGTGATGAAGCCACGCATAACGCTGGATGTAGGTGACTCATTTTGCTGTGTCTCTAATTGACTGTGTAGCTGTTTCCTTGGACATAGGATGGTTTATGTTGCGCTGAATGAATAGATGCTGAAAAAATAAGATTTTTTGGTGATCAACACAAACCTAATAAGACTCATTTTTAGGAAGACTAACTTTGAACTCAAAGTTGATTTGTTCTATTCCAGTGGAATATTCCATCGCGCTGCTCAGGCCACTCCCCACACTCTTTCCTTCACCAAGTCCACCACCGAAGAAGCTGGGACATGTCATTCAGGTGAAAGTTTGTTCGCATTTTCTCACATTCAACACTTCATAGTTCCATGCATGGATGTGGCGTTTCCTTCTTCTTTTTCTTTAGCCAACAGAAGATCCCACAATGTACTCGCAGAAGAGGTCTTTCTGCACCCCTGTGTTGCTGTTTGATGGGACCCGCTGTCTCATCTGTCTTGGAGCCACTCCCGCCACCACGCTTGCCAAGGAAGACTTGAGTGACGGTCTGCTTCATCTGATGGGTTACTACTATGCCCTGCACCTCACATATCCAAAAGTGTGTGGCAACCCTTCTCTCTGTCATTCAGACAGAAGTACTACAGGACACTATCCATGAGTGAGACACCACAGCCTCATACAAAAAAGACCATGGCAGAATGGAAAGATTTTATTGGGGAGTAGAGCTGTGTACTAGGCATAGGTAGTGATACACTCCCCTGGTAGTTGTAACTTGAGGGTGGGTGGGAGGCTGTTGGAACAAACATGTTATCAGTGGTGATAGGAACACAACACTATATGCTGTCCCCATACTGTTTTTTTTTTTTGTGTGTAACTGAGTGTCAGGGAATCTGAATCAGTATTCAATAATGATGACGGTGAATATTGTAACAATTGTTACTTGCGTTCTAGAAATGATTGCTTGAGGTTGTTTTAAGATGCAATGCCTTAGTGACATTTTTATTACAAGGCAGTGAAGGCACTGTCAGCAATTTAAGTGAATAAATAGTTGTTGACAATATTAATTCTGTTTGCTGAATTATTTTTTTTTGGGGGGGGGTGGGCGTAGGGGGGGTGGATGCTTTGTCTCATTTTGAGAAAAAAAAGCTAATATTGTGAACACTTAAATTAAGAAGAATTGCACTGTTAGTAGGTCTGGTTTTAAGATCTTTTCATTCAAATTAAGAAAGAAGCAAACGTGAAAAAAGAATTGAGAAGCTAGTATCAAGTTTATTTGACTTAGTACAGTCCTTGGAATGAGTGCTTTACTGTTTATTTCAAGAGTTTTTCCATTCTTCAAATGCCTAGATATATCGTCTTATTTTAACAAATCTTACCAAGTCTAAATATCTTACTGCATTGGCAGATAATTTGACTTGTTTCTAGCCTGTTCTTTCTCAATTTAAGTGTTTATTTCTTAGATATATTTTGCAGTGTGTGGACTCCGAGGGGAGCTCTAGAATTGGCTCATTCAACCGACCAACGAGCCAATCAGCAGCGGCGTCACAGGCCCTCCTCCTTCTTTGTTCTCTCTCTCACTTTGACTTCGGCACTGGACAGCCAGGTTTGTGGAGGGAAGGTTGGAACAAGGTAAGGACGGGGTACCCCATACATTCATGTACGTAGAGTCACTAAGTCTTAAACTCACCAGGTTTGTATCGCTTATCGATAACCCTAATGCCATACAAGTCTATGAGGGTCAAAGGTCAACTTTGTCCTAGGGACATGGGGCCACTTTCAGGTTCATCAGGATCCTCCTGGACACACCCACACCAAATTTGGGGCTTCTAGCCCATGAGGAACACCGAAACCCTCACTCTAATTCCAGCCTTATCGCTAACCCTAATACCATACAAGTCTATGAGGGTCAAAGGTCAACTTTGTCCTAGAGACATGGGGCCACTTCCTTTTTCATCAGGAGCCCCCAAGAAGCGCACACGCCAAATTTGGGGCTTCTAGTTCTTGAGGAACCCCGAAACCCTAACCCTAATTTCAGCTAACCCTAGTTTCAGCCTTATTGTTAACCCTAATTCAATGCAAGTCTATGGAGGTCAAAGGTCAAATTTGTCCTAGAGCCATGGGGCCACTTTCAGGTTCTTCAGGATCCTCCAGGACACACCCATGCCAAATTTGGGGCTTCTAGCCCATGAGGAACCCCGAAACCCTCACTCTAATTCCAGCCTTTTCGCTAAACCCTAATGCAGTGCAAGTCTATGAAGGTCAAAGCTCAACTTTGTCTGAGAGACATCAAGTGTTTTTTTCATGAATCATTCATAAATGTTAAGAGTTTGCTTTGTGGAGAATTCACAATAAAAATACATTGACACTGTCAAAGATGGACTCAAGCACTATTATTGAACTATACTGTATTTTTAGAGTGATGTGAAGCTTTTGACAAGCGCTGCGCAAAGGAGGCCCATTTGTTTTTGTTTTTTTGAAGGGGGCCTAAAATTCCTGGCGGCGCCCCTGAGCGGGCATCTCCAGCACCAAGGCAGTGGAGCTGCCGGCCACGAGAGAAGAATTAACCAGTCCATTGAAACCATTTGTTTGGTCTAGTGAGTGGCAACAGTCCTTTGAGGATCTTAAGTGCCTTCTCAGCTGTAACCCTGTCGTGTCTGCTCCAAATTTTTCCTCATTGGCTAGAAGCCCCAAATCTAGCGTGGGCGCTTCTTGGGGGCTCCTGATGAAAAAGCAAGTGGCCCCATGTCTCTAGGACAAAGTTGAAAATTCACCCTATAGACTTGCATTGAATTAGGGTTAACAATAAGGCTGAAACTAGGGTTAGGGTTAGGGTTAGCTGAAATTAGGGTTAGGGTTTCGGGGTTCCTCAAGTACTAGAAGCCCCAAATTTGGTGTGGGTGCTTCTTGGGGGCTCCTGATGAAAAAGCAAGTGGCCCCATATCTGTAGGACAAAGTTGAAATTTCACCCCATAGACTTGTATGGCATTAGGGTCCAAGAGTACACATACACATTTTCTTTTGCTTTATTGATTTAAGCTCATCGTCTCCAGCTGCAAAGGTACAGAAACCTTTCTGTGTTTTGATGTCGTGTGTGAGAAAACATCACTTTTTTCTGTAAACTTGTGTTATCATTGTCCTTCATTGAAAATGACACAATCTTTCATCTCATTGTTCAGATGCCGAACACCAAGGCATTCCGTCGCTCTCTGGCCATGAAACGACGCCTGGAGCAAAAACGGGATTGGACACCTTTTCCACCTCGGAAGGACTTTGAACGTCGTGAGTACTTCCACGTTCATGATTTCATGTTCTGCCTGTGTTGTTATGTTGTATTCCAAATAAATCTTACAAAAACATATTTAGATTTTTCTTTTTTGTCAATTTACACAGGGCGCGGTACTGGTCATCGACCTGGGTGCGAAGATGGCCCGTTTTGCTCCTGACTGACAAAACAGTGCAAGTTCGTTCTTAAGGCCCAGCAACCAGACAAGAAGGTATGGGTTGTGATTTTGTCAAGCCACGAGTTTCTTTATGTTTTTGTTCTGGTGGTGGGTGACTCACATCTCTGTCCACTTGTGGATGGTTTTGTGTTCTCGGCCCGGGCAACAACCTTGAACACGGGCTTGTAACAGACTCCGCCCAGGATTTTGCTGCGCTACTGGCAACTGTGTTGGACCGCTGGCCCAAGGTTTGTTTATCTGCTGTGACAAACAAATTTGAACACATGAATGTCATCGCCACTTTGTTTTATCAATATCAAGTAATTCCATGATCCATAGTTCAATAACAAGAATATTCATGAATTTATTTTGCATTTTTATGTTTGTTTGGGTTTTTTTTTTTTATATACAACTATTTTGTAGGTGTTTGTGCTTGACTTTCCACCTCACCTGACTGTCAAGCCAGAACTACAAACAGCGCTACGTCAAGTATATCATCGTGTTGCTGCACGCATGGGTGTGTAAAATACATATTGTTGTATTTTTTTCTCTTCAGTGACACTGTGCTAACAGATATTTCTTAGAATTGTGTGATTACATAATTGATTATGTGACACTTCTTCCAGGTTTAACATTTGTGTATATGGCCGATCACCTCCCCCTTCGTCAGCTGTACATGGTGGTGTTATGATGGTGTAAGTTTTGCCTTCTTCAGCCTTACTTGCTCTTCATTTGATATGACAAATATGTGTTAACATGTTGTTTTCTGTTTAGGTGCACCTCAGGACTGATTTTGGTGGAGCGTCTGCATGCTGCATGCTCCATCAGCTCGCACCCCCTTCACCTAGGCCAGGGGTGTTGTGCCACAACCAATCATCGCCCAGGGTGTCTCCCAGAGTGGTTGTGACAGGTCCTGTCCACATGCCAGTGTATGGACCTGCTCCTGAATGGACTCTTGTTGGACAGGAGGTTGAGGTAACCTGTTCATCCCTCTTTTTTTTTTTTTTCCCCCCCATTCGTGTATTTGTCAAACAGTGCAACTTTTTATTTTAAAAATGAACACTTATCCTAAGTTGACTCTGATTTCCTCTCCTCTTTTTTTTATAGACAGTACCAACAGCTGTTGAGACTGCATTTCACACAGACATCCCGTCCAATCCCGTGTGGTTCAGTGAGGCTGTGCTGCTGGACCACATGGAGACCGTCGTGGAGTCATCTGGCAGGGTTTCCCCAGCTTCCACGGTAACATTCACACAATTATTCATACACTTATCAACTAGGGGTGGGTGAAAAAAAAAATCAATATTGAAATATATTGTTGTGCTTTCTGTCGCAATAAATAATCGATACACTGACGGCAAATATCAATATTTTTTTCCAAACACCACCTGTCCACCTCTCCCGGGAAAGATAAAATCTCTCCCGGGACACAATTTGTCCCGTTTTTTATGGAAAATGACAAAACCTCATTTAATTTCCGTCTGTGGTCTAGATAGGGTTGCCAACCCTCCCGTAAAATACGCGATTGTCCCATATTTGCAAATTAAAAAGCCTGTCCCGTAATGAACTGATGGGGGACGCACTTCACTTTGTCCCGTATATTTCGGGGACGCGGTTATTTATTTATTTATTTTGTCTGCATCATTTTTTATTGATTTTCAGAATCGGGGCAGTGAAAGGATTTTTTTCCCTCTTTCATCTTCCCGTCGGTTTGTATATCCGAAATCCCCAAGTTGAGATAAGACAACTTTACATTACCAGAAAGCACTGTCCTTGTTTACATGAAAGTTATTAATGTTCATGCACTTTAATATGTTTAATTGTGCAGTGCACGTTTGTTTGTACATTATACAAAGTTTTGGAATAAATGCAAGATCACAGGCATTTTCCTTTTTATGGGTATTTTTTTCTTTTTCAGTCACATATCGTCTGCAAAATTTCGAAGGTATCGAAGATATCGTGTGTCGCGAAGTTGTCATTATCGTGGGCCAAATATCGTCACAGTATCGAATCGTGGGTTAGCCGTATCGCCCCACCCCTATTATCAACACAAGATCACATATGTACAGTACATGTACAGTTTAATTAGTGTGTTACTTTGTTTATGAATTCATTTCTTTATGTTCTTCCAGATGTCCAGCCTGAGACGTCGATCAGCACGCGTTGCCTCAAAAACCAAAACAAACAAGTGACATGTTGGTATTTGGGATATGTGTATTTCATTGTGTGCATCTTTGTGATAGGACAATAAATGCAGTTCTTTAAACGTTACTTTGTGTCCTTGTATTTGCAGGTGTGGGCAACACGTTCAACTGTCCACATGACTGAGTCTGCCTCCAGCAATGTCACAGCAGTGCAGCAGGTTTGTACTTATTCATTTCCACTTCATCACCTGTGTGTGTTTTCTAGGCTTTACACCGATCTTATCGGCTGTATCGGATCGGCCGATATTTGGCATTTTTTGAAACGTTCATGATCGGGCGTCATGTCATGAATCTCCGATCAATGACGTCATGGTCGTGTTGAAACTTTTTTAATCTGTCTCATTTCCTCCAAAGTAGTTTCACAGCATCGACATGTTTATTTGTTTGTATCCGAGAGCTAATGACTCATGATTCAAAAACCTTCATTTTCGTCTTTGTGCCTCTTCTTGTTTTGAGTACTTTCGCTATGTGACGGACAATAAAGTTTCTTTGAATCTTCACGACAGCAACATCCATGGGCGACACAAACAAACGTGTCGGAGGTGTGGAAGTTTTTCAAAGTGAGAGAAACAGACATAGCACAAGCTATCTGCAATATATGCAACGCTACAGTACCTCGTGGGGGAACTTTGGCAAAAAATTTCAACACCACAAATTTAATCAGGCACTTGGAAAAAATACACACGGAGGAGCATGTCGAGTTTAAGAAATGCAGCGCGGTGAAAGAAAAAGAAAAGCAAACTCTGAAACGGATGCTAAAGCAAACAACTTTATTCGGTGCTCGTGAGAAGGCAAGGGGTGTACAGAAACAAGTATTTATTGCCCCTAACGTGATCGGATCGGTGATCGGTTTATTTAAACTCACTGATCGGTGATCGGCACAAAAATCGTGATCGTGTAAAGCCTAGTGTTTTCCTTTCTATGTTTATTGGCATAAAATCACATCTTTCTTATTTTAATCAGGTGGAGGCGACGCCACAGATGACCAGAGCTGTGCCCGTGGTTCCTGTGGCTCCCGTGGTTGCCAGCACCAAGCCAGAGGAGGCCAGCACCGTCCAGGAGGCAACACAGAAGATCAACTAAGCTAAGGAGGCTTTTCTTTCTTCTTCTGTTGCCTCTGACTGCTCCGCTTGTTCTACGCCTCGCACATGTGATTTGTGATCCATCATCAGTTAGTACTAGTGAAGATGCAGTGGCAGATCATGGCACTGGTATTAGATTAGCCAAGGTTCTGCATGGTTCTTTTCATCAAGGCGAAACCGGTCACGGTTTAAAATTCCAGCACCAGTTGGCCACAGTGAGTCACTTCAGAAGAGCAAAACTCCTCACTTTGACATGGATAATTCTGACGTAGAGTTTGTCAGTGCTGTGACCAATGAAGAGTGTAACTTCTCTCCCCTTGATGTTGATGTTTGTTTAGACCTTTGCAAAAACTTGAAGATTCATTTGGACCGTGCAAGTTTTCCAATTTCTCATTGCAAAGGCCCATTAGGTTCGCCGTGTACAAATGAGAATGTAGAGGCTGATGGAAACTGCTTCTTCAGAGCCATCAGTCAAGCTGTGACTGGTTTATAGACACAGAAGTGGAAATTCAGGTTGCAGCAGATTGTTTACGATTAGATGTGTACACTTTTATCGATGGTCATGGGTTGAAGTATAGCTCTTGCAAGAAACAATTCTCACATTGTATATATTTATGGATGTATTTGTTTTATATGGAAGCAGTTACCATAATCCAAATTAAAATAAGAATATAATAACAGAAATGCTTTTTCATTTTAAGAACGAAGCTGCATTATTTGACTCATAATTAAAATGGTTAATAAGTCATTCAATCTGCATTTTCATTTTCTTATTCATGACTGCTCATTCTTGTACTTAATTCAAATGAAGGAAAACACATTTGAGATTTAATTTTCAAAACATGCACCAGCAAAGAGTTACCAAAATTCAATATGAAATGTAAATTTCAAAAATGAAAAAGCAATAGCAGAATGCTTTTTCATTTTAAGAACAAAGCTGCATTATTTGCCTCATAATTAAAATCATTAATAAATATTCCTATATGCATTTTCATTTTCTTATTCGTGTCGCACCTTTTATGACACAATCAAAAAGAAAACTGAGGGCATTGCTTTTTAATTTTCGTGGTCCTGCCCTGCACAAGAGTTACCACAACTCGAAAACGAAATCGCAATCGCAATCTCAAAGTAAGCGCGCGGCGCAGGAAAGTGACGTCAGCAGCTCTCCACCTCCGCTGTGGGTATGGCGGTATGACGCCAAGTGTCATTTGCCTCCTGTTATGTGTAAATTCTAATGTTTGTGAATTTAATAAATGTATATATATACTGTATATTTAAAAAAACAAAAAAAGGTATAGCGGTATGACACCACTTTGCCATCGTTACTTTTCACGTCATTGAAGTTGCCGGTAAACGAGATTTAAATCGCCGAAAAACGTGGACCACTGACGGATCTCGTTGGTCGGACAGATTTGAGCATGGCGCACATTGACACAATTGTTCAAACCCTGCTGGATTTAGCTTCCCAGGTGGAGTTGCATCGTGTATCTGAATGTGATGCTCGGGACCGAGTTGAGCAGGTATTCTGCCGTCCCAGATATGGACGCAAACAAGGTTGCCCTAGCCAACCTGTTGTCAGTTATGGAACACCTTGATGCACCAGCACAACATCAAAGCTAAAGCTATTTGTTACATGGGTGGAGTAACAGATGTTCGGCGTCGGCCACCAGTCCATCCGTCGCAGGATACGATGCAACGGATCATTGCTTCCGTTCGGCGTCGGCCACCAGTCCATCCGACGAAGGATGCGAAGCAACAGATCAATCCGTCGACTGGTGGCAAATGGTGGTGCGAGATCTGTCAGTGGTCCACGTTTTTCGCCGATTTAAATCTCGATTACCGGCAACTTCAATGACGTGAAAGAAGTAACGATGGCAAAGTGGTGTCATACCGCCATACCTTTTTTTTCTTTTCTTTTCTTTTTAAATAATAAAAAAAAATATATATATATATATATATATCTTTATTAAATTCACAAACATTAGAATTTACACATAACAGGAGGCAAATGACACTTGGCGTCATACCGCCATACCCACAGGTGGAGAGCTGCTGACGTCACTTTCCTGCGCCGCGCGCTTACTTTGAGATTGCGATTTCGTTTTCGAGTTGTGGTAACTCTTGTGCAGGGCAGGACCACGAAAATTAAAAAGCAATGCCCTCAGTTTTCTTTTTGATTGTGTCATAAAATAAAATACGACACGAATAAGAAAATGAAAATGCATATAGGAATATTTATTAATGATTTTAATTATGAGTCAAATAATGCAGCTTTGTTCTTAAAATGAAAAAGCATTCTGCTATTGCTTTTTCATTTTTGAATTTTACATTTCATATTGAATTTTGGTAACTCTTTGCTGGTGCATGTTTTGAAAATTAAATCTCAAATGTGTTTTCCTTTTTCATTTGAATTAAGTACAAGAATGAGCAGTCTTGAAGAAGAAAATGAAAATGCAGATTGAATGACTTATTAACCATTTTAATTATGAGTCCAATAATGCAGCTTCGTTCTTAAAATTTAAAAGCATTTCTGCTAGTGCATTTTTATTTGGATTATGGTAACTATCTGCTTCCATAGTTACACCTGTGTTACAGAATAGTAAATGCTTCAGCAGAGTTTTATGAGGGTGTTTTTTTTTTGTTTTTGAAAGTGAAAATGTTGTTTTGAAAATGACTGCTTACAGGTCCATCTGTTTACTCGAACCAAGCATTCAGAACGAGTTGTCCAACACCGGTTTAATTTTTCAGGAATTGTTGACTTTAAAGAATCACGTTAATGTTCATTAATTCATGGAAGTGAAGAATGATTAAAGTAAATCTTAAAGTAACCTTGTGCTTCTGTGTTTCTCAATGTTTCAACAACTTTGTTCTGAACATAGTTAAGTTCTTTCACATGGCTACTTTTATTTAACAGCTCTTTGCACACACGACCTTCAGGTCAAAAAGTAAATTCAGTAAATAGCATCACCATAAGGATTGCGGAATAACAGAAACAAAGGAGTGCAGTAAATAACCAATATCCCTGTGTATTTTTAAAAGGAACACTAGAGATTTAACAATACACAAAATAACAGGAGGTTCACAACAATTTAGTGTCCATTCTCTGGATAGGGTCAGGGGGAGGCGCACTGCAGTGGAATAAGTGTCCATCCTGTGGAGAGGGTCGGGTGGTTTAGAGAGATGCAGTGATGGCCTCTCTTAGGTGCAAATACAAGTTCACAGCCTGATACGGATCTGTTGGTGGAGCAAGATGGGACTCAGCCATAAAGATGATACAGAGTTCATAAATATCTGGATTACATGGTACAGCCAGCCGAAAGACACATTCATTTTTGCACAGTTGAATGTGTTCATCTTCAACAGGGGAGAGAAAATCTGTTGTTCGCTAAAGTTCAGGAACAGCATGCGTCACATTAGGCCGACCGCTGGGGACGTTCAGGTTTCTTGATGGCCTGATGTTGTGTGCATTCCACACCTGTGCAGTGTCATCCAACTCATCCTGTTGAAAATGTATACATTTAGGAAGAGCTGTGCCAGCAGAACATAAATAAAACACTAAATTACAGCATTCACACATGAGCAACCCCACCCTCTCCCTCCCTCCCTGTCTCTGTTCATCCCTCCCCTCCCCCCCTCTTTCTCCCCATCTCTTATCCTCTCTGTTTCTACCCTTCTGTTCCATCTCTCTCCCCTTCCATCTCTGTTCCTTTCCCTTTTCTACCCCTTCTCTTTAGCAGTCTTTTTCCTTTCCTCCCGTCTCTGTCTGTCTGTCTTCCCAACACCCCCTTTCCCGTTTCTGTCCTCCCTCCCCTCTCTCTCACTCACATACACATGCACACAAAATGAAAATAAAACGTTATTCATGAACTCACCTGTATGGAGGCCCATACAACAAAACTGCAGGAGACTTTTGTCCAGAAACTCGCCATCAAAATGCCCGTTGTCTCTGAGGTCTGATAACAAGGCTAACCAGACCTCCATGCACTGGCCACGCAGGAAACCCCACCAATATTCAATTCTTTGATTGGCGGTGCTGGCCCCCTCCAAGTAACTATTGAGGGTGTCGTCTGGTTGAACAGGGACGAGGAAACGCTGGAAGCCTCTAACATGGCCATTTTCGGTTCCAAGGTCGCCTCGAACAACTCTAGGGCACCCCCCAAAACGCTGTACCGCTTCTATGTAGCACCCTCCAATTACTTTTGGGTCACTACTTGTTGTGTAAGCATTGAGCCAGATTATTTTTCTTGAAAAGCCATCGATACATCCATTCACACAAATACCATATGGCTTCAGTTCATCATATGAGTCCAGGTGCCAGATGAAGTTGAGAAGTTTGAGAAGTAATTCCTCCGTCTGAGACGCCCCGCTTGCCTTAATGACACTCCTCTTGGATCCAGTTCCTTCAAAACCAAACGCACAGACTCTTTTCTCACACGCAGTCCATTTTCTCTGCATTTAGCATACATCCACCTGTACCCGTGAAGCTGCCCAGGGTAATGTAGCTGGTTGCTAATGGATTCAAAGAGGATCGCCAGGTCGGAATAGGCTTTGCGTGGCACAAGTCCCCTTGGAATGTACAGCTGCATCCCACTCTAGACTCATCAAACCCGACAAAGAAAACAAATCCTGAGTCACTAAATATTAAGAAGATGATTAAAAGGATTGGTATGTTTGATGTATGGAGGGATTTTCATCCATCCACTAAACAATTGACTTTTTACTCTCACCCTCATTCAGTTTACTCGAGGATCGATTATTTCTTTATGTTCAGAACAGACAGACACAGGGTTTTAGATTGTAGAATTGCTGTTAGCGACACATCAGATCACTCAGGTGTATATGTGAAAATAAATGTAGGTGTCCCACACAAAAACACTATTTGGAGACTCAACACCTCCCTATTAAATGACACCCGATTTGAAGATTACATGAGGAAAGAAATGAAGGAATATACAGACCTTAACGGTAGCACAGTGACGTCACAGAGTATTTTATGGGATGCTGGAAAAGCTGTATTGTGTGGGAAGATTATAAGTTGGGCATCACAAAGGAAAAAAGAAAAACTTAAACACCTTAATGACTTGACAAGTAAATTAGACTCACTGGAACAGAAGCATGTAGAGACTAACGACCCCACCTTATTGTAACAAATAACCGTAGTAAAATCAGAACTAAATAAGAAACTGAACGACCAGGAGGAACTTACACTTAAGTATATCAAACAAACCCACTATGAAAATGGACCCCGTGCTAAAAAACTCTTATCCATATATAAAGTAAAGGACCCGGTCACCAACCAGATGTGTTATAAGCCAGAAGCAATACATAAGTCTTTTGAATCATACTACAGGAATTTATACACTCAACCCGAATTAGCAGAAGCAGTAACAGTCAATCAATTTTTTGAAATCCCTAGACCTGCCATCTGTTGTCACAGAACAAAATAAGTGCTTAACTACAGAGTTTACAAATGCAGAGGTCGACAAGGCAATTTCTAAACTGAAAACAAGCAAAGCAGCCGGGGGAGATGGACTACCAGCAGAATGGTATAAGACTTTTAGGGACTCTGTGACCCCACTGCTATTTATTAAATTGTTTTAACTATGTCTTAAAAGGTGGTGAGACCCCACCATCTTGGAAACAGGCCATATTATCTGTAATACTGAAACCAGGGACAGCTAGGACAGATTGCAGCTCATACAGACCTATCTCAGTTTTAAACACTGATTATAAAATTTTCACTTCAATTATTGTCAACACACTAGAAAATATTATCCCTAACCTAATTGACACGGACCAGACAGGTTTTGTTAAAAATAGACAAACACAAGACAATGTTAGGCGAGCTATACATCTGTTACATATAGTGAGCAAAGGAAACACAATGTCCTTCGCAATTAGCTTTGACACAGAAAAAGCTTTTGACTCTGTTCTATGGGAATTTTTATACCTGGTCCTGCAACGTTTTGGCTTTAACAATACAGTTATAAAATGTTTAAAATTCACCTGTGGCCCGGATCAGAATAAATGGCAGTCTTTCAGGTACAATCCGTTTGGAGAGGGGTTGCTGACAGGGCTGCCCACTGAGCCCCATCTTGTTTGCTCTATTTATAGAGCTACTTGTTCAAAAGATTAGGGAAGACCCAGAAATCACGGGAATACTATTCAAGGGGAAAGAATATAAGACATGTTTATATGCAGATGACATCCTGGTGACTTTATCCGACCCGGATACCAGTCTCCCTAAATGAATGCCCTCCTTCGACCAATGTGGTTCATATTCGGGATACAAATTGAACATAGAGAAAACTCAAACTCTTACTTTTAATTACATACAAGAAACCAAGAAAACATACGTAAGTCCTTTAAATTTAAATGGAAAACCAGAATTTTGAAATACCTAGGTCTTCATATTCCCAAGACCCCCAAAGATTTATATAGTGTAAACTACGGTAGCATCACAACCAAAATTAAAAATGATCTGGACAGTTGGACCCCCCTAGTACTTGATTTTTACAACCAAATAGATACTTAAAAAATGGTTATTTTACCACAATTGTTATTTCTACTCCAATCGCTACCTGTAGAAATACCCAATAAGAAATTCAGTGAATGGAATCGGATCATTTCTAGATTCATATGGCAGAACAAGAAACCAAGGGTACGCTACAAAACATTACACTTAACAGGGAGGGATGTCACTCCCATGCTTGGAGGACTACTATAAAGCAGCACAACTGCAGTATATAGTCTACTGGTGCAGGGCGGTTTACGATGCAAAATGGAAGGAGCTAGAATTTGACCAACTAGATATCCCACTTCAATCTCTGCTGGGTGACAAAGCTTTCAAGACTATATACTCTAATAATCTATGTGATGTTATAAAAACTCCCCTAAATATTTGGTACAAAGAGATGAGCAAAGCACACCTGGAAAAAAAATCTCGGTTATTAAGATGGGTCGAACATGATAGAGTATTCTTGTGTTATTCTTTATCTTGGTTTATATTGTATGATCACTAGTAGCACGTGTAAACTGTTATATACGCATCGTATTTCACTTTGTTTTATGGCCTGCCACTGATGTGCTCATCCTCTCCCTGTACAGGATATGAGCTGTGAAATCGGTCAACTATCGTATAGTCGTTGGTTTGTCTCTCTCTGTTCTCCTCCCTGTTCTTTCCTTATCTTATCCCCTCCCAGTCCTGTGTATAAGAGACCTTCTTCCTCCTTCCCACCTCGCACTCGCACTCCCATTTTACTGTGTTTTGTGCCTCGGAGCTCCGATCCCTTTTTTTATTGTTTGTTCATTAAATTACTTATTATCCCAGTATTCCTCTTCGCTCTTTTCCACAACAATTTGGCGTCACGAACAGGATTGCTGGAGACCCGTCAGTGGAACTCTGGGACGTTGAGGGCCCGGGACCAGGAACGGAGGAAACTCCTCGTTCCCCCTCTACCTCGAACCAAGCATTCAGAGATGAGAGGATCGGCGTCTAAGAGTGGATCTGATCGGCTTCACGTCTATCCAAGCGAACCTGGAAGGGAAGTGCTGATTCAGAGATCGGGTGAGAAGTAATTGTTCTTGTCTCAGACATATCAGTGACCAGTGGGTTGTTTTCCTTGTCGTCTACGAACGGTCCCGGGGCAGGACGGAGCGCATACGTTAACCGTGCCTGTCAGGTCGGTGTTGATTCTGAATCAACACTGAAATTCCCGCTCCACAAGTGAGCCGGAAGCTTCTGGTAGGTAAACTACCAGAGGGGTGAGTTTTTTCTCCACCTTTTTGCTCCAGAGTAAGAAAAAGGGGTGCACGGGGACGCCTGTGTATTTTCTGACTTGGAATTTTGTGAAAACTTAGTGAAAAGTCAGAGTAATAAGTCTAACTAGACAGTGCTGGGGAAGAACCAGAGCAAAGTGGCTGCTGCTGTTCCCCAGTGGGGACCAATTGTGGACGACATGAGGAAAAAATATGGTCCAGATTGTCTTGACATGTTGGGAATTTGGGTTGAAAAGTATGATTTCCCAGCAGGGGGATCACTGAGTTTGGAGGAATTGAGAAACCTCCGGGATAAATTGAAGATAGCAGAGGGAAAGGTTACAAAAAAGAAAAAAACAAACAAATATGCAATTCAGATCATCAAAGATCATGAAAGGTGTTTTTCATTCTGGAAACCTGAAGCAGAGGTCAGGGACAGGAAACAAGTAAAGAAAACAAAAACAAACATGTGAACAGCGCTGGGCGCTGGAGCACAGGGGTGACAGAGATAACGGCAGAGGGTGCACACACTCACACACACTCCCCAGAGGAGGGAGAAAAGGAGCCGCTCACACACGAGCATTCAAATGCACCAAATCGTCTGTATCCTTCTCTTACAGGCCCGAAGGACCCTCTCCTGGACATGCCTGTCTTCCCTCCTCCCGCCTGCCCTCATCCAACGCTACCACCGTACAACCCTGCGCACTCCAGCACCGACGCCGCAGCGTCGCCACGTTCATCAGGACTGCCGTCAACCAAACGGCCAGTCTCATCACTGCTTTCAGACAAGGGCTGCTCCCCAAGATCGCCAAAGCAGTTAACAGAAGCTGCTGCGTGGGGATTGAAGATGCCCGGCTGACAGAGGTCCGACGTCATGCAGTGCACGCTGAGAGGCTTCTGCAGGAGGCCAGCGATGCAGAGGACAAGAAGATAAAGCGTGCCTCCCTCACCATGATGAAGCACCTCAGTGACACGGCGAGACGGCCCTACAGGAACAACGACAACCGACGAAGGGCGACTAGCGGAGACAGAGGGGAAAAGGGGGCGTGCCACATCTGCGGCCGAATGGGTCACTGGGCCAGAGAATGCCCTGACAAAGGAAGAACCATGCCCACCGCAGCCAAGAGAGTGATCGCGAGGACCGGAAAAGAGGATCCAGAGGGGACCAGGACGTGTTTATGTAGCATAATTGTGGCAAAGCACTGTTCCTGCTTTTGTTGTGGTTTGTGGCGTGTGTGAGAGTGATCAGTGAGCAGGGTGCAGTTACCCACTTCTACCAGTGGAGGTCGTGTTCGCCCCCGGGAATAACGCTAGAGAGGTCTCAAGTGGCTCATGAGACCTATGTGGAGCGAACCGTCGTAGCGGACGTTAACGTGTGTGTTGTCTGTTGTGCTTCCACAGGTGAGAAGGGGAAATGGTTGAAAATAAGAGCAAATGTATGTGTGGCTGTTTCGTATTTGAAGTCTGAGATCGAGGGTATGTGAGTTAAATTTACGTTTTGAATGTATCGTCTCTGAGTGATGTGGGAAATGTGGGAAACGACATGATTAATAAGTTCAAGTCGAAGTCGGGTATGGATCTGTGTTTTGAAATGTAAAAGTAGTAGATAACGCTCGAGAGGAAGTCTCTCAAGTGGCTCGTGAGACCTATGCGGAGCGAACCGTAGTAGCAGACGTTAACATGTGTGTTGTCTGTTGTGCTTCCACAGAAAACCAAAATAAAAGCTTCTAAAGAAACAAAGAAAAACAAAAATAAATGTGTCTTCGCAACATTACCATGCTACATTTACGTTTGACTATCTGCTTTAATATAAAACCACAACAAATGTGTTTTATAATTGTCTTTATATAATCTACAAACGTATTTGTATGATCCAGGGAAAATTCCATGTTTGTTTGCGAAACTCATTGGAAGAATGAAGAAAATCTGTTCGATTGTTATTGTCATGAACATGAATCACAAAACATATATATATTTTTTTTTTCCATGTGTCACTTTAACAGAGACAACACCATCTGTAATTACTATGTTTGGTTGCATTTCCCTGGCAGGCAAAGATAGATGGAAGAGACATCCTTCTGGGTAGAAGATGGGACTGGCTTGTCTGTGGATGGTGGAGGCTCGCTGGGCTCATCAATCCGTCCATCCATTCACCTTGTTCGTCTCATCCTGACTGCAGCACGCCACTGTGGAGGCTTGACATAACACACATTAGATTAATAACAGAAAAGCAAAATGTGACATGGTGTATTATTTAGTGTGCTTCAGTTGTAATTCTCATAATAATGACTGTTTTGCTGGCTTCACACAATATATATAATTGGCCTGTCTTAGTTAAAAGCCCACTCACCACGACAAAGTGAAGGCCAAGAGTGGGAACACAAACACAGACCAGAAACGAACAGGACAAATCCAGACAAGACTACAAAAAACACAAACACAAATATCAATCACTTTGACCACTATCTTTTTTCACAAAAACTTTTATTTCTTTACAAATTGAACCTTAGATTGTGTCACAACAAACTAAATAAACCCTTGAAACAGCCAACAAAACATGAAACAACAACACTTCATCAATATTATAATGAGTATCCTCATTGTATGTCCTTGTATGGTTCAATGCTGACACAATAAAATAAAAATGAAAAATAAAGACAATGTCTCTTTTTTGGCACGACTGATTGTAGTAGACTATAGCTCTTATACTTAGCCTGACAGTTAGTGCAATGAATTATATTATATCCTAAAACAAGACTAAATAGCCCATAGTTTAAAAATATGTTCAATAGTAAGTGTTCAGTGGGTCAGATGTCAAATGGGATCTATTTAAAATGTAGAATAGATGAGCTAAATAACACATATATAATACACATTGATGGGAATTGAACCATCGCCTCAGTCTTGCAAGTCCAAGATTGTCATAATGTACCACAAACCTAAATCACACTCCCTTTTTTCATCTAAGCTGTTTGAGTAGCGTTAGCACACCGTGATTCCTCATCAACTACAGGCCTACACTTCAAATAATTATGAGAAAAATCCAACGTAAAGAGAGCACTTCCATTAGGAAATAGTCAACATGAAATTTCGTCTTCTACTGACACCTGCTGGTCAAATTGAATCGTTGCAAATATTGTGAACAAGTTGTCATCTAATTCTAATCCTAAACAATATGGCCATTCGAAGTCAAGTATTAAGACAATTAATCAGGTTTGTACTGCTTGATTGAACACATTCATCCCGTTCCAGTGCACTAAAACCCACTTCCCTTCAGGACCGTGTCAGCGAAGCCAAAACTTCCTTGAGTGACGCTGTTTCCCAGCATGCAATGCGAGCTAGCGATTCACAATACTATTTCATCACAAACATGGATGTAAAAAATAAAAAGGGAAAAGGGGAAAAATGAAACTTCAGGAACAGCAACCATTGCAATACAAGCAGAACTGGGCCGAAGTTTTATATTAGGTACACCATAATACAGCCTTCTGGTGGACAAGCCATACTATTTAAGCCGTGTCCTCCTATGGCACTTCCGTGGGTGGAAGCTCATCGTAGAGGTCACGTGCTGGTTGCGCGTCACTCCAGCAATCACCTCGGGGAAGGTCTGAGACAAGGTCGTTGCCCTTGCAGGTTATCTGATTCAGGTGAATACAGGGAAAACATGGGTCAATGTGGTCAGTCTTAACAAGAGAACCTTACTGGCGAAAATAATGTACTACAAGTGAATGTCACACTTTCTTTTTGTTTTGTATGTGGTCAGTCTTAACAAGAGAAGCTTACTGGCGAAAATAATGTACTACAAGTGGATGTCACACTTTCTTTTTGTTTTGTATGAGCATTTAAAAACAACAACAACATAATAATATGGATTTTGACCATGTATGTTTTGGAGTTCATTGAAAGAGGTTCATATATATATATGTATATATATATATACACATATACATATATATACATATACATATATATACATATACATATACATATATATATATACATATATACATATATATATATATATATATATATACATACACACACACATATATATATATATATATATATATACATATATATATATGTATATATATATATATATATATATATGTATATATATATATATATATATATATATATATATATATATATATATATATATATATATGTGCGTGTGTGTGTGTGTGTAACTTTAACTAACTTATCTATTTCTATCCATCTATCAAACATACTATCTAGGGATCTATCTAGGGGGGGGGGGGTTAAAATGAGCCGTCTATTGTATGTGTGGGAGTCCCTCGGGTTCAGCCCAGCTGATTTAGTGTTCGGTGAGAGGACCCTCACGTCTGTTAAGGGGTAAGTGGCTTTCCAATGTTAAATGAGTCGAGAATAATGTGTTAGATTACGTCTTTTTTTTTTTCGTGAATGCTTGCATCGTGCTTGTGAAATTGCTCACAAAACTCTTGTCGCCAGCCAGTCTAAAATGAAGCGGCAGTTTGACAAGAAAGCTGTGGCTCGAGTTTTTGAGACAGGCGACCGAGTGTTGGTATTGTTGCCGTTACCCGGTTCCGGTTTGCAGGCTGGTTTTTCTGGTCCGTATGTCGTGGAGCGCAAACTTTCCGTTACAGATTATGTAGTGCACACTCCTGATAGAAAACGATCGTCCCGCGTCTGCCACGTCAAAATGTTGAAAAGTTCCGCCCGGTTCACACTGGACATGGAAGCGCCGCGAAGCGCCGAGCGCTTCCATTCAGCGCCCATGTTAATCAATCAGTGTGTTTACATGCAGAGCTTAATCGGACTAAGCAATAATTCTGTTTTCTCGTCCAATCGGAGTTCTCAGCTTGGTCCCCGTATCCATGCAGCTGAGAAATTGAAATTATTGACGGGAACGTGTCCTCCTCCCAACACTAGGGGGTGGAGTGAGTCTTTTCAGCCGGTCAGCTGCTTTCGGTTGACATATTAAATCTATTATGATATGGAACGATAGTTCATAATGTACGTGTTACTTGCTTTGCAGATAAGGTGTACCCTATTTCTTGTGCTCCTGGTTATTTTAAAAGGCAGACAAGAACGTTGTTTGCTGTTGGAGGGCTACAACAACACTTCGATGCTACGCTTTGTGCCGTCGCTACGGACCCCAAACTCTCGTTCTTGTTGGATTCGGGTGTGTGTCTGTATTCGATTATCATGATGTTGTTTTTTTTTAAATGCTCATACAAAACAAAAATAAAGTGTGACATTCACTTGTAGTACATTATTTTTGCCAGCAAGCTTCTCTTGTTACAACTGACCATCGACCCATATTTTCCATATACTCAACTGAATCAGATACCCTGCAGATCCCCTGCAAGGGCCCCGAGGTGATCGGTGGAGTGACGCACAACCAGCACGTGACCTCTACGATGAGCTTCCACCCACGGAAGTGCCATAGGAAGACACTGATTAAATAGTATGGCTTGTCCACCAGAAGGCTGTATTATAGTGTACATAATATAAAACTTCGGCCCAGTTCTGCTTGTATTGCAATGGTTGCTGTTCCTGAAGTTTCATTTTTCGTCCCTTTTTATTTTTTACATCCATGTTTGTGATGAAATAGTATTGTGAAATCGCTAGCTCGCATTGCATGCTGGGAAACAGCGTCACTCAAGGAAGTTTTGGCTTCGCTGACACGGTCCTGAAGGGAAGTGGGTTTTAGTGCACTGGAACGGGATGAATGTGTTCAATCAAGCAGTACAAACCTGATTAATTGTCTTAATACTTGACTTGGAATGGCCATATTGTTTAGCATTAGAATTAGATGACAACTTGTTCACAATATTTGCAACTATTCAATTTGACCAGCAGGTGTCAGTAGAAGACGAAATTTCATGTTGACTATTTCCTAATGGAAGTGCTCTCTTTACGTTGGATTTTTCTCATAATTATTTGAAGTGTAGGCCTGTATCTGCACACAATTTGGAATTCGTCCCAGCGCCCTGAGCTGTAAATTTGGACGGTGTAAAATGAAAATGGCCATCTGCAGCAGAATGAAAGTGAGATTGCATTGTCCAGGTAGGAGGACAGCAGTCAGTCATGTTTCACCTCCAGTCAACACGCAGTGGTTCACATGAAGGTCCAAGAGGCCTACAGACCTACACTGAGTCTGGACGTGGCAGTACAGTTGGATCATTGTCTTTGTTGTGTTGTTTGGTCATTGTGATCCAATGTAATGTGAGAGAAGGACGAGTGCAGTTATATTGGAGTGAGTTTTTTAGAGTGTAATAGAAGTTATAATGCAGAGTCTGTTTTTATGAAATGTTCTATCACCTGGCATTCATCCATCCATCCACCCATCCATCCATCCATCCATCTTCTACTGCTGTATCCGGAGTCAGGTCTCGGGGGCAGCAGCCTCAGCAGAGACCCCCAGACTTCCCTGGACCCAGTCACCTCCTCCAGTTCCACCAGTGGGACCCCAAGGCTTCCCAGTCCAGCCCAGAGACCGGGTCAGCACCACTCTGACTCCCCGAGTCCCTGCTGCTCAGGTGAGGCTTCAAAGATCTGGCTGCACCTGATTGGACGGTCGTGGAGGATCTCCTTGGTCTTCTTGGTCTTCTTGGTCTCCAGCTGTTTGACCTCATGCTCTCTGTTGACCTCCTCACTCAGTCCCTCAGTGATGTAGAGCTCAGTGTAGATGCTGTTGAGGAGAGTTTGACTTCCTGCTTCTTCACCTTCAGTCACACGTTCACATCTCCTCTCCAGACTGATCTTCTGCTGCTGTAGAAGCTCCTGCAGACCACCAACCTCTGGAGCTGAGAGAAGGTTGGAGAAGAAAACATCAGTGTGACAGTGTCATCATTTTCTGTCCACGACTTGAAGCTGAAAGCATCCAAACTCCATTTTTCAGCTGATGTGGTGAAGCTGCTGTTGTCTGACTGTTTGCTCTAAATGTCCTCCAGTGCATCTTCTCACTGGAGGTCCTGACCACGGTTATAATAGTTAACGAAAACGAACAAAATAACAAAAACTTAAATTGAAAAAAACAATTGTCACGTTCCCAGGGGTTAGGATTTTGGTACCTGCCTCGTTGGGCTTCGAAGCGAGCAGAGCTGAGACCATAAGGGTGACGTAGCAACGTTCAGGACACTGATTGGCCAAAGGCCGTCTTTCACGAAAGACCAAAACCGCCATTTTTAAATGCCTCGCGTGTGGATTTTTACATTAACACGTATTAAAAACTGAAAAGCTTATGAAACTGTACCATGGGTGAACAAAGAACTACAGACGTTTCTGTTCTCTGTGGCCGAAGAAAAAGCACAATGCAGACAGTTGTGCAGAAAGTTTAGTGTTAGCTAAAATATCGGGCACGCAGACGTACTTATTATGTATACATTTCTTTCCATTGTAACAGGTCACTACAAGATCTGCAATCCATTACCTAGAATTGGTTTTCCTTAAACTGATGTACAGGATTACTAATCTGACTTTGATGGGCAAATTTGACAACAGAATACAATTATGAAGCACTAAAACACAGGACCACAAAACAATTAAATGCATGATGAAATAATGATATGCTTTGTTAAATGAAATAAAATGGCATTTTCAACTAAGTAATAAAATAGTCGGTGGTGCAGTGGTTAGCGCTGCCGCCTCACAGCAAGAAGGTCGTGGGTTCGATTCCGGGGCCTGGACCTGGGACCTTTCTGTGTGGAGTTTGCATGTTCTCCCTGTGTCTGCGTGGGTTCTCTCTGGGTTCTCCGGCTTCCTCCCACACTCCAAAAACATGCACGTGAGGTAAATTGAACGTTCTAAATTGTCTGTAGGTGTGCATGTGAGTGTGAATGGTTGTTTGTCTCTATGTGGCCCTGCGATGAACTGGCGACTTGTCCAGGGTGTCACCCTGCCATCGCCCGAAGACAGCTGGGATAGGCTCCAGCAGACCCCCGCGACCCTGAATAGGAATAAGCGGGTATAGGAGATGAATGAATGAAATCTTTATTGAATGAATGACACATTTTATCTCACTCGTGGTTTATGTAATTATTATTTTTTGCTCCATAGCTTTCATGATTCAGCATTACATGTTAAGCATGATGAATTGCATGAAAAGAGAGAGCACTCGCTGATAAATTAACATGGTGTGCTGTTTAATTCCATGAGGACGACAAAATATTTGCAAATTTGTGTTAGCTACACACATCGACAGGTGCAAGAGAAAGGGAGGAACTTTCAAGATCGTTGAGTTTTTATTTTTTATTTTTTTAGTTCTGATGAAATAAATAGACCAATCATTTCATTACTTTGTCTGCTTTCCAAAGAGAGTTGCTTCAAAGAATTATCATTTATTATTCAGTGGCACATTGCTCACTTGTTTAATACACAAATAATAGTATATTATTATAATAATACTATTACTATTTTTATTCTATCATCATCATTATTATTCATAAAATTTCGAAACAACAATCGTCAGTTGTTCCGTAAAAAAAAATACATTAATTTCCATGTTGAATTTTGTACGGTTTGTGAGCGCTCACGACTGTCAGTGACGGTCTCCACACTGACACAACTGCGCATGCTCTATTATCCCATCAATGCGGAAGTCAAAAAGTTTTTGTGAGCCATGCGCTGGGTGAGCAACTTCATTGAAAGGAATGGGACGCCATCTTGGACTCTGGGGGCTTGCCGCACTGTCACGCAGGTTGTGACGTGGAGGGCCGGCGACGCACAGGTATGACGTGAATGATTGACAGCTACCATTCGTTCCCGTTAGCGAGAGGATTAAAAACAAACAGACACCATTATGGCATCAAAAAGGAGTTATCCCAGCGGTGCGGACAAACGGAAGGAAAAGAAAACTGATCAAGAAAAACTTGCAAAAGGGAAAGGTAAGTTATTTGTTTGTGATGTGGGCTGGAGAGGTGGAGGTGAAACGCTGTTGTCCCCCCCCCCAAGTTTGTTTATTTGTCCTGCTAGCCAGCTAGCTAGCTAGCGTCGGATAAATGTTAGCTGGCTGGCTAATATTTGTTCGTCATGAATCAGCGTTTTTGTTTGTTTTATGAAAGTTGACCATATCCTGCCATGTTGGCCTATCCTGCCATGGGAATGACTGATTGACTCCACACCCGTTTATTCACATTCTAACAGGGAGGGCGGGAGGGAGGGCATGTTGTAGTTGTTGTAGTCAGTCCCCTGTTATTGTTCAGTGGAAGTTGTCTCTCACATATTTGACTCTTAATGTTATTTTAGCCTTAACTTAGGATGAATTTACTAAGCTTAGTTTGTATTTTGTAGGCCCTTAATTAGAGATGTGCTACTGTTTTATAATTCAAAGAAATATTTTATGGAAATACTTTATTTGGCATGGTGTTGACTATTTTAGACTGTTGTGGCAGTGGGTCATTTATCTTAGTTTTGTTACTTTAACTAGTACAGTGTGTAAAGTAATGCCAAAAACTCTTAAAAATGACAGTTTTGTAATTGGGTAAAAGCTTTAAAGGGACACTGCAACCATAATGTTTAATTTAAAAACAAATTCATTTTTAATTTTCCTATATTACTGCAACATCACTGTAATAATAAAATAGGAAAATGCGCTTCTGATCTGTTTTGCTTGATGATCTAATGAGCTTTGTCTCTGCAGGAGCAATTCTAAAATATGTTGGCGCTCCAGACATTGAGCCAGAGTGATCTCCCGAACATCCTGACCAGGAAGCTCCAGGACCAACACGTTCCTCAGAACCTCCTTCTGTCCAGGTGAATAATGTGTGTTATTCTTAGTAGCTAAGCTGATAAGTGTGGGACAAAACTAAGGCAATTAAGCATTATTTTGATTGTTGGTTTGCGTTTTAGTGTTGCACTTGTTGGTTTGTTGGATTTTCTTATTTAAAGTAAGCATTGTTTTTATAAATACTCAATCTGTTGTATTTATTGACATATAGCGGATTCTTTTCCTTTCCATCGTGCCTGATATTGAGGGCAGCATGTACACATGTAACTTGTTGCCTGTGTATTTACCATAGTTTTCTATTATCAACATCAAATGAGGTAATGTTCTGTCCGGGTCTTGGAGAACCAAAATGATATCATCAGCAAAAAGCCCTGTTAGATGTCCCTGCTCTCCTATATGTATTCCTTTTAGATTGTTACTTTTTCTGATCATTTGTGCCAGCAGCTCAATGAACATAGCAAACAATGTAGCGCTAAGGCAACATCCTTGACGAGTACCATTAATCTTTATCCTTGCCGTAGGTTCTTGGTAGAGACCTTGAATACACTGTATTAACTTTTCTTGGAACCCCAGTTTCCCAAGAACTTGATACAGAAATCTCCAATTCACACAGCCAAGGCTCACCAGTAACAGCTCGCAGGCCCTGCTTTTGGATCTGATCTATTATGTAAAGGACCCGTCTAATGTCTTCTTGAGTCTGCCTACCTGTTAAAAAAGCTGACTGATTGGAAGTCCATCTCGTCCCCTTAAATTTCAAAGCGTAACGAACCTGTGTAGCCCGAGGAATTTTATTATAGTTTATTTCCGAGGGTGCAACTCCCCAGGTGGCGTTGTCAGGCAACCCCCCCTCCTCCCATTTTCCTTTATACCCACCATCAGAATTGTCTCCACCTCCGCCAGACCCTCCCCCTTGCCGTAGGTTCTTGGTAGAGACCTTGAATACACTGTATTAACTTTTCTTGGAATCCTAGTTTCCCAAGAACTTGATACAGAAATCTCCAATTCACACAGTCAAGGCTCACCAGTAACAACTTTTGGAGCTGATCTATTATGTATAGGAAAGTCCTAGGGCTGGACGATATAGAAAAAAAGCATATCGATATAAAAAAAAGTCATATTGATCGATATCGATAATTATCAAAAAAATTTAAAACATATTTTAATTGCAGCGCTGGATGTTTTATACTATTACTTCATGACAGACTTTTAATAAAGAACACACGAGCACTGAATTCAAATTCAAACTTTTATTCAACCACCTTTTTTAAACACAACTGAATTGTTTGTTTGTTTTTATTATTATTATTATTATTATTATTATTATTATTATTATTATTATTATTATTATCATTATTATTATTATTATTATTATTATTTATTTATTTATTTATTTAAAAAAATAGGCTGAGATAGGGCTCGAACGTGCGACTCGACCAGAGGTCTGAAGTTGTGGCGGTTAACAGCTCGTTTTGCACTGATTCCCTGCACTCGTTGTACAGACGAGGAAGAGCTGTGTTTGAAAAATACTTGCAGTCTGGAACTTCATATCGCGGGTCAAGAGTGGCGAGAAGCTGTTTGAAGCCAAGCTTTTCAACGGTGGTTATTGGCAGCATATCCCTCGCTATGAAGCATGTTACTACATGGGTGATGTCCTTATGGCGCTTGGACGCTTTGTCGTATTTACTGCAAGAAGTCCAGTTTGGTCTGCTTTACTTGCTTGGTGCTGGCGCTGGCAGCGGATTCCTCCGACAACGTGGAGCCGCTGGGTCTGCGTTTGCGATTGGTTGGAGGAAGAAATGACCGTAATATTAAGCTACATGATTGGCTATGATGAAAAAGGAAGTGAAACTTTTTCTATCAAACTTTTTATCCACCCCTTTTTTTCCTATCGCAGCACACGTCTATCGATCGATATATATCGTTAGCGAATTATCGTCCAGCCCTAGATGGTCCCGTCTAATGTTATCTTGAGTCTGCCTACCTGTTATAAAACCTGACTGATCCTCATCTATCAAGTCCGGCATAAAACTTTCAAGTCTTTTTGAGATGATTGAAGTAAAGATCTTCTAGTCAACATTTAAGATTGAAATGGGCCTATACGATTCACAAAGTTCCTTATTTTTCCCTTCTTTTGGAATAACTGGAATGACAGCCTCTTTCCATGAGGGAGGCCGTTTGCCCTCTGTCAGAGTCAGATTAAAAGAATTTAGGAGTATCGGGGTTAATTCTTCTCCAAATGTTTTATACCACTCACTAGGAAACCCATCACTACCTGGCGCTTTGGTTGATTTTAAGCCTGCTAATGGCAGCATCTATTTCTTTTTTGGTTATACTGGAAATTAGTTTTCTATTTTGCTCATCTCCAATGGCTGGTAGGTCCAATGAGTCAAGGAATTCTTTCATCTCACAATCTTCTTTAGCCGTGAGTTGGGTATATAGATTTTCATAGTAATCTTTAAAAACCCTCTCTATTTCTTCAGGTTCAAGTAGTAGCTGTTTCGTTAATGGGTCTGTAATTTTACATATTGCATGAGAAGCTTGCTGGGCCTTTATTCCTCTTGCTTAATATTTGGTTGATTTACAGCCTGATTCATAGTGGGTCTGTTTAATGAATTTCAGCTTTTTCTCAACATCTAGCCTCAAGACATCGTCTATTTCCCTTCTGACACCGATTATTTGTTGTGCCACTGTATCGTCCTTATTGCTTTTGTGTTGCTGTTCCAGAGTTGTTCATTGGTTTACCAGCTTCTTGTAACCTTCTTCTTTATGTGGCAGGTGGGTTTGCCCCCACCTTCGCGTCATCAATCACACCTGCGCCGGAGTGCAATCTTTGCGTCCCTCAGTGCGTTTACATGGTACGAGAGAAATTTGAATGATTGCCTTCGTCCGATTATGATCGGAGTTTGAGAACTCCGATTGGAATCGGAGAACTCCGATTGAGACACCCAGATAATGCGATTGGAATTCTAATTTCTCGGCCATGTATACGCCTTAGTCGGACGATTAACTGGACAACGCAAGTGCGCACGCGCCACCGCACAACTACGTCGTCTAACAAAACAGACGGCGTGAAACAACCAGCAAACGCGAATAAGAATGTTGACATTTGGAGAGAGGATGAGACCGGGGCGATGCTTTCTCTTCTAAAAGAGATGGACATATTAAAATAACACACAACAGAGACCTTTTTTAAAAGGGTAGCGCAGCGAATGCAGGGCTCCGGCTTTGCGCAGCCCTGAACAAATACGTATTTGTTCGTATTTATATTTCTACCTTTTCGTTCACATTTTTTGTAAGTTAGAAGAATTTCAACTTGTAAATAAAAGCACAGCAAAGAGATGTTTTTCTGATTTGTTTTCATTTCGATAATTTCGCTGTTATTCTGCTGGAAACGGCACAAGCTTCCTCCACGGTCGGCACTTTAATGAGCGTTTGTATAACTGAAGACACCGTTCCTTTGCAATACCTGTACACAAACTCTCCCACCAGTCTGCGCAGAACCCGCATCCAACAAGAACGAGAGTTTGGGGTCCGTGGCGACGGCACAAAGCGTAGCATCGAAGACATTGTGTTGTTGTAGCCCTCCAACAGCAACACAACAACACAACGTTGACATTTTTCCTTTGATTTTGGTTTCTTTGGTTTAGACAATTCAGTTTGTCTGTTTCTTTTGTTAGCGTAACCACTTTCTTTGGTTGGTTTTCTTTTCTTTGTTTTGTTGTGAAATTTTGGTGAAACTTTGGGTTTTCTATTGAGTAGCGATTTTGTTATAGTTTGATTTCCTTTTTTAGTTCATTAATATCTTGTTCCCCAGTGATCGTTACCTTTTTGTTTTGGGTTTTGGTCCTGTGTGTGTGTGTGTGTGTGTGTGTGTGTGTGTGTGTGTGTGTGTGTGTGTGTGTGTGTGCGCGCGAAGAATAAATAAGGAGTTGGCATAGCGTGAATTTTGGCTTGTAGTGATTCCCTTAGCTTTGTTTATTCCCTTTTTTGAGTTTTCTTTGGTTTCTTTGGCCCTGTTCCCCTTATTTTCTTATGTTGAACAGTCTTTTTGGTATGGTTCTTATTTCTTTGACACTCAGGCAGCTAAACTTGGTCTATTTTAAATTGTTGTCAAATAAAGCTGTTTCATTGGAAGTCCGTCTCGTCCTCTTAAATTTCAAAGCGTAACGAACCTGTGTAGCCCGTGGAATTTTATTATAGTTTATTTCCTGGGGTGCAACTCCCCAGGTGGCGTTGTCAGGCAACCCCCCCCCCACCACCACCACCCCAATTTTCCTTTATACCCACCTTTATACCCATCATCAGAATTGTCTCCACCTCCACCAGACCCTCCCCCTCGCCACATCTCGTCTTTTTTTGATAGGCTGCCCTCGCTATTAACCTCCCTCTCATCACAGCTTAATTGTGTCCCACAGTATGGTAGTGTCTACTGGACTATCTATGTTCTCCTCCATAGAGCATTTAATCTCTTTCTTAACCTCCTCCAGTGTTTTTGGATTATTTAGCATACCCACATTTAATCTCCAAAGTGTGTTTTTCTTCCTCTTATTTAGACAAATAATAAGGTAATTAATACTGTGTCAGTACAAGTCAGTCGTTCCTATTTTACATTCCTCTATTCTGTATCTGTCTGTAATGTTAATAAAAAAAATAGTCCTCTGTAACGGGTGGAGGTCCCTCCAAACATCAAACATCCAGAGTTCGGCTAGAGAGACGTTGACAAGTTTCGACAGGCGGGTCTGACTTCTGTTGCCATTAGTTGTGTCGAGTTTAGCTTTTAAATCATGTTGAAATCCCCTGCACATATTAGGATTCCTTCACTTTCCACAGCTATGATCTCAAACAGTGATTTCAAAAAGCACTTGTCCAACCCTGGACCAAAGTAACTGAGTTATCATCCAATTTCCCTTTGACTATTACATATCTCCCTTCTTTGTCATTTATTTTTTTAACAACTTCAAAACTGATAGAATTAGAGATTAATATTGTGACACCTCTCTTTGGGCCTTTCCTGAACAAGCTAAAAAAAACATTTCTATATCCAAATCTTTTCAGTGTGTCGTGCTCTTGTTGAGAGAGATGTGTTTCCTGTAGATCAGGAATGGCCAAACTACGGCGTGTCTCTGTCCGGCCCGCGTGAAGGCAGTCAAAAATCTAACCTAACTTAGAAATGACACTTGAACCTGCAATGAGTATTTTAGTCGTTCTAAATGAGTCCAACGTTAGAAAAAAAGGAGCGACCCGGACTTCCCACAGTCTCTTTTCTATTAACATGGGAATTCAATTTTAATAATTTGTCAACTTAAAAACACCCGTCATACTAGAACATCCCTACCAGCTTTCTTCCCTTTATTCTCTGAATTTAATCAAAGAATCTTTGAAACTCTTGTAGCTTTTCTCTGGCTCGTGTCGCTGCTGATGCGTAGCCCCTCCAGGATCCCTCCTTGCACTGCCACTCCGTCGTAGTGCGGGGCACCGAGTGCCGCAGGCCCCTCCGCACCCGTCGCCACCGCCGTCTTCTCCGCCAGGCCGCGTCTCGCCAATTCCTCCTTTACCTCCTCTGCGCTGTTGTAGGTTCGAGTTCCCGTATCCCAGTGGGTCCTCATCTTGGTGAATGGCGTCTGGAAGCGGATGCCCTTCTCCTTCAGGATTCTTTTAGCAGTGTTGTACTCCTTTCTCTTTTGGACCATCTCTGTCGCGTAATCGTGATGGAATGACGGTACTTTATTCCCCAGTTCTATTTTCTTTGTCCATAGCTCTCTCAGGACCCTCTCTTTGGTAGTAAATTCCGGAAAGTTAACAATGATGGGTCTCGGTTGGGCACCGTCCACTGGCTTCTGTGCAAATGAGCGGTGTGCTCTCTGAATTTGGAAATTAAAATGTGCTGGCAGGTGCAGTTCGCTTTTCAGCAGGTCTTCCACAAACTTGGCCACAGATTCTCCCTCCTCTCCTTCAGTGACTCCATAGATACGTAGGTTGTTTCTCCTCGGCCTGGACTCCAGGTCAGTTAACTTGTCCTGAAGAGCTTTTTGTTCTCTCAGTGATATGACCAGAGCGTCATTAGCTTCCTGTGCCCAACGTTCTAGCTTTTCAATCCGCGACTCAGCCTCGTTGATCTTGCCGGTCTGGAGCTCCTGTTCGGTGATGACTTTCGCAAGTTGTTGATTTATTTCGTCTTTGAAGTCGTCCAAGTCTTTTTCCACGTCGTTCCTCAGTGTTTCTCCAAACGTGCGAAGGACTTCTTTTGATTCCGTTTTTAAATCCCGTATCTCCTTGCTAATAATTTCTATGTCCGAGCCCTTTTTCGCGTCGTTAGTCACGAGGAGTTCGTTTCGCCATCTCCCTCTGTTTCAGAGCAAGCTGGTAGTTCCGCCATATTGTCTGTTACCATGTTTCTGTTTTGGTTGAATCGAGTTTTCCTTCCCATTCCAACGTTCCCCTGATCACTTTGTAGTTAATATGATATCTGACAATAGTTATTCAAGTTTTCGGGGACTTTTTACCCTAGACGGTCGAGAGCCCTGGTGTCGCGCAGTCTACCGCTTTATGGCCAAACCAGAAGTCCCTTCCCTCTAGCCTTTTCAAGGGGGAGGTGGCTAGACTCGGCTCTTGTGGGACGAGAAGCAGAAGGCGTGTCCGATCGGGGGGGAAGATGAGATGACATTTTTGTGGGTCAACACAAACTCATCTGCGAGGACAGCAGCCTTGGACAATGACAACACTTTCTGTTCATTCAAGAACATTACCACCTTCTCTGGCAAAGAGTCTTTAAAATCTTCTAAAAGAACAAGCTCACGGAGTGACTCAAAGTCATTTTTGACATCATTAGCTGCACACCATTTATCAAAGAGGTTGCTTCTCTCCCATGCAAACTCGACAAAGGTTTGACCACTAGATTTTCTATGGTTCCTAAATTTTTGCCGGTAGGGCTCAGGAACAAGCTCATAAGCAGGAAAAATTGCTTCCTTTACAACATCATATTGCAGGCTGTCTTCTAAGAAAAGAGCAGACACCAACTCCTGTGCTTTTCCCACCCGCTTGCATTGGAGAAGGACAGGCCACATGTCTCTTGGCCAGTTGAGTGGCGAAGCTATTCGCTCCAAGGCACTGAATTATGAATTCTGTACCTACCTACAACCCCCCCTTCCGTGGCCCGCCGACTCGATGCAGGTCTGTCATGTGGCCCGTTGCTAAAAAAGTTTGCCCACCCTCTATACAGACAGTGAGTTGGAGCAAACTCGTAAGCACTACTTCCAGATGGCCCGCACTGCCAGTGAGGGGAAATGTGTCATGTTCAAAGAGCTGAGATGCAGGCTGGTGAGAAACACTGTCACCAGCATGATTTCTATCTTGAGAGCCAGTCAGCAAGGAGAGGGGGTCCGGTACCCTTCTAAGCATGAAGTCTCTGCAATGGCTAAAAGACTAGTGGAGTATTATCCCATGCTGAAGGATTAAGACAAAACAATGAAACATGTAAGTGATTATATTATTTTGCGCACTTTTTGTGAAAAAAGTGTGAAGATTTTGAAGCGTGTGGTTATTTTTGGCTGATACTTTTTTTTATCTGTGCATGTTCACTTTCCATCTTTATTTGTTCTTTCAATGAGTGAAATTTTATTTACCACAGGCGAGCACTTACAAGAATCTTCACAAGAGAGTCACCAGAGAGGGGCCACAAGAAGAAAAGGCATCGCATTGACTTCTAAGCAAGTGACCAAGAAGAAGATCATGATGCAGACTCAATTGGTGGATCAACAATTATTTTGTGTCACACACCAGGGCGCAGTTCTGATAATGGCCACACTTCACGTAAGTAGAAACATGTCCATTTTAATAATAATGATAATGTATGAAAGCTAGGCAATGTTATGATAGTTTTGGATATCATGATATATCACAGGCATTTTTACATTTGAATTGTCATTTGATATATTTTGATGCTCCAAACAATTTCATCCATTTGACTGATTTACTGATTTGTCTCCTCCATTTCATCAGCCAAAGATGGTCTGACAGCACAGGCCAGACATTATCAGACCCTGCAGGAGCTGTACAAGAAACCAAAACCCAACCAAGATGCTGTCTCCCAAATTCTTGACCTGCAGTTTCAAGCAAGAAGATCCTTCATCGATAGTGATGTTCTGAAAGAACAGGACAAGGCCAACAAAGATCCTGGATGCATATCCATGTGTCAAGGATCTTTATCATGTAAGTGATTAACTTGTTTTGGTTTATGATGAAAAGCAAGCATTTTTGCAGATTTTAACATTGACTTGCATTATAAGCGATGAATGAGCTGCGGCGCATTCTGGATAAGGGCAACAGAAAATTCATTGATGAACTAAAAAAATAGATGGGAAGACTTCTGCACCAGTGTGTAATTTTATGGTGTTTGGAAAAAAAATGAAGTGATGAAGCCACGCATAACGCTGTTTGTAGTTCAGTAGAGTCATTTTGCTGTGTCTCTAATTGACTGTGTAGCTGTTTCCTTGGACATAGGATGGTTTATGTTGCGCTGAATGAATAGATGCAGAATGGTAATACTCTTCATGCTGAAAAAATAAGATTTTTTTGTGATCAACACAAACCTAATAAGACTAATTTTTAGGAAGACTAACTTTGAACTCAAAGTTGATTGGTTCTATTCCAGTGGAATATTCCATCGCGCTGCTCAGGGCACTCCCCACACTCTTTCCTTCACCAAGTCCACCACCGAAGAAGCTGGGACATGCCAGTGAGGCACTGCTTCATGTCATTCAGGTGAAAGTTTGTTCGCATTTTCTCACATTCAACACTTCATAGTTCCATGCATGGATGTGGCGTTTCCTTCTTCTTTTTCTTTAGCCAACAGAAGATCCCACAATGTACTCGCAGAAGAGGTCTTTCTGCACCACTGTTGCTGTTTGATGGGACCCGCTGTCTCATCTGTCTTGGAGCCACTCCCGCCACCACGCTTGCCAAGGAAGACTTGAGTGACGGTCTGCTTCATCTGATGGGTTACTACTATGCCCTGCACCTCACATATCCAAAAGTGTGTGGCAACCCTTCTCTCTGTCATTCAGACAGAAGTGCTACAGGACACTATCCATGAGTGAGACACCACAGCCTCATACAAAAAAGACCATGGCAGAATGGAAAGATTTTATTGGGGAGTAGAGCTGTGTACTAGGCATAGGTAGTGATACACTCCCCTAAACATGTTATCAGTGGTGATAGGAACACAACACTATATGCTGTCCCCATACTGTTTTTGTTTTTTTTGTGTAACTGAGTGTCAGGGAATCTGAATCAATATTCAATAATGATGACGGTGAATATTGTAACAATTGTTACTTGCGTTCTAGAAATGATTGCTTGAGATTGTTTTAAGATGCAATGCCTTTGTGACGTTTTTATTACAAGGCAGTGAAGGCACTGTCAGCAATTTAAGTGAATAAATAGTTGTTGACAATATTAATTCTGTTTGATTAATTTTTTTTTTGGGGGGGGAGTGGGCGTAGGGGGGGTGGATGCTTTGTCTCAATTTGAGAAAAAAAAAGCTCATATTGTGAACACTTAAATTAAGAAGAATTGCACTGTTAGTAGGTCTGGTTTTAAGATCTTTTCATTCAAATTAAGAAAGAAGCAAACGTGAAAAAAGAATTGAGAAGCTAGTATCAAGTTTATTTGACTTAGTACAGTCCTTGGAATGAGTGCTTTACTGTTTTAAGAGTTTTTCCATTCTTCAAATGCCTAGATATATTGTCTTATTTTAAGAAATCTTACCAAGTCTAAATATCTTACTGCATTGGCAGATAATTTGACTTGTTTCTAGCCTGTTCTTTCTCAATTTAAGTGTTTGTTTCTTAGATATATTTTGCAGTGTGTGGACACCGAGGGGAGCTCTAGAATTGGCTCATTCAACCAACCAACGAGCCAATCAGCAGCGGCGTCACAGGCCCTCCTCCTTCTTTGTTCTCTCTCTCACTTTGACTTCTGCACTGGACAGCCAGGTTTGTGGAGGGAAGGTTGGAACAAAGTAAGGACGGGGTACCCCATACATTCATGTACGTAGAGTCACTAATTCTTAAACTCACCAGGTTTGTATCGCATATCGATAGCCCTAATGCCACACAAGTCTATGAGGGTCCAAGGTCAACTTTGTCCGAGAGACATGGGGCCACTTTCAGGTTCATCAGGATCCTTCAGGACACACCCACGCCAAATTTGGGGCTTCTAGCCCATGAGGAACCCCAAAATCCTCACTCTAATTCCAGCCTTATCGCTAACCCTAATGACAAGTCTATGAGGGCCAAAGGTCAACTTTGTCCTAGAGACATGGGGCCACTTGCTTTTTCATCAGCAGCCCCCAAGAAGCGCACACGCCAAATTTGGGGCTTCTAGTTCTTGAGGAACCCCAAAACCCTAACCCTAGTTTCAGCCTTATCGTTAACCCTAATTCAATGCAAGTCCATGGAGGTCAAAGGTCAAATTTGTCCCAGAGACATGGGGCCACTTTCAGGTTCATCAGCATCCTCCAGGACACACCCATGCCAAATTTGGGGCTTCTAGCCCATGAGGAACCCCGAAACCCTCACTCTAATTCCAGCCTTATCGCTAAACCCTAATGCAGTGCAAGTCTATGAAGGTCACAGCTCAACTTTGTCCGAGAGACATCAAGTGTTTTTTTCATGAATCATTCATAAATGTTAAGAGTTTGCTTTGTGGCGAATTCACAATAAAAATACATTGACACTGTCAAAGATGGACTCAAGCACTATTATTGAACTATACTGTATTTTTTGAGTGATGTGCTTTTGACAAGCGCTGCGCACAGGAGGCCCATTTGTTTTTGTTTTTTTGAAGGGGGCCCAAAATTCCTGGCGGCGCCCCTGAGCGGGCATCTCCAGCACCAAGGCAGTGGAGCTGCCGGCCACGAGAGAAGAATTAACCAGTCCATTGAAACCATTTGTTTGGTCTAGTGAGTGGCAACAGTCCTTTGAGGATCTTAAGTGCCTTCTCAGCTGTAACCCTGTCCTGTCTGCTCCAAATTTTTCCTCATTGGCTAGAAGCCCCAAATCTAGCGTGGGCGCTTCTTGGGGGCTCCTGATGAAAAAGCAAGTGGCCCCATGTCTCTAGGACAAAGTTGAAAATTCACCCCATAGACTTGCATTGAATTAGGGTTAACAATAAGGCTGAAACTAGGGTTAGGGTTAGGCTTAGCTGAAATTAGGGTTAGGGTTTCGGGGTTCCTCAAGTACTAGAAGCCCCAAATTTGGCGTGGGCGCTTCTTGGGGGCTCCTGATGAAAAAGCAAGTGGCCCCAAGTCTCTAGGACATAGTTGAAAATTCACCCCATAGACTTGCATTGAATTAGGGTTAACAATAAGGCTGAAACTAGGGTTAGGGTTAGGCTTAGCTGAAATTAGGGTTAGGGTTTCGGGGTTCCTCAAGTACTAGAAGCCCCAAATTTGGCGTGGGTGCTTCTTGGGGGCTCCTGATGAAAAAGCAAGTGGCCCCATATCTGTAGGACAACGTTGAAATTTCACCCCATAGACTTGTATGGCATTAGGGTTAGGGTCCAAGAGTACACATACACATTTTCTTTTGCTTTATTGATTTAAGCTCATCGTCTCCAGCTGCAAAGGTACAGAAACCTTTCTGTGTTTTGATGTCGTGTGTGAGAAAACATCACTTTTTTCTGTAAACTTGTGTTATCATTGTCCTTCATTGAAAATGACACAATCTTTCATTTCATTGTTCAGATGCCGAACACCAAGGCATTCCGTCGCTCTCTGGCCATGAAACGACGCCTGGAGCAAAAACGGGATTGGACACCTTTTCCACCTCGGAAGGACTTTGAACGTCGTGAGTACTTCCACGTTCATGATTTCATGTTCTGCCTGTGTTGTTATGTTGTATTCCAAATAAATCTTACAAAAACATATTTAGATTTTTCTTTTTTGTCAATTTACACAGGGAGCGGTACTGGTCAGCGACCTGGGTGCGAAGATGGCCCGTTTTGCTCCTGACTGACAAAACAGTGCAAGTTCGTTCTTAAGGCCCAGCAACCAGACAAGAAGGTATGGGTCGTGATTTTGTCAAGCCACGAGTTTCTTTATGTTTTTGTTCTGGTGGTGGGAGACTCACATCTCTGTCCACTTGTGGATGGTTTTGTGTTCTCGGCCCGGGCAACAACCTTGAACACGGGCTTGTAACAGACTCCGCCCAGGATTTTGCTGCGCTACTGGCAACTGTGTTGGACCGCTGGCCCAAGGTTTGTTTATCTGCTGTGACAAACAAATTTGAACACATGAATGTCATCGCCACTTTGTTTTATCAATATCAAGTAATTCCATGATCCATAGTTCAATAACAAGAATATTCATGAATTTATTTTGCATTTTTATGTTTGTTTGGGTTTTTTTGTAGGTGTTTGTGCTTGACTTTCCATCTCGCCTGACTGTCAAGCCAGAACTACAAACAGCGCTACGTCAAGTATATCATCGTGTTGCTGCACGCATGGGTGTGTAAAATACATATTTTTGTTGTATTTTTTTCTCTTCAGTGACACTGTGCTAACAGATATTTCTTAGAATTGTGTGATTACACAATTGATTATGTGACACTTCTTCCAGGTTTAACATTTGTGTATATGGCCGATCACCTCCCCCTTCGTCAGCTGTACATGGTGGTGTTATGATGGTGTAAGTTTTGCCTTCTTCAGCCTTACTTGCTCTTCATTTGATATGACAAATATGTGTTAACATGTTGTTTTCTGTTTACGTGCACCTCAGGACTGATTTTGGTGGAGCGTCTGCATGCTGCATGCTCCATCAGCTCGTACCCCCTTCACCTAGATCAGGGGTGTTGTGCCACAACCAATCATCGCCCAGGGTGTCTCCCAGAGTGGTTGTGACAGGTCCTGTCCACATGCCAGTGTATGGACCTGCTCCTGAATGGACTCTTGTTGGACAGGAGGTTGAGGTAACCTGTTCATCCCTCTTTTTTTCCCCCCCCAATCCTGTATTTGTCAAACTGTGCAACTTTTTATTTTAAAAATGAACACTTATCCTAAGTTGACTCTGATTTCCTCTCCTCTTTTTTTTATAGACAGTACCAACAGCTGTTGAGACTGCATTTCACACAGACATCCCGTCCAATCCCGTGTGGTTCAGTGAGGCTGTGCTGTTGGACCACATGGAGACCGTCGTGGAGTCATCTGGCAGGGTTTCCCCAGCTGCCACGGTAACATTCACACAATTATTCATACACTTATCAACTAGGGGTGGGTGAAAAAAAAAATCAATATTGCAATATATTGTTGTGCTTTCTGTCGCAATAAATAATCGATACACTGACGGCAAATATCAATATTTTTTTCCAAACACCACCTGTCCACCTGTCCCGGGAAAGACAAAATCTCTCCCGGGACACAATTTGTCCCGTTTTTTAGGGAAAATGACAAAACCTCATTTAATTTCCGTCTGTGGTCTAGATAGGGTTGCCAACCCTCCCATAAAATACGCGATTGTCCCATATTTGCAAATAAAAAAGCCTGTCCCGTAATGAACTGATGGGGGACGCACTTCACTTTGTCCCGTATATTTCGGGGACGCGGTTATTTATTTCTTTATTTTGTCTGCATCATTTTTTTATTGATTTTCAGAATCGGGGCAGTGAAAGGATTTTTTTCCCTCTCTCATCTTCCCGTCGGAAGATATCGTGTGTCGTGATGTTGTCATTGTCGTGGGCCAAATATCGTCACAGTATCGAATCGTGGGTTAGCCGTATCGCCCCACCCCTATTATCAACACAAGATCACATATGTACAGTACATCTACAGTTTAATTAGTGTGTTACTTTGTTTATGAATTAATTTCTTTATGTTCTTCCAGATGTCCAGCCTGAGACGTCGATCAGCACGCGTTGCCTCAAAAACCAAAACAAACCAGTGACATGTTGGTATTTGGGATATGTGTATTTCATTGTGTGCATCTTTGTGATAGGACAATCAATGCAGTTCTTTAAACGTTACTTTGTGTCCTTGTATTTGCAGGTGTGGGCAACACGTTCAACTGTCCACATGACTGAGTCTGCCTCCAGCAATGTCACAGCAGTGCAGCAGGTTTGTACTTATTCATTTCCACTTCATCACCTGTGTGTGTTTTCTAGGCTTTACACCGATCTTATCGGCTGTATCGGATCGGCCGATATTTGGCATTTTTTGAAACGTTCATGATCGGGCGTCATGTCATGAATCACCGATCAATGACGTCATGGTCGTGTTGAAACTTTTTTAATCTGTCTCATTTCCTCAGCATCGACATGTTTATTTGTTTGTATCCGAGTGTTATGTAAATGTATAGATTTGGGTTTACATTGTTGTCAGTTCCTTTTGTCTGCTGTGTGTCCGTTTGGGCACTAGATGGCGCAGTAGATCCTGTGTTCCCTTTTTTTTGCTTGTTCCAGGTGCGGAAAGGTGATTGGCTGGTGCCAATATTTAAGGAGGAGGACTTCAACACCTCGGTCTCTTTGTCCTTCTCCCAGCTCCCAACCAGAGGCCATGTGCCGCAGCAGCATTCTGTGTTCAGCCATCAATTCTGTTTTGTAATCTATTTCAGTTCCCTTTGTGTCCACGTAGCCCGTAGGGGAGGGAAGCCATTTGTGTTGTGCCCCTTTTCTCCTGTGTTTTAGTTAAGGAGGTTAGTTTGACTGTCATTTATTTGATTGTTTTCTTCATAGGTAAGATCCATAAGAGAGCCATTTTGTTTGTTGTTTTGGCCATGCCCTCCCTGACGCCAGTGCAATGATGGTGACGTTTAATAAAAACCATCCTGTGGACGAAGCACCTTTGTCTAATTTGAGAGCTGGGAGAAGGGGGGGAGCCTTTATGTTGTGTCCTGGTTCCCCCTAGGCCGGGGCATAACACCGAGAGCTAATGATTCATGATTCAAAAACCTTCATTTTCGTCTTCGTGCCTCTTCCTGTTTTGAGTACTGTCGCTATGTGACGGACAATAAAGTTTCTTTGAATCTTCAATATATGCAACGCTACAGTACCTCGCGGGGGAACTTTGGTAAAAAAATTCAACACCACAAATTTAATCAGGCACTTGGAAAAGATACACACGGAGGAGCATGTCGAGTTCAAGAAACGCAGCGCGGAGAAAGAAAAAGAAAAGCAAACTCTGAAACGGATGCTAAAGCAAACAACTTTCGACGGTGCTCGTGAGAAGGCAAGGGGTGTACAGAAACAAGTATTTATTGCCTCTAACGTGATTGGATCGATGATTGGCACAAAAATCGTGACCGTGTAAAGCCTAGTGTTTTCCTTTCTATGTTTATTGGCATAAAATCACATCTTTCTCATTTTAATCAGGTGGAGGCGACGCCACAGATGACCAGAGCTGTGCTCGTGGTTCCTGTGGCTCCCGTGGTTGCCAGCACCAAGCCAGAGGAGGCCAGCACCGTCCAGGAGGCAACACAGAAGATCAACTAAGCTAAGGAGGCTTTTCTTTCTTCTTCTGTTGCCTTTGACTGCTCCGCTCGTTCTACGCCTCGCACATGTGATTTGTGATCCATCATCAGTTAGTACTAGTGAAGATGCAGTGGCAGATCATGGCACTGGTATTAGATTAGCCACAGGTGGAGAGCTGCTGACGTCACTTTCCTGCGCCGCGCGCTTACTTTGAGATTGCGATTTCGTTTTGGAGTTGTGGTAACTCTTGTGCAGGGCAGGACCACGAAAATGAAAAAGCAATGCTCTCAGTTTTCTTTTTGATTGTGTCATAAAAGGTGCAACACGAATAAGAAAATGAAAATGCATATAGCAATATTTATTAATGATTTTAATTATGAGTCAAATAATGCAGCTTCGTTCTTAAAATGAAAAAGCATTCTGCTATTGCTTTTTCATTTTTGAATTTTACATTTCATATTGAATTTTGGTAACTCTTTGCTGGTGCATGTTTTGAAAATTAAATCTCAAATGTGTTTTCCTTCATTTGAATTAAGTACAAGAATGAGCAGTCATGAATAAGAAAATTAAAATGCAGTTTGGATTATTTATTAACCATTTTAATTATGAGTCAACTAATGCAGCCACGTTCTTAAAATGAAAAAGCATTTCTGCTGTTGCTTTTTCATTTGGATTATGGTAACTGTCTGCTTCCACACTCCAGTGGTTCTGCACATTAGTATAAATAGAGTGATTCTCTATCATTACATCACAGGACGGCGGCACTCTGACAGATTCCATGAACCTGGACACTGATGATCCAGACTTTGGACCAGATGAGCCAACAGGCCACAGTGGAAACGGGTCAGAACATGGGACTGGCTGCTGAAAGTATACAGGTAGGTGGCGCTGTCATCCCAAGTTGTGTGGTGTGGAGGATCGGGGCCAAAGTTCCAGATGCTCACAGATGTGACTGTGGATTCAGGAGGAGTGTTTGAAGGCTGGACTCCCAACAGTGCTTGGCTGCTGAGGACCTCTCAATCACAATCAGGTTTTTTAGTGGCTGTGAGATTGAAAGTGAGATTGCATTGTCCAAGGAGGAGGACAGCAGTCAGTCATGTTTCACCTCCAGTCAACACGCAGTGGTTCACATGAAGGTCCAAGAGGCCCACAGACCTACATAGAGTCTGGATGTGGCAGCACAGTGGCATCATTGTCTTTGTTGTGTTGTTTTGGTCATTGTGATCCAATGTAATGTGAGAGAAGGACGAGTGCAGTTCTATTGGAGTGAGTTGCTTACAAATACAGATCGCACGATTTCTATCCCAATTGTTAAGTGGGAAAGAGACCTGTCTCTCCAGCCTCACTCTAATTTCTGGAGAACAATCTGCCTGAACACGTTTTCACTGATAAAACAACCTATTCTACAATTAATACATTTTAAAGTACTCCACAGGATCCACTACACTGGACAGCGGATGTTTCAGATGGGCATGACCGCCTCTCAGACCTGCTCACACTGCACAGTTAATGTCCCAGATAATTACCTACACGCTGTATGGCATTGCCCACCAGTAAATAAATTCTGGCACGTAGTATGCAATGATCTATCAGCACAGGTTGGTTACAACATCACAGCCACTCCTTCTTTTTGTCTCTTAGGGGACCTCAGTGATATCAAATCAGATAAGGCAGAATCTCGCATGCTGATCACCTCCTTATCTATCGCTAAGAAAACAATCCTCACAAACTGGAAAACAAAACAACACCTGCACATTGCACAATATAGGAACTTATTGTTAGACCACACCTCCTTGGTAGGAATGTCTGCTTCATCCTATAACTAACTAGTAATCAATCAATAGCTGAGGCTGCTGGTTGATGTGGGCAGCGGTGGTCGTGCTGCCGCGGGCCGGGTGCAGTCTGGGGGGGGGGGGGGTTTGGGCGTGGGGGGTTCGGCTGCTTTGCGGGTTGGTGGGGGTCGGGGGTTGGGTGCCCCGGCGGGGGATGTCTACCACGCGGGGGGCTGGGCCTGGTGGTTGGTGGGTGGTGCTCCGGGGGTGGTGCTCCGGGGGGGGTCCCTGGCTCTGGTCTGGGGGCCCCCTTGTTGGTGGGAGGGCTGGTCCGTCCCTGTGTCTGGGGACTGGCGCTGGATCGTACGCGGTGGGGTCGCATGCCTGGGGTGGGGCTGCGCGTTCGCCGGCTACCGCTCCTGTGTGCCCGGGTGGTGCGGTGCGGTGAGGGGCGGGCCCCCTTTGGCTCCTGGATCCCTGTGGTGTCCCCGGCCCCGATGTCGCTCAGGGGACGCCTTGACCGGGTTTCCCCCCTGGTCACATAATAGGTGTTTTTTTTTTTTTTCCCTAAATTTTTAATTAATTAATTTATTTTCTTCTGTTTTGGGGGATTTGTGTCTTGGGTGGTCGCTGCCCGGCCTTCTGGCCTTAAGACCCTCTCCAATCTTAATAGCATTATAGACACTTAGGGCCTGGGGGGGTGGTTCGTGCACTGCGGCCGCCGCCCTGCTCAGCAGCAGTGTGGTTGCCCCAGGGCCTTACCACCCCTCCATTTTAAACGCACCATAGTTCAACACACCAGCAAGTGCACATATACACACACTGACACCCCTGCACACAGTGGGGTCGGCCTGCTAGCAGGGGCGGGATCCAGCATCTTTCCCACTCTGGATGGGCCCTGTGCAGTCCGGTGCCCCTGGGGTGCGAGACCGGCTGGGCCTATGGGGACCTCGCCACTTGCGGCGATGCGCCATACTGGGTCCGTAGGGGGGGGGCCTCTGGGTGCCCAGGCCTGCCTTGGGTACCAATCCTCCTGGTGGGTGAAGGGGCTGGGTCCTGTCATGGGGATGAGTCTGGTCTCGCTTGCCCTGGGGGGCCCCCGTCCGGGGGCCGGGCTCTGCTGTCTGTTCGCCCTGGGTGGTGTCCCTTCTCCTTGGGGTATCTGCCTCCCTGTCATCTTGCCCTGGCTCGTGGGGCGGGTGCCCTCCGGTCCGGGGGCCTGCTGCTTCGGGCCTCTTCCTGGCCGGCATTGCGGCGGGTGTGCCGTGTCCGGGCCCCCCCCCCCCTGGGCTTGTCGCTGGCGTGGGGCGGTTGCGGCCTCGGAGGCCGCACTAATTGGCAGCCTACTTCCATTGACGTACTTAAACACACCCACTCCCACATTCAGGTACACACACCACCACATCCACACACACACACACACACACACACACACACACACACACAGGAGCAGCAGCTCTAATTGGCTGAGAGCTAAATATCTTCTTATCTTACTGGGTGTAAATTAATCTGTCCATTTTTTAAATGTCGAAATTTAACATTTGGTTTCTATTTTTTCAGATATTATTTCTGTCAAATTCATTTGAATCAACAGAAGAAGAAAATCAGTGTGTAGTTCAAACTTTGTGCGTCTTTGTGTTCAGTTTTTCTACTGTAGTTGTGCTTTTCTTTTCATTCCAGATGAATTCCACTCAATTTCCTTTTCAAACCTTGTCGGTGTTGAGTGAGCTGCAGCGCCCCTGGCTACAAGTTTAATACTTTGACTCTGCCGACCGAGGTAAAAAAAAAACCCAACAAACTCTGACACTTTGCTGAGGACCTCCTGGAGGAGCTGAAGGTGCAGAACCTTCTCAGGCCTCTCTGAGGAGGAACTTGCGGCTGTCGGTCCTCTGCTGCCCCCTGCTGGTCACACAGGCCTCTTACACCTCCGTTTGTCTGTTCAGCACATATTCAATTTTTTAATGGCTCTATAAACGTCACTGATGAGACGATTTTATGATTCCTGCAGTTAAAATGTTTTAATTCCAAATCTGCAAACAGCTTCTGATCAATGAAGACAGAGTTGATTAAAATGATTTCAAAATTGACCCGTTTGAGAAAAGCTGCACTGTGGCGTTGTTTGCATGTTGTTTTAGCTCTCAGTGGCTTCATTTCGCATTTTTCTTAAAAGCTTTGTTTAGTGGTCCATTGTGGTCAATGGGACACTGAACATCCGCTTTGTGTGCCCGAGTTGTAAGAGGATCAGGTGCGGACATTTTAGCATTTAAATTATTATGGCTTATTAGCATAGGTACGTAGTACCTCACCTGTCCGTTCTTTTTACAGTGCTTCCTGAACACCTCACCGGCACACTACAGCCGCCTGCTAGCACAAAGCTGCGCAGAGCCTCCTCGTTGTTCTCCTCACCTGGAGGACGCTTGGTGATCAAGACCTGTGGCCCAAAACTCGGTCCTATAAGATAAGTGCAGGAACACTGCCGCTTCGCCCGCACTTGATTGTGCTAGCCGCCCCGTACAGACGGTGGACGGTGCATGTTGCTTCCGTCTCGCCTTGGTTTTACTTGTTGTTTTTCCGTTCTCGTTGTGTTTTTCTTTGTTTGCTTACGTCGCCACTGCTGACCCTCAGACAGCAGACGTTACACTATCAAGTCGCCGGTCCAGCCACAGTGGTGTGTGTGCGTGTATGCGTGTGCGTGGTTGGTGGGAACGTGTGTGTGTGTGTGTGTGTGTGTGTGTGTGTGTGTGTGTGTGTGTGTGTGTGTGTGTGTGTGTGTGTGTGTGTGTGTGTGTGTGTAATTGCATTGTTTGTTTGTTTTTCTTGCTATTTCAGTACATTTGACAGATTTTAGGGAACTTTTAGTAACCAACTGTTTATCTTTTCTTTTGTAGTCGCTGAGAGCTGCTGGTGGTGGCGGTGTCCCGGGTGGTGGGCCCCTTCGAGTGCTGTGACCCGGGATTGTGGTTGTTTTCTTCTCTTTCTTTGCAGGTGTGTCACGTGTGAGTGGGGTGTTCCTTGTTTTCTTTGGTTCCTCCCCCGTTTGGCCCCCTCATCGGTTAGCCTCAGTTTCTACACCAAGAATAAGGAGCTCAGTAGCTCCGTTTTAAGTGTTGGTCTTTTTGTTCCTTTTATTTTTAAATGTTGAATAAAAGTTGGTTTGATATTTTAAACATTCTGAACCACGTCTCCTACTCCTTCCTCGTAGAACTTACCTGTGTGCCTAATTATTACTTTTGTGTTTAGTAGAACTCCCTGGGTGAAATTCCCAGGGTGGCGTTGTTGGTTCCTTTTCATTTTGTTAAATTCCCAATATTAAATCTTGCTTTATCAGATAGCCATAACCACTCTCATCGCCACAGGATATTTGAGTCATACTGTCGTGTCTACTTCCCAGTCTCAATAAACATGTTCACCACTGCTGCTTCTTAAATGGAGGTTTGTCGGGGTTTTTCCCTTTTTAGAAGCAAGCCACATATTTTGTGTCTTTCCACCACAAGACATTGGCTTTTGTCACTCTCTTCGTCGTATTGGGAAAAAGTGGCATATCGGACTTTCCCGCCGCGAGTCGCTCGTCAACATACTGCTGTGAAAGAGGGGTGACGTCACAGAACGCGAGGTGCATTTAGGTGCTGCTGCGTAAAACTAAAAGATTTTCCTGGGCAAATATTCATTTGACAGACGTAAACGAAGTGAAATATGACTTCAATTTAAGTTTGTTTTAGTTTGTTTTTATAAACACACAAAAAAGTTTGAGTTAGTTATCGTTTTTGAAAAAAGTTCTTGACTTCTACTTTAGAGATATTGATGACGAGTTGTTGTATATAAACGGTGTGACTATGTGGTTCGGCAAGCGGTGGTGCTGTCTGTACATAGCTTAGCAAACGGCTAGCGCTAGCACCCCCTTTCAATGCCAGAGTGAAAAGATCCACACGGAGTGTTATGACCCACGGGTGGGTCTAGGTGCCTCTATCTTTGTGTCTGTGTGTGTGTCTGGATGTCGGCTGCTGATTGGACGCGCCACGGCTGAGAAGGAGGAGCAGTCGAGCCAGCCTGACAGTCGTCCCTCCTCCGCTCCCAACTCTGCAGTTAGTCACTTCTGAAATGGTGTTAGAGCACGCAGCCGTAGGTAGTGATGGCCGATCGAGGCTTTGTTGAAGCTTCGACACTTGTTTCAAAAAATGGTTCATTACTCGAGGCTTCAATGACACAGTGCTCGAGGAGGTCATCTAGTGCTCAATAAAATGAAGTGCAATGGAAACGTGTTGCGCATTGTTTCATAGGTTGTTTGGGATTTGATTCGCCATGCATTCTTGTTGGACAACACTACATGCTTGTATGGTTCAATGCTGACACAATAAAATAAAAATGAAAAATAAAGACAATGTCTCTTTTTTGGCACGACTGATTGTAGTACACTATAGCTCTTATACTTAGCCTGACAGTTTGTGCAATGAATTATGTTATATCCTAAAACAAGACTAAATAGCCCATAGTTTAAAAATATGTTCAATAGTAAGTGTTCAGTGGGTCAGATGTCAAATGTGATCTATTTAAAATGTAGAATAGATGAGCTAAATAACACATATATAATACACATTGATGGGAATTGAACCGTCGCCTCAGTCTTGCAAGTCCAAGATTGTCATAATGTACCACAAACCCAAATCACACTCCCTTTTTTCATCTAAGCTGTTTGAGTAGCGTTAGCACACCGTGATTCCTCATCAACTACAGGCCTACACTTCAAATAATTATGAGAAAAATCCAACGTAAAGAGAGCACTTCCATTAGGAAATAGTCAACATGAAATTTCGTCTTCTACTGACACCTGCTGGTCAAATTGAATAGTTGCAAATATTGTGAACAAGTTGTCTAATCCTAAACAATATGGCCATTCGAAGTCAAGTATTAAGACAATTAATCAGGTTTGTACTGCTTGATTGAACACATTCATCCCGTTCCAGTGCACTAAAACCCACTTCCCTTCAGGACCGTGTCAGCGAAGCCAAAACTTCCTTGAGTGACGCTGTTTCCCAGCATGCAATGCGAGCTAGCGATTCACAATACTATTTCATCACAAATATGGATTTTAAAAAATAAAAAGGGAAAAAGGGAAAAATGAAACTTCAGGAACAGCAACCATTGCAATACAAGCAGAACTGGGCCGAAGTTTTATATTATGTACACCATAATACAGCCTTCTGGTGGACAAGCCATACTATTTAATCCGTGTCCTCCTATGGCACTTCCGTGGGTGGAAGCTCATCGTAGAGGTCACGTGCTGGTTGTGCTTCACTCTTCGGGGCCCCTATAAGGGGATCTTGCAGGGCAACTGATTCATGTGAGTATATGGAAAATATGGGTCAATGTAGTCAGTTGTAACATGAGATGCTTGCTGGCGGAAATAATGCACTACAAGTGAATGTCACACTTTTTTTTTTGTTTTGTATGAGCATTTAAAAAAAACAACAACATACTAATAATATGGATTTTGACCATGTATGTTTTGGAGTTCAATGAAAGAGGTTAATATATATATATATATATATATATATATGTATATATATATATATATATATATACATATATATATATGTATATATATATATATATATATATATATATATATATATATATATATAGAGTCAGCTGCTTTCAGTTGACATATTAAATCTATTATGATATGGAACGATAGTTCATAATGTACGTGTTACTTGCTTTGCAGATAAGGTGTATCCTATTTCTTGTGCTCCTGGTTATTTTAAAAGGCAGACAAGCACGTTGTTTGCTGTTGGAGGGCTACAACAACACTTCGATGCTCCGCTTTGTGCCGTCGCTACGGACCCCAAAATCTCGTTCTTGTTGGATTCGGGTTCTGCGCAGACTGGTGGGAGAGTTTGTGTACAGGTTTTGCAAAGGAACGGTGTCTTCAGTTATACACACGCTCATTAAAGTGCCGACCGTTGAGGAAGCTGGTGCCGCTGCACGCCGTTTCCAGCAGAATAACAGCGAAATTACCAAAATAAAAACAAATCAGGAAAACATCTCTTTGCTGTGCTTTTATTTACAAAGTTAAAATTCTTCTAACTTATAAAAAATGTGAACGAAAAGGTAGAAATATAAATACGAAGGAATACGTATTTGTTCAGGGCTGCGCAAAGCCGGAGCCCTGCATTTGCTGCGCTACCCTTTTAAAAAAGGTCTCCGTTGTGTGTTATTTTAATATGTCCATCTCTTTTAGAAGAGAAAGCATCGCCCCGGTCTCATCCTCAATCCAAATGTCAACATTCTTATTCGCGTTTGCCAGGTTGTTTCGCGCCGTCTGTTTTGTTAGACGACGTAGTTGTGCGGTCATGAGTCGCGAGAGCGAGGCGTGGCGCATGCGCACTCGCATTGTCCAGTTAATAGTCCGATTAAGGCGTATACATGGCAGAGAAATTTGAATTCCAATCGCATTATCTGGGTGTCTCAGTCGGGGTTCTCCGATTCCAATCGGAGTTCTCAAACTCCAATCATAATCGGAGTAAGGTGTTTACACGCATGTGAGTTCTCCGATCATAATCGGACTAAGGCAATAATTCGATTTTCTCTAGTGCCATGTAAAGGCACTGAATGTAGTGGTTCAGACCAGACGCGAACAGGCGCGCGGCTCGTGCCATTCATTTCAATGGAAGCGGAGCGCCGACGAATTTCGCGAGCGAGGCTCCAACTGGTTCACACCAGACGCGAACAGCTCCGCGACGGTCGACAAGCGCTTCTGCTCAGCTGCAGTCTTTTTTTCACTCCCACTTGAGCTTCTTTTTTTTTTCTTTAAAAAAAATTAGATAAAAAAAATCATTTTCATCATCGCCCCCCCTCGCCCCGTAGCCAGCCTGCTCCGTAGCTTACTTTTGTGTGTGTGTGTGTGTGTGTGTGTGTGTGTGTGTGTAAATAAATAGAAACACGCACTCAGGTGTCCATCTCAAGACAAGACCTCTTTCATAATGATCATTGACCGGCATCTCTAGGATCAAACAGACGTATTTTGATCAAGTCTTCCTCTGTGTGTGTGTGTGTGTGTGTGTGTGTGTGTGTGTGTGTGTTTAATCTCTCTCGCACTCTGATACAATGTACTGACAAATATAACATACAAATATGATATATGATCGAATTTATCATTCGGTTTTTATTTTTGAAATTAGTTTATTTTGAAAATTCACCGGATTTTCTCGTTTTTATTGAGCGACTTCCTGTAGTATTGACGAGGATCGCTCGCGGCTCGCGCACGAAATAGAGCAGACGCCGAAACAACAAATGCATGCCGCGAGCCGCGCAACCACCACATTGATTAACGTGGGCGCCGAATGGAAGCGCTCGGCGGCGCTTCCGCGTCCAGTGTGAACCGGGCGTTACGTCGGTCGGAAAAATGTGTCGCCTGAGCCTCCGCCCCCTCCGTGCCCATTGGCGGAGGGAGGGCTCATTGAAAAAAAAAAAAAAAAAATCGGTGTTCCTTCGGCGCGCCTGGGAAACTCTGAAATTATGAATAACTTAAGCTCGTTTTTGTCCCATTTGCCTACATCAGCCCGTCATGATATTGTTAAATTAATTGAGAGCCACCCACTATTGTTTTCTGACCACCCCCGCTGTAGAATAGCATAGAAGTAGAGGGACATGCCACAACTAAGCAGCACGCACACAGAGTCATTACTGGGAAGTTAAGAAAGAAGCTTTGGCTCTCCTTCTGACAGTGCTCATCTTGATGTTAATTTGGGGTCAGGTTTTCACAGACCATAATGCCCTCGTAGATGCGGTGGTCTCTGCCCCTGCAAGACTTCAATCTCCAGATTTGCCACAGGAAGGGGGGTTGATAATGTGTTGGCAGATGCATTACGATGTGGACTAGCAGCGGAATTCTTATTTTGGGGGAACTGAGCTGTTTTTCTTGTTTAGTTTTGTTTGTCGGTATGTTAATAGGGTTTAGTTCTTAAGGGAGGGGGTGATATGACCCACAGGTGGGTCTAGATGCCTCTATGTTTGTGTGTGTGTGTGTGTGTGTGTGTGTAAGAGTGGATGACGCCTTGCAGGTGCGGTCCTGGATGTCGGCTGCTGATTGGACGCGCCACGGCTGAGAAGGAGGAGCAGTCGAGCCAGCCTGACGGTCATCCCTCCTCCGCTCCCAACTCTGCAGTTAGTCACTTCTGAAATGGTGTTAGAGCACGCAGCCGTAGGGGTGGGCTGCCATTTTCTTTGTCCCCTCTTTTCTCCTGTTTAATAAGTATGTAGGGAGGTTAGCCTTTCTGTATTTGGGTTCTCTTTCTTTCTTTAGTTAGTTCTTAAGGCGAGCTAGTTGGAGTTTGGTTTATTATTTTGGCCTGGGCCCACCCTGAAGCCTTTGCTGCCCACCGGTTAAGTTGTTTTGTTTATTTAATTTACTGATTAATAAAATGTTTTTTGTTGAAACTGCCAACTGCAGTGAAAAATTAATGAGGCTTGGGAGTGGGGGAAGGTGTCCCACACGTTGCGTCTCGGTCCCCCTCGACGGGACGTAACACGGAGTTTTCGCCGTGACAGAAGGTTGAGCTCCTACCGTGTTAGAGGTGACGTCGTCACGTTAGCCTGTTCCATCCCTGCTAAATTCTTTAAAGAACTACCATGAGTAAACTTTTAAATTATAATACGCTCTACACTAATTGTAATTTCCTGCCCGTGGTTCTATATTGCAACAGTTGACGGCTCATATCAGCAGATAAGCAGCAACAATCTGGGCATTGCAGGTGATTCATAAATATGTAATTTCTTATTAATTAGCCCATAAGTGTTGTACACCAGTGTGACACCAAATGCTTGTTGCTGACAGCAGTGAAGAAATGACACTCTAGTGGTTCTGCACATTAGTATAAATAGAGTGATTCTCTATCATTACATCACAGGACGGCGGCACTCTGACAGATTCCATGAACCTGGACACTGATGATCCAGACTCCGGTCCAGATGACACAACAGGCCACAGTGGAAACGGGTCAGAGCATGGACTGGCTGCTGAAAGGATACAGGTAGGTGGCGCTGTCATCCCAAGTTGTGTGGTGTGGAGGATCAGGGCCAAAGTTCCAGATGCTCACAGATGTGACTGTGGATTCAGGAGGAGTGTTTGAAGGCTGGACTCCCAACAGTGATTGGCTGCTGAGGACCTCTCAATCACAATCAGGTTTTTTAGTGGCTGTGAGATTGAAAGTGAGTGAACATCATTAAATAAAGAGATCCTGCAGGGTCCCAATTTGACAAGTACACTGCTTGGTGTGCTGCTTCGTTTTCGCCAAGGCCCTGTAGCATTCATGACTGACATTGAGGGAACGTTTCATCAAGTAAGAGTTTCCAACCAGGATGTAAACTTCTTACGCTTCCTCTGGTGGCCAGATGGGGACATTACAAAGGACCTACAAGAGCACAGGATGCTGGTCCACATCTTTGGGGCAGTGTCATCCCCAAGCTGTGCTTCATTCGACGACAATCAGCATGACTTCCCAGCCGAGGTTATAAACACTGTTGGTCAAAATTTCTACGTGGATGATTGTCTAAAGGCCGACAGCACGGTGGAACAAGCAATACATCTGTACCAGCAGCTAACAGACCTGTGCGGTAGAGGTGGATTTAAGCTCAATAAGTGGGTGAGCAATCATCGCTCGGTGCTGGCCGCCATTCCTGAAGAGCAGAGAGCTAAAGAGGTAAAAACACTTAACCTTGACAGAGACCAGCTCCCTATGGAGAGGGCCCTTGGAGCTCAGTGGGATGTACAGCAAGATACATTCACATTCAGCATCAGAACCAAGCTGGGATGGGATGAGGAAATCCCTCAGGTCATGGTACATCCCATATATAGTTTTTCAAGCGCCAAACTACAACAAAGGAACTCATCTATAACAAATCTACAACCTTGTAAGGGCAAAACCTACTTGTTTTAATTCTGATTAATAAACTAAAGCTTATTCGATTATCATTATGTTGTTTTTTTTAAACGCTCATACAAAACAAAAAAAGTGGAGGGAGAGTAGTCTGAATCGGGTTCTGGAGCATTGCTCTACCTCATCCATCGCACTCATTAGTGTCACATCCACTTGTAGTGCATCATTTCCCCCAACAAGCTTCTCCTGTTAGACCTTCCCCGAGGTGGTTGGTGGGGTGACGAGCACCCAGCACGTGACCTCTCCGACGAGTTTCTACCCACGGAAGTGCCATAGGAAGACACGGATTAAATAGTATGGCTTGTTCACCAGAAGGCTGTATTATGGTGTACATAATATAAAACTTCGGCCCAGTTCTGCTTGTATTGCAATGGTTGGTGTTCCTGAAGTTTCATTTTTCGTCCCTTTTTATTTTTTACATCCATGTTTGTGATGGAATAGTATTGTGGAAGGAAGTTTTGGCTTCGCTGACACGGTCCTGAAGGGAAGTGGGTTTTAGTGCACTGGAATGGGATGAATGTGTTCAATCAAGCAGTACAAACCTGATTAATTGTCTTAATACTTGACTTGGAATGGCCATATTGTTTAGGATTAGAATTAGATGACAACTTGTTCACAATATTTGCAACTATTCAATTTGACCAGCAGGTGTCAGTAGAAGACGAAATTTCATGTTGACTATTTCCTAATGGAAGTGCTCTCTTTACGTTGGATTTTTCTCATAATTATTTGAAGTGTAGGCCTGTATCTGCACACAATTTGGAATTCGTCCCAGCGCCCTGAGCTGTAAATTTGGACGGTGTAAAATGAAAATGGCCATCTGCAGCAGAATGAAAGTGAGATTGCATTGTCCAGGTAGGAGGACAGCAGTCAGTCATGTTTCACCTCCAGTCAACACGCAGTGGTTCACATGAAGGTCCAAGAGGCCTACAGACCTACACTGAGTCTGGACGTGGCAGTACAGTTGGATCATTGTCTTTGTTGTGTTGTTTGGTCATTGTGATCCAATGTAATGTGAGAGAAGGACGAGTGCAGTTATATTGGAGTGAGTTATTTAGAGTGTAATAGAAGTTATAATGCAGAGTCTGTTTTTATGAAATGTTCTATCACCTGGCATCCATCCATCCATCCATCCATCCATCCATCTTCTACTGCCGTATCCGGAGTCAGGTCTCGGGGGCAGCAGCCTCAGCAGAGACCCCCAGACTTCCCTGGACCCAGTCACCTCCTCCAGCTCCTCCAGTGGGACCCCAAGGCTTCCCGGTCCAGCCCAGAGACCTGGTCAGCACCACTCTGACTCCCTGAGTCCCTGCTGCTCAGGTGAGGCTTCAAAGATCTGGCTGCACCTGATTGGACGGTCGTGGAGGATTTCCTTGGTCTTCTTGGTCTTCTTGGTCTCCAGCTGTTTGACCTCATGCTCTCTGTTGACCTCCTCACTCAGTCCCTCAGTGATGTAGAGCTCAGTGTAGATGCTGTTGAGGAGAGTTTGACTTCCTGCTTCTTCACCTTCAGTCACACGTTCACATCTCCTCTCCAGACTGATCTTTGCTGCTGTAGAAGCTCCTGCAGACCACCAACCTCTGGAGCTGAGAGAAGGTTGGAGAAGAAAACATCAGTGTGACAGTGTGAGCATCATTTTCTGTCCACGACTTGAAGCTGAAAGCATCCAAACTCCATTTTTCAGCTGATGTGGTGAAGCTGCTGTTGTCTGACTGTTTGCTCTAAATGTCCTCCAATGGATCTTCTCACTGGAGGTCCTGACCACGGTTATAATAGTTAACGAAAACGAACAAAATAACGAAAACTTCAATTGAAAAAAACAATTGTCACGTTCCCAGGGGTTAGGATTTTGGTACCTGCCTCGTTGGGGTTCGAAGCGAGCAGAGCTGAGACCATAAGGGTGACGTAGCAACGTTCAGGACACTGATTGGCCAAAGGCAGTCTTTCACGAAAGACCAAAACCGCCATTTTTAAATGCCTCGCGTGTGGATTTTTACATTAACACGTATTAAAAACTGAAAAGCTTATGAAACTGTACCATGGGTGAACAAAGAACTACAGACGTTTCTGTTCTCTGTGGCCGAAGAAAAAGCACAATGCAGACAGTTGTGCAGAAAGTTTAGTGTTAGCTAAAATATCGGGCACACAGACGTACTTATTATGTATACATTTCTTTCCATTGTAACAGGTCACTACAAGATCTGCAATCCATTACCTAGAATTGGTTTTCCTTAAACTGATGTACAGGATTACTAATCTGACTTTGATGGGCAAATTTGACAACAGAATACAATTATGAAGCACTAAAACACAGGACCACAAAACAATTAAATGCATGATGAAATAATGATATGCTTTGTTAAATAAAATAAAATGGCATTTTCAACTAAGTAATAAAATAGTCGGTGGTGCAGTGGTTAGCGCTGCCGCCTCACAGCAAGAAGGTCGTGGGTTCGATTCCGGGGCCTGGACCTGGGACCTTTCTGTGTGGAGTTTGCATGTTCTCCCTGTGTCTGCGTGGGTTCTCTCCGGGTTCTCCGGCTTCCTCCCACACTCCAAAAACATGCATGTGAGGTCAATTGAACGTTCTAAATTGTCCGTAGGTGTGAGTGTGAATGGTTGTTTGTCTCTATGTGGCCCTGCGATGAACTGGCGACTTGTCCAGGGTGTCACCCTGCCTTCGCCCTAAGACAGCTGGGATAGGCTCCAGCAGACCCCCGTGACCCTGAATAGGAATAAGCGGGTATAGGAGATGAATGAATGAAATCTTTATTGAATGAATGACACATTTTATCTCACTCGTGGTTTATGTAATTATTATTTTTTGCTCCATAGCTTTCATGATTCAGCATTACATGTTAAGCATGATGAATTGCATGAAAAGAGAGAGCACTCGCTGATAAATTAACATGGTGTGCTGTTTAATTCCATGAGGACGACAAAATATTTGCAAATTTTTGTTAGCTACACACATCGACAGGTGCAAGAGAAAGGGAGGAACTTTCAGGGAGGAACTTTCAAGATCGTTGAGTTTTTATTTTTTATTTTTTTAGTTCTGATGAAATAAATAGACCAATCATTTCATTACTTTGTCTGCTTTCCAAAGAGAGTTGCTTCAAAGAATTATCATTTATTATTCAGTGGCACATTGCTCACTTGTTTAATACACAAATAATAGTATATTATTATAATAATACTATTTTATTAATATAATAATAGTAATAATAATAATAATAATAATAATAATAATAATAATAATAATAATAATCATCATCATCATCATCATCATCATCATCATTATTATTTATAAAATTTCGAAACAACAATCGTCAGTTGTTCCGTAAAAAAAATACATTAATTTCCATGTTGAATTTTGTACGGTTTGTGAGCGCGCACGACTGTCAGTGACGGTCTCCACACTGACACAACTGCGCATGCTCTATTATCCCAACAATGCGGAAGTCAAAACGTTTTTGGGAGCCATGCCCTGGGTGAGCAACTTCATTGAAAGGAATGGGACGCCATCTTGGACTCTGGGGGCTTGCCGCACTGTCACGCAGGTTGTGACGAAGCGGGCCAGCGACGCACAGGTATGACGTGAATGATTGACAGCTACCATTCGTTCCCGTTAGCAAGAGGATTAAAAACAAACAGACACCATAATGGTATCAAAAAGGAGTTATCCCAGCGGTGCGGAGAAACGGAAGGAAAAGAAAACTGATCAAGAAAAACTTGCAAAAGGGAAAGGTAAGTTATTTGTTTGTGATGTGGGCTGGAGAGGTGGAGGTGAAACGCTGTTGTCCCCCCCCCCAAGTTTGTTTATTTGTCCTGCTAGCCAGCTAGCTAGCTAGCGTCGGATAAATGTTAGCTGGCTGGCTAATATTTGTTCGTCATGAATCAGCGTTTTTGTTTGTTTTATGAAAGTTGACCATATCCTGCCATGTTGGCCTATCCTGCCATGGGAATGAGTGATTGACTCCACACCCGTTCATTCACATTCTAACAGGGAGGGCGGGAGGGAGGGCATGTTGTAGTTGTTGTTGTAGTCAGTCCCCTGTTATTGTTCAGTGGAAGTTGTCTCTCACATATTTGACTCTTAATGTTATTTTAGCCTTAACTTAGGATGAATTTACTAAGCTTAGTTTGTATTTTGTAGGCCCTTAATTAGAGATGTGCTACTGTTTTATAATTCAAAGAAATATTTTATGGAAATACTTTATTTGGCATGGTGTTGACTATTTTAGACTGTTGTGGCAGTGGGTCATTTATCTTAGTTTTATTACTTTAACTAGTACAGTGTGTAAAGTAATGCCAAAAACTCTTAAAAATGACAGTTTTGTAATTGGGTAAAAGCTTTAAAGGGACACTGCAACCATAATGTTTAATTTAAAAACAAATGAATTTTTAATTTTCCTATATTACTGCAACATCACTGTAATAATAAAATAGGAAAATGCGCTTCTGATCTGTTTTGCTTGATGATCTAATGAGGTTTGTCTCTGCAGGAGCAATTCTAAAATATGTTGGCGCTCCAGACATTGAGCCAGAGGGATCTCCCGAACATCCTGACCAGGAAGCTCCAGGACCAACACGTTCCTCAGAACCTCCTTCTGTCCAGGTGAATAATGTGTGTTATTCTTAGTAGCTAAGCTGATAAGTGTGGGACAAAACTAAGGCAATTAAGCATTATTTTGATTGTTGGTTTGCTTTTTAGTGTTGCACTTGTTGGTTTGTTGGATTTTCTTATTTAAAGTAAGCATTGTTTTTATGAATACTCAATCTGTTGTATTTATTGACATATAGCGGATTCTTTTCCTAGTATTATAGTGTTTGTTTGTTTTTAAATCAGTTTAACTTGCCTGAGTTGCTCAACGGAAGATGTTTAATTTTACCTGTAGCCTGTTTTGCTCACGAGGTGTAATAGATTGTGGAATCTTAGTAGACCTTAGACTCATGCTGCTGAGAGTGGCAGCGATCAGCTCCGATGACCGTGGTGCTTGTAAATAAGGCAAATGCGCCATCTAGTGGGATGCAGCATGTTTATTCGTGTTGGAGCAATGACAAGTACTACTAACAAAACAAAAGATGCACAGGGTAAAAAAAATAATCATAAACTCAAGCCCAACAAAGATAACAGATGGACATAACTGTAACATTACATAGTAATGATTACTAGTACTACCAAAATTTCTATATTTTACTTGTCAACTCCAACTTGAACTATTCATCCCCTTTTTTCAGCAGCCATTAAGACAAAAGGATGACACTTATGCATTGCATCAAACTGTGATGCACAAAATCAATTAAATTAAATCAAAACAATAAATAAAGTGTGCATTAAACAGGGGGCAGTGCAATAGAGTACAGGACTCAACTGATATAGTGCAGTTAGGCAGTATAGCCTATAACAGCTGTTCAGCATCCATAGTAATCCACAGTCAGTGCCATAATCATCCAGTCAGTGTCATATTCATCCATAGTCAGTATAATATATATGATATCGCGCAGACCCTCGTCCTCCACCACATTAATTGGCCTGCAAGCCGTAGCCACACCCATTTAGCCCCCGCTGTTGAAAGTTGGCGTGTGGTGGACGCGGCCAGTGGTCTCCGTGCCACACCATCCAACGTGGTTTGCTTTACCTCAGAAGGGGGCAGAGGGCTCTTCGAGTCAGCTGTATGCTTCGCAGACAAGTGAAACGTAAGACTGCTCGTACTCCGGTGGAAACTAAATACAGCTTTACAGTAAATGCATATCACTTTTGTCCTGTCAAGACTGCCATCTGGCAGGGTTTTGAAGTGGAACTTTCCATTTACAATTGACGCCTTATCCATGTTAGTCCTTCCTAGTGCTCATCTACGCTCAGTGTCTTTTTCTTTTTTTTTTGTTGTGCTTACAAGCCGGCTGCAAGCGTGTGACTGTGTGCTGTGAGTCAATTCATTTCCCGTTTCCACAATCTACGGAGCGGCCAAAGGTTCAAAAAGCACCGTGTGCGTTAATCGCGCGATAAATAGATTGTCGGCGATAAAGCTGCGTTGACACCTTTACTTTTTATATGAAGAAACGGATCAAATTTTTCCAACCAATTGTTCGCCACTTCTTTGAACTTGTGGATAAATGCTGTGCATCCCACATGGAACGCCAACCTTCCTCTGATATTTCCATGCTTAGTTCTTTCTGCCATTTGGCTTTGATGTATCCTGCGTTTGTTGCTGTTCTGTTTCTGAAGGCCCTGATAGATTTTAGAAATGATTTTTCTCTTCATCTTTTTACAGGCTTCGATCAGAATATCTATCTCTATATTGCCCTCTCCAGATGATGTTGGTTTGATTCTTTTATCATAGTAATCTCTTAATTGCATGTATCGAAAGAAATCTTTGTTTCCTCGTCCAAATTCCTTTTTCAACTCTCCAAAACTTTTTAAAACCCCCTTGTGAACGAGTGTGCATACTGCAGTTATACTCCTATCCCACCATCGTCTGTATTCAATGTCTGTGGTTCCTGGTTCAAATCTGGGATCAAGAGAAGGCCACATTAGTAGTTTTATGTAGGGCTGCACAATTAATCAAATTTTAATCACGATCACGATATTGGCGGCCACGATTAAATTAAGGTGATCGTCGGCGATATTAACATTTAAAAACCCGGCTACCGTACATGTCAAATCAAGCACATTCAGTCGTCCAACCACCAGGGGGCGAATGCAAGGTTAAGACTTCATTAAGCTGCCGAAATAGCAAGCGAGCAAATCCTGCAGCAGCGGCAGGAAGTGCCGCAGCATAAGCGGCAGCCTCAAATGATTCAAGAGGCCAGGCAAGGACGACCCTCCCTCTTCCTTTTGCAGCTGAAGTGTCTTATATCTGATCCTCGGTCTCTTTCCGGCCCAAATAAATCTAGATATGAGTTTGTCCCAGTGTCTGAATTGTGATTCTGGAATCAAATGTGGGATGGATTGGAAAAGGTACAGCAGTCTCAGTAGTACATTCATTTTTATCACTTCAATTCGTGTCTCAAAATCCATATTAAAGGCTGACCATCTTCCCAAATCTGTCTTAATATTATTGATAATAGCATTCTAATTGATTTCAAACCTTTTCAAAAGATCTTTTGCCAATAGCACACCCAAATATTTGATAACCTTTGAATTCCATTTGATTTTATATTTTCCTCTAATTTCTCAGCCTGGATGATAATTCAGCGTGAGAATTTGAGTGTTTGCTATGTTTAACTTGTTGCCTGTGTATTTACCATAGGTTTCTATTATCAACATCAAATGAGGTAAGGTTCTGTCCGGGTGTTGGAGAACCAAAATAATATCATCAGCAAAAAGCCCTGTTAGATGTCCCTGCTCTCCTATATGTATTCCTTTTAGATTGTTACTTTGTCTGATCATTTGTGCCAGCGGCTCAATGAACATAGCAAACAATGTAGCGCTAAGGTAACATCCTTGACGAGTACCATTAATCTTTATCCTTGCCGTAGGTTCTTGGTAGAGACCTTGAATACACTGTATTAACTTTTCTTGGAACCCCAGTTTCCCAAGAACTTGATACAGAAATCTCCAATTCACACAGTCAAGGCTCACCAGTAAGCCTGATCTATTATGTATAGGACAGTCCTAGGGCTGGACGATATAGAAAAAAAGCATATCGATATAAAAAAAAGTCATATTGATCGATATCGATAATTATCAAAAAAATTTAAAACATATTTTAATTGCAGCGCTGGATGTTTTATACTAATACTTAATGACAGACTTTTAATAAAGAACACACGAGCACTGAATTCAAATTCAAACTTTTATTCAACCACCTTTTTTAAACACAACTGAATTGTTTTTTTGTTTTTTTGATTATTATTATTATTATTATTATTATTATTATTATTATTATTATTATTATCATTATTATTATTATTATTATTAATTTAGTTATTTATTTTTAAAAAATAGGCTGAGATAGGGCTCGAACGTGCGACTCGACCAGAGGTCTGAAGTTGTGGCGGTTAACAGCTCGTTTTGCACTGATTCCCTGCACTCGTTGTACAGACGAGGAAGAGCTGTGTTTGAAAAATACTTGCAGTCTGGAACTTCATATCGCGGGTCAAGAGTGGCGAGAAGCTGTTTGAAGCCAAGCTTTTCAACGGTGGTTATGTGCAGCATATCCCTCGCTATGAAGCATGTTACTACATGGGTGATGTCCTTATGGCGCTTGGACGCTTTGTCGTATTTACTGCAAGAAGTCCAGTTTGGTCTGCTTTACTTGCTTGGTGCTGGCGCTGGCAGCGGATTCCTCCGACGACGTGGAGCCGCTGGGTCTGCGTTTGCGATTGGTTGGAGGAAGAAATGACCGTAATATTAAGCTACATGATTGGCTATGATGAAAAAGGAAGTGAAACTTTTTCTATCAAACTTTTTATCCACCCCTTTTTTTCCTATTGCAGCACACGTCTATCGATCGATATATATCGTTATCGAATTATCGTCCAGCCCTCGACGGTCCCGTCTAATGTTATCTTGAGTCTGCCTACCTGTTATAAAACCTGACTGATCCTCATCTATCAAGTCCGGCATAAAACTTTCAAGTCTTTTTGAGATGATTGAAGTAAAGATCTTCTAGTCAACATTTAAGATTGAAATGGGCCTATACGAATCACAAAGTTCCTTATTTTTCCCTTCTTTTGGAATAACTGGAATGACAGCCTCTTTCCATGAGGGAGGCCGTTTGCCCTCTGTCAGAGTCAGATTAAAAGAATTTAGGAGTATCGGGGTTAATTCTTCTCCAAATGTTTTATACCACTCACTAGGAAACCCATCACTACCTGGCGCTTTGGTTGATTTTAAGCCTGCTAATGGCAGCATCTATTTCTTTTTTGGTTATACTGGAAATGAGTTTTCTATTTTGCTCATCTCCAATGGCTGGTAGGTCCAATGAGTCAAGGAATTCTTTCATCTCACAATCTTCTTCAGCCGTGGGTTGGGTATATAGATTTTCATAGTAATCTTTAAAAACCCTCTCTATTTCTTCAGGTTCAAGTAGTAGCTGTTTTGTTAATGGGTCTCTAATTTTACATATTGCATGAGAAGCTTACTGGGCCTTTATTCCTCTTGCTAAATATTTGGTTGATTTGCAGCCTGATTCATAGTGGGTCTGTTTAATGAATTTCAGCTTTTTTTCAACATCTAGCCTCAAGACATCGTCTATTTCCCTTCTGACACCGATTATTTGTTGTGACACTGTATCGTCCTTATTGCTTTTGTGTTCTTCTTGTAACCTTCTTCTCTATGTGGCAGGTGGGTTTGCCCCCACCTTCACGTCATCAATCACACCTGCGCCGGAGTGCAATCTTTGCGTCCCTCAGTGCGTTTACATGGTACTAGAGAAATTTGAATTATTGCCTTAGTCCGATTCTGATCGGAGTTTGAGAACTCCGATTGGAATTGGAGAACTCCGATTGAGACACCCAGATAATGCGATTGGAATTCTAATTTCTAGGCCATGTATACGCCTTAGTCGGACTATTAAATGGACAACGTAAGTGCGCACGCACCACCGCACAACTACGTCGTCTAACAAAACAGACGGCGCGAAACAACCAGCAAACGCGAATAAGAATGTTGACATTTGGAGAGAGGATGAGACCGGGGCGATGCTTTCTCTTCTAAAAGAGATGGACATATTAAAATAACACACAACAGAGACCTTTTTTAAAAGGGTAGCGCAGCAAATGCAGGGCTCCGGCTTTGCGCAGCCCTGAACAAATACGTATTCCTTTGTATTTATATTTCTACCTTTTCGTTCACATTTTTTATAAGTTAGAAGAATTTCAACTTTGTAAATAAAAGCACAGCAAAGAGATGTTTTTCTGATTTGTTTTTATTTAGATAATTTTGCGGTTATTCTGCTGGAAACGGCGTGCAGCGGCACAAGCTTCCTCCACGGTCGGCACTTTAATGAGCGTGTGTATAACTGAAGACACCGTTCCTTTGCAAAACCTGTACACAAACTCTCCCACCAGTCTGCGCAGAACCCGCATCCAACAAGAACGAGAGTTTCGGGTCCGTGGCAACGGCACAAAGCGTAGCATCGAAGACATTGTGTTGTTGTAGCCCTCCAACAGTAAACAATGTTCTTGTCTCATGGTTATCTTTTAAGATAACCATGAGCACAAGAAATAGGGTACAGCTTATCTGCAAAGTAAGTAACACGTACATTATGAACTATCATTCTATATCATAATGATGTAATATGTCAACCGAAAGCAGCTGACCAGCTGAAAAGGCTCACTCCACCCCCTACTGTTGGGAGGAGGACACGTTCCCGTCAGTAATTCAAATTTCTCAGCTGCATGTATAGGGGGACAAGGTGAGAACTCCGATTGGACGAGAAAACCAAATTATTGCTTAGTCCGATTAAGCTCTTCCTGCAACTCCCCAGGTGGCATTGTCAGGCAACCCCCGCCCCAATTTTCCTTGATACCCACCATCTGAATTGTCTCCACCTCCGCCAGACCCTCCCCCTCGCCACATCTAGTCTTTTTTTGATAGGCTGCCCTTGCTGTTAACCTCCCTCTCATCACAGCTTTAATTGTGTCCCACAGTATGGTAGTGTCTACTGGACTATCTATGTTCTCCTCCATAGAGCATTTAATCTCTTTCTTAACCTCCTCCAGTGTTTTTGGATTATTTAGCATACCCACATTTAATCTCCAAAGTGTGTCTTTCTTCCTCTTATTTAGACAAATAATAAGGTAATTAATACTGTGTCAGTACAAGTCAGTCGTTCCTATTTTACATTCCTCTATTCTGTATCTGTCTGTAATGTTAATAAAAAAAATAGTCCTCTGTAACGGGTGGAGGTCCCTCCAAACATCAAACATCCCGAGTTCGGCTAGAGAGACGTTGACAAGTTTCGACAGGCGGGTCTTACTTCTGTTGCCATTAGTTGTGTCGAGTTTAGCTTTTAAATCATGTTGATTTAGCTTTTGTTGAGAGAGATGTGTTTCCTGTAGATCAGGCATGGCCAAACTACGGTGTGTCTCTCTCCGGCCCGCGTGAAGGCAGTCAAAAATCTAACCTAACTTAGAAATGACACTTGAACCTGCAATGAGTATTTTAGTCGTTCTAAATGAGTCCAACGTTAGAAAAAAAGGAGCGACCCGGACTTCCCACAGTCTCTTTTCTATTAACATGGGAATTCAATTTGAATAATTTGTCAACTAAAAACACCGGTCATACTAGAACATCCCTACCAGCTTTCTTCCCTTTATTCTCTGAATTTAATCAAAGAATCTTTGAAACTCTTGTAGCTTTTCTCTGGCTCGTATCGCTGCTGATGCGTAGCCCCTCCAAGATCCCTCCTTGCACTGCCACTCCGTCGTAGTGCGGGGCACCGAGTGCCGCAGGCCCCTCCGCACCCGTCGCCACCGCCGTCTTCTCCGCCAGGCCGCGTCTCACCAATTCCTCCTTTACCTCCTCTGCGCTGTTGTAGGTTCGAGTTCCCGTATCCCAGTGGGTCCTCATCTTGGTGAATGGCGTCTGGAAGCGGATGCCCTTCTCCTTCAGGATTCTTTTAGCAGTGTTGTACTCCTTTCTCTTTTGGACCATCTCTGTTGCGTAATCGTGATGGAATGACGGTACTTTATTCCCCAGTTCTATTTTCTTTGTCCATAGCTCTCGCAGGACCCTCTCTTTGGTAGTAAATTCCAGAAAGTTAACAATGATGGGTCTCGGTTGGGCACCGTCCGCTGGCTTCTGTGCAAATGAGCGGTGTGCTCTCTGAATTTGGAAATTAAAATCTGCTGGCAGGTGCAGTTCGCTTTTCAGCAGGTCTGCCACAAACTTGGCCACAGATTCTCCCTCCTCTCCTTCAGTGACTCCATAGATACGTAGGCTGTTTCTCCTCGGCCTGGACTCCAGGTCAGTTAACTTGTCCTGAAGAGCTTTTTGTTCTCTCAGTGATATGACCAGAGCGTCATTAGCTTCCTGTGCCCAACGTTCTAGCTTTTCAATCCGCGACTAAGCCTCGTTGATCTTGCTGGTTTGGAGCTCCTGTTCGGTGATGACTTTCGCAAGTTGTTGATTTATTTTGTGTTTGAAGTCGTCCAAGTCTTTTTCCATGTCGTTCCTCAGTGTTTCTCCAAACGTGCGAAGGACTTCTTTTGATTCCGTTTTTAAATCCCGTATCTCCTTGCTAATAATTTCTATGTCCGAGCCCTTTTTCGCGTCGTTAGTCACGAGGAGTTCGTTTCGCCATCTCCCTCTGTTTCAGAGCAAGCTGGTAGTTCCGCCATATTGTCTGTTACCGTGTTTCTCTTTTGGTTGAATCAAGTTTTCCTTCCCATTCCAACGTTCCCCTGATCACTTTGTAGTTAATATGATATCTGCCAATAGTTATTCAAGTTTTCGGGGAGTTTTTACCCTGGATGGTCGAGAGCCCTGGTGTCGCGCAGTCTACCGCTTTATGGCCAAACCAGAAGTCCCTTCCCTCTAGCCTTTTCAAGGGGGAGGTGGCTAGACTCGGCTCTTGTGGGACGAGAAGCAGAAGGCCTGTCCGATCGGGGGGGAAGATGAGATGACATTTTTGTGGGTCAACACAAACTCATCTGCGAGGACAGCAGCCTTGGACAATGACGACACTTTCTGTTCATTCAAGAACATTACCACCTTCTCTGGCAAAGAGTCTTTAAAATCTTCTAAAAGAACGAGCTCACGGAGTGACTCAAAGTCATTTTTGACATCATTAGCTGCACACCATTTATCAAAGAGGTTGCTTTTCTCGCATGCAAACTCCACAAAGGTTTGACCACTAGATTTTCTATGGTCCTAAATTTTTGCCGGTAGGGCTCAGGAACAAGCTCATAAGCAGGAAAAATTGCTTCCTTTCCAACATCATATTGCAGGCTGTCTTCTAAGAAAAGAGCAGACACCAACTCCTGTGCTTTTCCCACCCGCTTGCATTGGAGAAGGACAGGCCACATGTCTCTTGGCCAGTTGAGTGGCGAAGCTATTCGCTCCAAGGCACTGACGTATGAATCAACTTCTGCCTCACGAAATGCTGGCACCAGAAAAATGTTTTTACTGGGGCTGGGCAACGATTAAAAATTTGAATCGCAATTAATCGCATGATTTACCTGATCAATCACGATTAATCAATTAATGTATACGCAAAAGCCAATAATGAATTTAAAAGAAGTCTTTCATACACTTTATTTTAAATGTTCTGCCATATAAACGAAAGCACCATAACATTTATCGTGCAAACACTTAACACCAGCACTTTACACAGAAACATTTTTAATGTAAATCTAAAGTTAAATAAAATGCAAATACAAAATTAAAGCCTATTTCCAATGCCAGGGCATTACTGTTATCCTGTTCCTTATGAAAAATAAAAAAAATCTACCTACAAAATCCTGAGCCACAATAATAACAGGCAATTTCTGAGGTAACAGCAGAAACATTTTTCTTTTATCAGGGAGCAGCATAACCAGTCTGTGTTCCCTTGCAAATGTCCCAGTTAGAAAGGTGAGGCACAAAAACGTTCACTTTTGGGTTTTTCTTCACAGGGGACTGGAATGTAAAGTCCACATTTATACTGGAGTTCCTTTGGAGAATCTCACTCAACTCAGTGCAGTTTGTCAGTTCCTGGAACTTGACAGGCAGTTATTTTAAATGTACTGCCATATGAATTAAAGTGCCATAACATTTACTGTGCAAACACACTTTTAACATCAGCATTTTTGAACAATTAGCAGCTAAGAAAAAAAAAATAGTGTAAATTTAAACTCAACTTAAACAATGTTTTAAAGCAATACAAAATTAAAGCTGTAAGCAGCGTTTGCGGGACTGAGCCCACTTGGCCACTGCCTGCCGTGACGTCCGCCACCTGGCCACGAGCCCCCGACACCCGCCAACGCTTCCCAACGCCTGGCGATTCCGCCCGAAACCCGCCGATGCCCCATTACTGACGCCGACGCCTGCTGATGACACATCAAGCACTGACTTGACATTACTGACTTGACATTTAGAAACATTTGATTTCTAAATGTGATTGATTACTGTATCATTTTGGAGATAATAAGCCTTAAAGTTGGCTTTTTGTTTTGTTTTGCGACAGCTCCAATATTCCATTTTTACTGTACAATAACATCAAATTGCTCCATAAGCTCTGTCAATGGTTGGTACAGTTGACCTCAGGACAACCTTGAATATATCTTCAATCATTATAAGGCATATTAATGTACCATTTTGGAGATATTAAGCCTCAAAGTTGTTGTTTTCCTTTTTTTTTTTAGCTTTTCAAACAGGCAAAAAGGGCCCAGTACTCAATTTTTTACTGTACAGTAACATTGCTTTGCTCCATAATTTCTGTCAGTGGTTGGTACAGTTGACCTGAGGAATACCCTGACTATATCCTCAGTCATTATCAAGCATATGTACAGTATCATTTTGGAGATATTAAGCCTTAAAGTTGGCTTTTTTTTTTTTTTTTTTTTTGCGACAGCTCCAATATTCCATTTGTACGGTACAATAACATCAAATTGCTCCATAAGCTCTGGCAATGGTTGGTACAGTTGACCTCAGGACAACCTTGAATATATCTTCTCTTAATATTCTTGAATATTCTCACTTAATGTACCAGCTCCTTCCTGTAGACATGATATGTACAGTTAGTTATTCTTTGTTTGACGCAAGTGTTAATTTCCTACTATCTGTACCGGTACTTCTTGTTAATTTGAAATAAACACTAACAGCATAATGTCAAAACAAAAACCGAACAAGTCAAACAGGAGCAGATCAGAAAACAAGGAGGCTTTGTACTAAAATATGGATAAAATATAAACAGGGAGTTGTCTAATGTCGTCAAGGAAGCCAACATTACGTTACCTGTTGATCAGCATGTTGACTCAGAAAATCCTCAGGCTCCTGCTGCGACATTTCATTTGGGGCGACGGTTGTGACTTCACTGCTGGTCCCGTGAGAAACTCAAATCGGTTCTTCACGTTTGTTGCGTGGCATGGGTTAGGACATTGAGAGGCATTATAGTGTGGTTGTGTGCACCAAATCGGACTCGGCTTCTAGCTCGATAGCCGTGCATAATTTATGCAAACGCAATGCTCTGTTTATGTGAACTCACGGAGTCCGACTCCTTGCACGTGCTCATCTCGACTCGATGGATTTATGAGCTTGATAACAAGTGTCACAAGTGTGTATTTTGTATTGGATTGATGTACTGCAATTCTAGTCATGTGAACAAGCAATTAGCATTCCTAGTTATATGTGGCATGACGAAATACTCTACTACCAAGTTTGTATTGCAGTATCTTCAGTTTATGGGGTAGAGGGTGCTCAAATTGGATTGATTGAAGATGTAGTTTAGGTACAATTTGCTTGTTTTTATCAAAATTTAAGTTGATTGCAGTTCAAGGTGGCACAATCCTATCAGATGTTGTCATTTGGTCACGAAGAACACTGGTATTTGATGATTATTACCATAAGTACCACCATGTTGCAGGCATTGTGGTTACAAGTTTCACTCCAATTTTGATTGTTGTCTGTATGACTAGCAATCCGTTGAGCTGTCTAGGGTTATCATTCAGATAAGGTGTCACAACTTTTAATTGCATGGGAACTTTGGGATCCATGGCAGATGGGCATTGTAAAAAAACGGATCTTGAGTCAGAAGGCTAGCTTGTCCTACTTGTGACCTTAATATGATGATTTTTTTTCCCTGCCAGATTGAGGAGAAATTAAATGGACATCCAAACCGGATGTCCATTCATGTCCATTTAAGCAGCATTTTTGCAGATTTTAACACTGACTTGCATTAATAGGCGATGAATGAGCTGTGGCGCATTCTGGATAAGGGCAACAGAAAATTCATTGATGAACTAAAAAATGAGATGAGAAGACTTCTGCTGTACAAGAAACCAAAACCCAACCAAGATGCTGTCTCCCAAATTCTTGACCTGCAGTTTCAAGCAAGAAGATCCTTCATCGATAGTGATGTTCTGAAAGAACAGGACAAGGCCAACAAAGATCCTGGATGCTTATCCATGTGTCAAGGATCTTTATCATGTAAGTGATTAACTTGTTTTGGTTTATGATGAAAAGCAAGCATTTTTGCAGATTTTAACATTGACTTGCATTATAGGCGATGAATGAGCTGCGGCGCATTCTGGATAAGGGCAACAGAAAATTCATTGATGAACTAAAAAAAGAGATGGGAAGACTTCTGCACCAATGTGTAATTTTATGGTGTTTGGGAAAAAAATGAAGTGATGATGCCACGCATAATGCTGGATGTAGTTCAGTAGAGTAATTTTGCTGTGTCTCTAATTGACTGTGTAGCTGTTTCCTTGGACATAGGATTGTTTATGTTGCGCCGAATGAATAGATGCAGAATAGTAATACTCTTCATGCTGAAAAAATAAGATTTTTTTTGTGATCAACACAAACCTAATAAGACTCATTTTTAGGAAGACTAACTTTGAACTCAAAGTTGATTTGTTCTATTCCAGTGGAATATTCCATCGCGCTGCTCAGGGCACTCCCCACACTCTTTCCTTCACCAAGTCCACCACCGAAGAAGCTGGGACATGCCAGTGAGGCACTGCTTCATGTCATTCAGGTGAAAGTTTGTTCGCATTTTCTCACATTCAACACTTCATAGTTCCATGCATGGATGTGGCGTTTCCTTCTTCTTTTTCTTTAGCCAACAGAAGATCCCACAATGTACTCGCAGAAGAGGTCTTTCTGCATCCCTGTGTTGCTGTTTGATGGGACCCGCTGTCTCATCTGTCTTGGAGCCACTCCCGCCACCACGCTTGCCAAGGAAGACTTGAGTGACGGTCTGCTTCATCTGATGGGTTACTACTATGCCCTGCACCTCACATATCCAAAAGTGTGTGGCAACCCTTCTCTCTGTCATTCAGACAGAAGTGCTACAGGACACTATCCATGAGTGAGACACCACAGCCTCATACAAAAAAGACCATGGCAGAATGGAAAGATTTTATTGGGGAGTAGAGCTGTGTACTAGGCATAGGTAGTGATACACTCCCCTGGTAGTTGTAACTTGAGGGTGGGTGGGAGTCTGTTGGAACAAACATGTTATCAGTGGTGATAGGAACACGACACTATATGCTGTCCCCATACTGTTTTTTGTTTTTTTTATGTAACTGAGTGTCAGGGAATCTGAATCAATATTCAATAATGATGACGGTGAATATTGTAACAACACAACATTACTTGCGTTCTAGAAATTATTGCTTGAAATTGTTTTAAGATGCAATGCCTTAGTGACATTTTTATTACAAGGCAGTGAAGGCACTGTCAGCAATTTAAGTGAATAAATAGTTGTTGACAATATTAATTCTGTTTGCTGAATTTTCTTTTGGGGGGGGGAGTGGGCATAGGGGGAGGTGGATGCTTTGTCTCATTTTGAGAAAAAAAAAGCTAATATTGTGAACACTTAAATTAAGAAGAATTGTACTGTTAGTAGGTCTGGTTTTAAGATCTTTTCATTCAAATTAAGAAAGAAGCAAACGTGAAAAAAGAATTGAGAAGCTAGCATCAAGTTTATTTGACTTAGTACAGTCCTTGGAATGAGTGCTTTACTGTTTATTTCAAGAGTTTTTCCATTCTTCAAATGCCTAGATATATCGTCTTATTTTAAGAAATCTTACCAAGTCTAAATATCTTACTGCATTGGCAGATAATTTGACTTGTTTCTAGCCTGTTCTTTGTCAATTTAAGTGTTTATTTCTTAGATATATTTTGCAGTGTGTGGACACCGAGGGGAGCTCTAGAATTGGCTCATTCAACCGACCAACGAGCCAATCAGCAGCGTACGTAGAGTCACTAAGTCTTAAACTCACCAGGTTTGTATCGCTTATCGATAACCCTAATGCCATACAAGTCTATGAGGGTCAAAGGTCAACTTTGTCCTAGGGACATGGAGCCACTTTCAGGTTCATCAGGATCCTCCTGGACACACCCACGCCAAATTTGGGGCTTCTAGCCCATGAGGAACCCCAAAACCCTCACTCTAATTCCAGCCTTATCGCTAAACCCTAATGCAGTGCAAGTCTATGAAGGTCAAAGCTCAACTTTGTCCGAGAGACATAAAGTGTTTTTTAATGATCATTCATAAATGGCAAGAGTTTGCTTAGTGGAGAATTCACAATAAAAATACATTGACACTGTCAAAGATGGACTCAAGCACTATTATTGAACTATACTGTGTTTTTTGAGTGATGTGAAGCTTTTGACAAGCGCAGCGCAAAGGAGGCCCATTTGTTTTGTTTTTTTTGAAGGGGGCCCAAAATTCCTGGCAGCGCCCCTGAGCGGGCATCTCCAGCACTAAGGCAGTGGAGCTGCTGGCCACGAGAGAAGAATTAACCAGTCCATTGAAACCATTTGTTTGTTTGTTTGGTCTAGTGCATGGGGTGTTCCTCCATGTTAAGAAGGTCACTGAATGATTTGTCTATATCTGCCATCACTGAACTAAGATAGGGATTAAACAGAATCCCAATGACCTTAGTTATATGGTAAGTTTCACTGGACATTATTCAAACCCTTAACCTCTGAGTTGGACAGATAAGATTGGGTATCATGTTCAATAACCTCTGAATTCTCCAACCCAGACATCAGTCTATTCTTCCATGTTTAATGAACAAACTCAATAGTTTTGTGAATTTATATAAACCACCCCTGAACTGGAGATTACAGTCAGATCATTAGTATTTAATTATTATTGAGTCTATATTCTTAATTATTAATCAAGTCTTTTGTTCAATCAATGTATAAAAGTAAAGTCACTTTTTAAATGGAGTCAGATTAAATTAACTATGATGTACTTTACTTTGAAATCCGCATCTTAAAGGTCACCTATTATACTAATTTTCGGGCTTTTGTATTTGAAATCTTGCCCCTCCAGAGCAGCAACGCACAATTTTCCGCGCTGAAAGCTTTTTAGATTTGCGTATCTCGCGGCTCGTTTCCTCGTATTCACTGTGTCCCGCTAAAAACGCTCTGTTTCACTTCACTCCACCCCAGCCTTGTCGGTGTACGCCCCCGCCCGGGGTCACACTCTTCGTCGCTGCTGAGCCTCACTTCCTCAGTTTGCCGGTGCGGGAGTGAAAAGGAAAGTGAAGGCTTCACTCTTTAGCAGCTGTTTAGCGGCTAATCCAGCTTCTTACGGACCCAGCGCGGGCTTAGTTACGGCCGCAAGGCGGACCGAAAGTCCCTGGACGTTTTTTGTGCCTTACGTGTCCCCGGAAATATATTTTACTTTGTGTACTGACCGTGTTTTTGTTTTGTATTTTTGCGAGACATTTTAATCGGGCTTAGAATGATTTTGTTTCATACTGTTGACATGTATCAAAACACTGTCCGAGCAGAGAAAATATGTACGCTGAAACGATCACTTCAGTCATAGAGTCGTTTATTATTCGACAAGAATATCTGCACAACTTACGTCCACACCAAGCACAAAGTAGGAAGAGCTCTATACAACCCATATTACCATGCTGGCAGCGTGAACATTGCTATAAGGAGTGAAACTTGCGAGTCAAAATAGCTGCCTCTTCAGTTTCGCTGCTAGCGAACACAACACACATAACAAGCAGAGCACGGAGTTAGCGGTGGTGGCTAACAGTTCATCAACATGATTCAGCGGTTGTACGTTGCAAGTAGTCTTAAAACTAATGATGCTTGAGGTCACAATACACTCACAGTCCTCATACATGTTTTCAAATATTGCCGTGGCTGACTATTCTCTCGTCGTCCACCAGGGGGCCGAGTCGAGCCCATCTCACTCCCGTTGCCGACCGGACGAGAGGGGTCTGGCTGCAGACTGGTGTTCCATCACATCCGCATTAGGCTGAACAAACCTCCAACATTTTCTCTGTTCGTTCCACTCCGACGGTTGTGGTCCTTGGTGCTTCGGTAGTCGCTGGGTATTTTTTATTTTATATTTTTTAATTTTCCTGACACCGAAAAAACATTTTCTTGGAGCAGCGCATTGTGGAATCACTTCCGGGGCAGAGCGGGGGAGGGCGGAACCAGTCCGAGAGGGTGCCGGAGCTTGGCCATGAAAGGAGATCCGGCACACAATTACGTAATTCCGTGCCCAGTGTTGAAAAAATCTCTGTGAACTCAGCGTTTAGAACCATGCCCAACAATTTGCAGGGCTCACGTCCAAACGCATGAACGTCATTATTTGACGTTATCGAGATCGTTTGACGATAGGGTTCAACATTGTAACAGTTTTTAAAGCTCAGAAAAGTGGAAAAGCATCATAGGTGCCCTTTAAATCTACCTCATTGGGCTGCCATTACAATGGGTGTTGGACCTGCGCTTTGTCTGTCAGGTTATAGGCTTATGTAGAACATTTCTTTTATTTCAAGGCTATTCAAATGTAGCTTTAAAGTTAAAATATAGCTTCAATAAAAAGGAGACATGAAAACCTTGACATGTATGAGTAAAATGAATCTTAGAGAATATTATATTAATATTTGCAGGTTTTGTATTTAACACAGGCTGTCTCCTGATATTGTACCCTGATATTTAGAGTAAACAGTACTTATATGTACCTTTCACTGCTTGGGATCATATATGTACCTTTTTGTCCCACAAAAGGGTACATACAGCAACCTTGAGGACCAATATTTAGACAAAGGGGGTACATTAGTGTAGATTGTACCTTGGGGGACAGAAATGGACCTGTACTGTACCCCTATTTCTGAGAGTGTTAGGTGCTCTGAACGGGAACACTGTCTGTGGTGTGGATTTTTAATTGTAAAACCGGGAAGGCATCCGATATCTTCCTCCTCACGTGCAAACACATCCGGTTCCTCATAGAGCATCTGCCGTACAACTTCTTGGTCATGCTCAGAGAGATGGTCCAGATTGACGTTTGGGTGCCATTTTGTTGGTGAGCTGTAAGAAGCTGTTTGGCTTTCTTTTTTGTTACAGCGTTTGCTATCGGTTGAGTATGCCTTAGCGGGTTTTTTCGTTGTGTGGGTTTTTTGTCTCATAAGGAGTTGCTTCTTAGGTTTTGATTCCACCTTTTTTTTAAAAAAAAAATCCTCAATTTGCCCGCTAGATGGTTGTGCTTATCCCAAATATTTTCAACGTAAAATTCAGCGAATTATTATGTCTATGATGAGGTGGATTTTTGACTAAATTATACAGTAGAAATGATGTGAGGTATCATTGGGATAGCATGGGAGCTCTGCTATCATCACGGGAAATCATTTTTGGCCTTTTGGGGGGGACTCCAAAATGGAAAACTTTGTTATTGACATCACAGTATTTTTCCAGTTTTTCAGGTGGGTTATTTCCAAAATTATACAGTAGAAATGGACATGTGAGGCATCATTGTAAAGCATGAGAGCTCAACTTTTATAATGAGTTGACATATTTCACGGGAAATCATTTTTGGCCTTTTGGGGGGGACTCCAAATTTGACGACTTTACCAGTGACATTATGATAGTTTTCATTTTTCAGGTGGATTATTTCAAAAACTATACAGTACACATGGACATGTGCACTGCATAGTTAGTGTATAGTACTGTAAGTTTGGAACCCCACCCCTACTGGGTGTCAGGGAAACACCAATGACCGTTCCTCTCCTACTTTCACCAGTACCTCCCTCCCCTTGCTCCTCATCTTTCTCTTCTAGTCCTCCTCCTCCTCCATCTCCTCCAACTGCAAGGCCAACCAGATAGTGTAATTAATTGATAAAGTGAGTGATTTGTTCAGAATATGTTAACAACACAATAAGCTTTCAATCAAAATAAAGCATTTACTTGACTTTATTGACTTTGCCATTGCCAAGACAAGTGTGGGCTAAGACATATTGCAGCAATTTCAGCCTTTTTCAGCCAGTATTTTGGGCTTGTTTTGAGGGTGCTCGGAGAAATATTGCCTGAGCAATCATAAAAAAAACTGCATCATCCAAAAAAATATTTGATTTTAGGATTGAAATAAGACAACAATATTAATGATGAACAAATTCACTTCAGAAAGGGGACATTGATATGTTTTCCAATGAAATTTACAATGATATCTCACATGTCCATTTCTACTGTGGACTCTGGTAGGAGAAAAGCTCAGCACACCCGTCCACACAGGTACGTAGGAGGAGGTTGCCGACCTTGGATCTCCAAATAATAAGAGAAACTCCAGCTCAACGTGTTGCACTTCACCAATTTAATGTCATGGGACCTTCATCAAGCATGAAAAAGTAACTGTGCTTTGGCAATATATAATGCGATCGGTGTGCAGGATGACCAATCATGGATCTGGCAGACTTAATCACTGGATGAGCATCACCTGTCTGAGAAGAATAGAAAGGATACATTAGAATGAAAAATACAGTGATGTCAATGGCAAAGTTGTCAACTTTGGAGTCCCCCCAAAAGGCCAAAAATGATTTTCCATAAAATATGTTGATGTGATAGTAGAGCTCCTATGCTTTACAATGACATCTCACATGTACATTTCTACTATATAGTTTTTGAAATAATCCACCTGAAAAAATTAAAACTATCATATTGTTAATGGCAAAGTTGTCTACTTTGGAGTCCCCCCCAAAAGGCCAACAATGACTTCCTGTGAAATATGTCAACTGACTGTGATAGTAGAGTTTCCATGCTTTTCAAATGATACCTCACATGTCCATTTTTACTGTATAATTTTGGAAAAAAAAAAAACATCCACCTCAACATAGACATAATGATTTGCTGAATTTTATAGTTTGAAAAGTGTTGGGATAAGCACAGCCATCTAGCGGTCAAATTGCGGATTTTCTTTTTTTTTTTTTAAGTTGGAATCGAAACCTAAGAAGCAACGCGGAAGCACCGTGGCGAATGTGGTGCCAACTTCAGCGTCGTCTTGTTTCTGTTGTGTGGATTCATTTGGGTGGTTGATTTGTGCTTTATGTGTTTGCTGCTGCAGTGACACCATTATGCCTCTAGATGGGGACACAGACCGTGTGATGAATATCAGTTGATGATTGATCACAATCCTCCTTTAGGTATTCTGTTGCTTGATGTATGCTTGTAACTGGTGTATTGTCAGTCACATTTGAATCTTTGTTTTGTTTTCTTTGTTCCTCTAGACTCATGTGTTTGAATGAGTGTTCAAGTGTACAGCTATGTACAGTTGCGTGCAGCTGTTTTCTTGCATACATATTTTAATTCAGCTCAGAAAAAGGGAGAATGAAGTTCTTTAAGAGTAAGGGAGCACAGAAATCACTCCTGCTGCTTCTTAGAAACCTCTCAACTCAGCGAGAAAAGCCTGTGACGGGAAAAAAAAAAAAAAAGAATAAGAAATCTCAGTGTTTGAATGAGTTTTCATGTTAAAATCTGGATGCAGGGGTGTACTTACATAGATGCCTTAATTCAGCTGAGGAACATCATAGAAAAGGTTTTCCAGTTGTTTTCAAAGCAGAATGGCTTTCAAGTTGTTCAAAATCAATGCTACTCCTTTAATAACACTCAACGGCATTAGAAAAGACATGCGTATGAAGGTGTTTTCTTGTACAAGAGCCAAAACTCTGCTCGTGAACACAAGAACAGATGTTTTCCAGCAGTTTTGCAACACATAATGAATGGAATCTGAAAGAACAGCAGGAAGGACAAGAAGGGCACCAATCGGTGAGTGGCGAGGGTACTCCAGGATTTGCATAATTCAAGAAAGGGAGAAGCTAAATGGGACAGAAGGAGGAGGAGAGACGGCCGGTGGCCGTAACACACTGCTGATGCCTGCAGAGTGCACAGTTCAGCGAGAGAAGCACTTTGCTTCAATAAGAAAAAATTACGTCCCACAGTGTTGAATGAGTTTTCATGTTAAAGTTTAATTGCATGTGTGTCCTTATGGGGGAGCCTAAAGTGTACTCAGGGGGAAGGGGAGAGATGTTTCCTAGCTGTATTTCAGCAGAGAATGAAACTTGCACCGTTTAGGCTGGCAATGCGCTCAGCTCAGCGAGGGAAGCACAATGCAGCAATGAAAAAAAAAAGACATCTCACTGTGTTCAATGAGTTTTCATGTTAAAGTCGGAATGCAGGTGTTTTCTTGCACAAATTCCTGGATGCATGAATTCAGTGCCCTGACCCCCCAACCCCCCTCCACACACACACACACACACACACACACACACACACTGATTAAATTAGTGAACTTTTGAAATTTTTAATTTTTGCAATCTTTTTTTTATTTTTATTTTTTAATAAAAGTATTCCAATCCAGTCATTGATGAAACAAAATCTCTGCTTTGTGCGTTTGCTGATGTGCAGTGACACCACTATGCCTATAGATGGGGACACAGACCGTGTGATGAATATCAGTTGATGATTGATCACAGTCCTCTGTTGGTCTGACATGGAGGGGCACTGAGCTTGATGTAAAGAGAGGGGGTAGAAAGTTTTCTTTTAAAAGAAAGTCGGTGGTTGAAAGTTTTATTTTGGAAAGGTTATTTTTATGAGGTTGTTGTTTGCAGAGTGGTTTCATTTGTGTTGGAGATTGTATTTGAATTTTTTCTGTTGGTGGCTCACTTTAAGGTACACAGTAAAAAAAAAAAAAAATGCAGTGTGTTTCAGAGTTAACCTATTTTAACCTAGATAGAGGAAAAGCTCATATTTTAATCAGGCCATTTTGTGTGAATTAGAACTTTACTTGCTAACTTAAATATGTTTTATTTAGCATTACATTTGTTGTAAGCCTGACCTTTTTCTTTTTTAATTGTCTTTTTGTTTTTATGTTTTCAAGATTTGTCACCTGTGCTGTGCCTCTTGTGGAATAAAAGCAATTAAATGCACTGAGTGAATTTCTTCAGTCTGATTTGTGGAGCCCCTTCCCTTTCAAGTGTGGGAAAGCGTATGCAGTGGTGAATACTTGACCATGTCACTGTTGCTGCAAGTGCCACTGCGTGTTACTACCCGTGAAATCTGCCATGGCTTCTAGGGGTGCCATCAGAGATGTCACGGCTCAGGTCAGGGCAGATGCTGCTGTTCGTTTCCGACGTGGCAGATGCTTTTTTGTTGTTTGGTAGATCTGTCACTGCCTGTGCCGCTACCTGTGACCAGTGTTGGTCAAATTAGTTTGAAATAGTAATATCTATTACTGATTGCTCCTCCTAGATAAGTCAAAATGCTCGCAACAGGAAACTACACGTAAGAAACTTCAAAATGAAGTTATGCAGCCTGGAAGAAGGCTTTTTTCTATATTTAATTTAAAAAAACAAAAACATTGACATGAAAATGACCAATTTCTTGCTAAATAGGTTTCTTTAGACTGTTCTTTATTATTATTATTATTATTATTGTTATTATTATTATTATTATTATTATTAATAATAATAATAATAATAATAATAATAACAACACAAACATTATTTCATTAGGCCAGATCAACTGTCAAAATGGGTTTAAAATAGAAGGCATGTGTGGAGGAGAGGAATTGTGGAAAACATAATAATATTCAGTTCTCTTCCAGTTCTTATTTTCATTCAGTTGTTCTCTCAATTGCCTGCGCAGAGAATGGAAGGTGAGAACGACAACCAATACTAACTAGTCAATTTGATGTTGTATAAACAACTAGGCTACATGAAAGAAAATAGTGAAACAAACTTTATTCAATGTTTAAATAATTAGCGACATCAACTTTAAATTCTAGTTTCAACATTGATGTGATGTTGTGCTGGTGATGGTGTGCTGATGTGATGGGGGAGGGGTGCTAGTAATCGTCACTGCTGTTCTTCACAGGTTCAAATCAGATGTTCTCTGATGTTGCCTCACTGTTGGCCTGTGCTGGTCCTGAATGTGTGTTCTGTCAAAGATGCAATTTATTTTGCTATAAACAATGAAGGTATGGAGTACAGTTGAATGTATTTGTAACCCGGGGGGTTAATTATAATGGAGGTTCAACAATCGTCCCTTGTTTGAAGTGTTGAAAATGGTTTGCTTATGTTATTTATTGTTCTGTTTATTTTGCGTTGTCTCGGCTGCGGTGGCCAGCGATGGAAATCGCGGAGATGGCGTCGACGAGGGGAGGGGAGGGGGAGGGGGAGGGAGTTGAGGGATGGAGCGGTCGAAATCTCGGAGTTAGCAGTCAGGTCCCCGGTTCCGTCTCGCTGGTCACAAGTGCTGCCATCGCGAGGTGAACTAAAAAAATTGCAAAGTCAGCTATTGGTTTGTTGAAAGAAAACAACCCTCTTTATTTTCATTATTATTTCTTATTATTCAAATATTTATTTTATGTTGAATAGTTGTTATTATTATCATTTATGATCATAATTATCATTTTTTATTTTATTTTATTTTATTTGCACCATAAAACAGAGGCAATGCATAGATTTAAAAAAATGTACACAGAAAGTGGTAAGAGGTAAATACCATATAATAAAGACAAAAAGAGTATAAAGTTAAGACTCAAAGTGAAAGTGAAATCATTAAGTTGAAGATATAGAGTCTTTACGTATAAGATAGGACTTCAGTCTAGACTTAAAATTAAATAAGGATGTAGATGTTTTCGCTTAATTAAACTGTGAATTCCAAAATAATGAACCAGTCAATAAAAGAAAATTTACTTTGTGCTGTATGGCAAGAGGGCATTGTTGACAATAGTTTGCTCCTTTTATTACTCAAGTGTGTTTGTTTATCAGTCAAGGGTTTCACATTCAAGGGTTGAGTGAGCTTAGAGTGGGAATACATATTGTGTTAGTAATTTAGTTATACTGTTGGGTGTTGACAAATTAATGCATTTTACTAATCGCATGAATCTATTTTTCAGAGAAATTTGTGGTGGCCTGCTTCTGCAAGAACTGCAAGCAAAAAAGAAGAAGTCACTACCATTGCCCATTATGTGATTTTCGAGAACTTTCACGGGCAGCTGTATTTGGAAATCATTTAAAATCCATACATGGTAGGTGTTCTGATGTTGGCATCAGCAAACATTTAATGTTGATTTTAAAAAACATCTCCAAATTTTAAAAAATTCTCAAAAATGAGAGGGAGGTTTTTCTTTTAAAATTAAGTCAGCAGTTGGATGGACAAGCAGGGAGGGAAGATCTTTATATAGTGACAGTGTGTAAGAGTAAAACCAAGCAATTGTGATTGCTGCATGCAAAGTAAATAATGAAATACAGATAATTTCATTAATTTTACAAAGCACTAAAATAGAAAAAAAAACTAACTACAACTGGTACCTCTCAATGAAGCTACAAACAGACATTTTATTATCAGATGTTTTATTGAAGTAGTCAGGCATGAGCCATCTGAATATCTCTATTAAATGTGTTGGTATACGACTCCCTCCCAAAACATGTGGTCATATAGGCAGCAAAGGTTGTTTCAAAGTAACAGGTAATTATTCGTGTGAGCCTGTAGGCAACAGGTCTTACCAAAATGCTCCATATTTTCAGTACCATTATAAAACAACATGCTACTTCATAAAGGGAAAATGTTTTGTCGTGTCATGTCATGCCATGTCATGTCGTGCTAATAATTTTTTTTTAGGTAGTTCTGATTTTGGGGTACATGTTTTAGTCATAAAATTACCTTGATTGTATAGCCTATATTGTCATGTTATCCTAATGTTTACTGCATTTTCACAATGTCTATCTCCTGCAGGTATGGAATCACAGAAGAGAAAAGGTAATATATGGCCCTAATTAACAGTGTTGGAATGTTGTTGTTTTTTTATTCTCAAGAACTTTCAAAACAAGTCTTGAATGTTACAGCATGCCATTTCGTGTCCCTGTTCTGCCAGTTGTGATAAATAATCAAATTCCTTCCCCTAAAATTGTTGAATCCCTATCAGTGAAATTAGAGTGTCTGGTGGTGAAGAGTGTTGTGTTTTCACCTGCAATGTTCTAAGTTTCATTTCCCATTGTGTAGCAAAATGTGTCTCTGTAGCCCATAATCCTCTCCTACAGAACCACCCATCTGCTACAGTATCTGTGCAGAGCAGAAGCACTATACTTTGAGTATGGCTATAAATAATTGTTTACGTGTTCATTTTTTGTGTTTTTCTCTTATTTTGCAAAGAATCCGAGCACTACAAAAAGAAAAGCAGAGAACATTTCAGATGAGTCAACAGGAGAAACGCAGCTTGTGAAGTCCAGGCATAGACATTTTCCTTGCCCACACTGTCCAGCTGTTTTAAGTGCCCAGAAAAATCTGAAACGCCACATTAAAGATGTCCACGACATTGACTACACACCCATGGTGTGTGTTCATGTCAGAAATGGCATTTATGTCACACCCAAGTATGACCATAGCCCTGTGTTCCCCATCCATGTCATTAAATCCACAACTTCACAGAAAATGGATTGCAAGGTACCCAAGTGCAGAAGATTTATGCAAATAGCATGGTCGTCTGGAAACCCAGGAAAAGAATGTGCACATCTGGAGAGGACATCAAAAGCCAAACCATACATCAAGCCTGCAGTCCTCACAAGTGGATCACTACAGGACATGATGAGCAAAGGGCTGATGTCATCTGAATGGGGTGACAAATGTGACAAACTGAACACGGCTGCAGTACAGTGTGGCGTTGAAAGTGTTTTCCCAGTTTTTGTGGAAGATGGGGAACAATCAAAACGTTGGCACTTCTTTTCTATATTCACCAATGAAAGTGACAACTGGTCTTACTTTGGGCGGACTAGGGTGACATTTGATTCTGTGGCTGGGCAGTGGAACTGTCAATGTCGGGGAAGTGGACAATCTCATCGCTGCGTCCATCGCATGATGGGAATGTGGTGGATTTTCCAGGAGTTGCCAGGCACCCTAGCAGCCACCTCTGACATCCAAGTGGATGACATTGATGACTTGGAAAGTCACATGCTAGAAAGCAGCGTTACCTGTGAGTCACAGAACTTGAATGGCCGGAAAATATGTGCAATGACAGACTACTTAAAAGCACAAAAGCGCATCCCATGCCTGCAAGAAATACCAGTGCATCTCAGAACAAAGGAGGAACAACCACCATCATGTCTTGAACCTTCAGAGAACACCTGCCCCTACTGTCCAGGGCCCACCCCTCCCATACTTAATCCATCCAAAATAGCAACCACCCAGGCTATGGTGTATGGAATTAATTATGTAAAAAAAGGTCAGTCAATTTAAAAAAAGAAATTCAATAGCTAAGCATGTTTAACCACATCATCGACAGGTGTCTCTGTCGCTACAAAAGAGTGCCCAGTTTGTAAAAATGTTGTGAGGTTCCAAGAATATTCATCCGGATTCCACAACTTTAACAACCGTGTGTTTCTAACACTGCCACTGTGTGAGCTTCTGCTGTCCGGTTTGGCGGTAAGGCAGCCAGAAATCCTTTGTGTAATACAGTTGCCCGTATACATAAACACTAACTGAAAACTTCAATGTGTTTACAGAACAAGACAACCAGTGGACGCATGTTGGACATTCTGTCATTCTTCAATGGCAACCGCTACCACCATCAGCTAGTGAGGAGAGCCTTCCACCATTTTTTGTCCCTAACTAGTTTCAAATATGACTACTATTGTTAGCAGTGTGGATACCACCCAGCTGTGGTGATTGGAGATGCAAATTGGAAACTGGCCTTTGATGTCCCACGTAAGCATATGTGATAACTTAAACACACAACCCGTGCCCATATGAAATTTTTAATCATAACTTCCTTCTGAATGTTGTTGCTTTGGAATACTTTGCCTCTTTGTTAGAATAACATACTGATAGCAGTGAATGTGCTCTTTTTTTGAAAAGTTGTGTGATTTTCATGCCTTTGCAATCAATTTAAAAATTTTACTTGCAGTTGGGACATTTAAACGGACTTCTTCATGCTCTAGATGATAAAATATGGAGAATAGAGCAAAAATTATGCCAACCATAAACCTTTGTAAATGGTTGCTATATAAATATTTTTTTCGAAAATAAAATAAATCAATAATAATAACAATAATAATGATAATAATAATAATATTAATAATAACATGTTTTTCACAAATAGGATCGTCTCTAACAAATCCATATTGTACATCTGTTGGCCACTTCACTTTGGCACCATGGATGGGAGAAAAGACCAGAGTGGGAAATATTCTCCCTAAAACCGAGGTCAAGAAGGCCCTAAAAAAAAAGGACAGATGAGATCAAGCATCACAATAAAAAATTAAATGAGGACATCAAACTTGAGATCATTGACTCTAAAAAGGTATGCAAAGTACTGTGCAAAGTTTGTTACTTTGACTATAATCCTCCATGCAGTGTTGCCAGTCCTCACAATATTTTTTTTCTGGGTGTTAAGTACAAGATGCTGATGTGATGAGTGCTTCATATCATGTAAATGGCTCTTTTTCAGCCTCAGAAAAAAGATCTCCAGGACGCTTGTTACACCGTGGGTGTGTCTTCTGAGGGGTCAATTGCCGATATGATGAACAGGCTTCAGGAGCTTTTAAACTTTAAGGATGTGTACCCCAAGCTTTTTGTGAAGCTACAGAAAGCCAGCGGTGAGTCATTGTTTGTTTTGTGAATTTCCTGTTTTGTTGTTACCTTCGAATAATATTAATGTAGTCTTCCATGTTGTTGTTTTTTTTCTTCAGGTGGTGTCCTTCATTTTTCCTGCGTGCATGGTGTTGTCTATTATTTGAACTTTCTCTTCTGGACGGAGTCGGCAAGAGACCACACAGACGGGCTGCTAAGCTTCAAGCAATTTCCCACTTGTTACATTTCCGATGTAGCTGGACAGGTTGCTCGGCACACCAATAATCGCACAAAACAGTTATCCTTCCAATCACATGATGGAAGACTGTGTGCCCCAACAACTGAAAATATCAAACTGGCAGCCAAGAAAGAACTAAAAGTTGATTTGGAGTGGATAAATAACCTTAGGTCCCCATTCCCACTCCTGCCAGAAAGGGACATAACGTCAGGGATACATCCGAAAACGAGAACTCATGACAGATACTCCCTGTATGACAGGTTTCATCAGAAAAATCAGAAACGTCCAGAAGAAAAAATGAGAAGCCTCAACATATGTCCCACCCTCAGAGCGGAAGTTAACTCTTCTGTTGCAGAGCAGTTAAATCGAGAACTTGCGTCTGTGAAATACTCTTTGTGCCAGATGAAAGAGGCACACTTTAAGCAGACGGTGAGGGTGCTGATTGACATGCACAATGAAAAAATTAACAGGGCTTTCAAGGCCGAAATGGACGCATTGTGTAATACACAATTGTGTATTGGCCTGTATGGGATGCTGGGTCTCCAGTCTGCTGGTAAGTTTGGTCAGTATATGATGATACAGAGTAATTGTCAATAATATTAAAGTAGACAGAGTGATAAAATGTTAAGAATGTACAACTGTCTGTTATCCTGTTGGTGTGACCCAAAAAGGGGTGAACATATACGTATGTATGACAATGTAAATCATTTTTTTCAGGAGATATTTCTCCCCTAACCCCCCATTTTTTTTTTGTTTTTTTAGGAGAGAGCATACAGTCTGCCCAAGTTGGACCGACCTGGGAACACAGTGCAACGTCATTTGTTGCACAATCTTATGCTGTTGGGGAAAACGATAAGGTAATCACACTCTGTGTAGTTTTCCTTTGGTCCAAAGTGAAGCCATAAGTTGTAGGTGATTACAGTTCCCATTCCATGTGTTTATGTGTTTATGTGTTTATGAAGGCAAAACTGAAGGAACTTTTCAGTGGGTCTCGGGATGAACATCAAACCCTGGCCAGTTGTACTCGGCGATTCCCACTGACTACAAAGGACCTTCGGAGTGTTTGCCCACCGGAGTTGTTGGGACAGTCTTCACTGCGTATGCCATGGCTGACTGATGATGTAAGAGAAGATACATTTTACTGGTGAAATGAAATGAGTTGTTATGACATTTACTGCAGTGTCTGCATTTTTATTTCTTTATCAGAAATTCAGATATGTTTTTTAACACGTATATTGAATTACAGGCGGTAAACTATCGAGTAGCACAGCTGGCTCGAGAGCACATGGTAATACATTTTAATTTCCTACTTGCCTATATGTTTTTAACGTCTGAACAAATTTTACTTAAACATTGATGTGATGTTTTCTTTTTTAGTGTGGTTCTTTGGGTCAGTTTGACTACATTTTATGGCACCGTGAATGGCAGAAGAGTGGAGCTGTCAGTGATGCTCTTTTGAAACACATTCCCGTAGGTCCTTTTTTCATGAAAGGAGAATTTTTGTCGAAACAACAAAACACTTCTGCTACGAAGATTGATTGTTTTGTCAAACCTCATGTTATTGGCGTGCTACAGGTCGCAGACAAGATTTTCCTGCCAAGAATTGTGGGTCATTCTACACCAGAGACAGACAACCATTTCATTCTTTGGGTGAGCCACCAAAACTTTCAAGCTTTCATTTAATTGTTTCACTTTAATAGAATTGGAAAGGTAAATATTTCTGTGTGACAGTTTGGCTCAAACGCTTTTGTTCTTCAACCTTAAATGATGCTGGAATATCTAAAGCCATAATCTATAGAATGACCTACATATAAACTCATGCAAGTTGAGCTAGAAAAATCAGTTATACATTTGTATATGTACAGCAGTGATAACACATTTATTGTCTTAAAGGTGTTTGACTTCATCATAAAAGAAATCCGAATTTACGATTCCCTGGTGATTTACACAAGGATTGAAGACAGTGACATGGACCTTCTCAGGTAAAGGGGGAAGTAGCATTTCATTTAAAATGTCAAAATTTATTAGAAAGGGAATTTAACTGTATGGTAACCCTAAACGATGGCCACCTTCTTCCTTTGTAGACATGTCTTCAGATTCTCTGGTGGACTCCAAGGCTGGAGTTTAAAGTTTCCTCCACAGTGGAAGCAGCAGGACTCCGTCAACTGTGGTGTTTTTGTGTGTTCTGTGAATTTCCTACTATGTTCGGTTCAGTGCATGTGTGGTCTATAGGTTCATAAATGTAATTTATTTTCTTTCAAAACAGGCGGCTGAAAATGAGGTTACAGATGTCAAGGCGACTTGAATCCTTGACCTTGAATCAGTGCAGGACTCTGCGACTGCACCATGCAACCCAGATGATCAAAAACCTGAATACTGAGGTGAGACTAATTGATGAATTAATATGTCAAAAATCTATACTGGTAACAAAAAAATTGTTACAGCATAGGTCTTGTTGTACAGGACTTCCCACCGACTAAAGAAGACGGGTTAAAGGTCGAAAAAAAAAGAAGCAAGGCTGCAGGAAGCGGATGCCAAACAAGAAGACTCCAGCAGCCATTGCTTGGCATGGAAAATAAAATCATGTTTGTTCCAGCGAGCAACTGGGACAACCAGGTGTGTAGATAAAAAAGACAGCTTATCTGTAGTTCATTTGCATGGTATAGCTTTACTTAGTCGACATAGCATAGCACAGTTGTCTAGATCATTTTGTCTTAAGTCAAATGAAATGGATAAACTTGATTGTGCATCTTGTCTTGTAGACTATTGTTAAAGCTTTCCCACTTTTGTTTTCCACCAGTGTTTTCCATGAAGACGTCAAGACATTTGCATGGGTTCAATGCAGTGTTTGCAAAAATTGGCTGCATTTCCAGTGTGCTGGTGTTCAGGGTGACTGGACATCAAAGGATTTCTTTTGCGGATGCCATGTAATCCAAGATGTGTAAGAATAATGTCATATCAGAGCCATGGCCGCCACTGAAGTCAACATTATTACTGTATTAGTTTGACAAAGAGCATTAGGGAGGAATTTACCTTAATGTGTCAAGTCATTTTCAGTTCCTTTACATTAAATATTAGAGATAGAATATATTTCATTTCATTATGGGTCCACAGCAGTAGGAATTCCTGTGGATAACATAAACAATTGCCAAATTAAATAACCCGGTAATCAATGATTACTTACTTTTGTAACACATAGAAAGCTATTTGCACAAGAGATTCTTAGCTCTTGAACACATGTTACCCAATCATCAATCAAGACATCATGCTAGTTATATGTACATATTGTTGTCAATTACCAATTACATACATTGGGTTATTTAAAGTGTATTATTTCAAAGCAACATTTTAAATTTTGGCAATGTTTTGTTTAAAACAGAGACAACATCCTGCAGTCAATTAAAGTAGGCGACATTCTGCCAGATGAAGAGATAAAGGTAATGACATATCAGGCCTACTGTGAACCTTTCTTCAATGAGCTGTACTATGTTTTGTCTCATAAATGTCATTCCCTGATTGCAGCAGGTGAACACCTAATCTAACTGTAAATATGCATCTGAAATTCTACAGGATTTAGAGATAAACTTGCTGAGTGGGCAGGTTCTCTCCAACAGAATGTATCTGTGGAGACACAGGGGGTTTGACCCTGCCATTAAGAAACAATACAGTGAAAATTTCACTGTATTCAACAACCTGAAGGTTAGTGGTGTTGTCTGTTATTATTGTCTTATTGCACTTTTTGTTATTGTTATTCTTATTTCTTTATTTATTTGGCTAAAATCAAACATTGTAATTAAGGACGGCACAATATCACACAATATTTCAACAGCAAAGATGCACACGCATTGCAAAGGTTTTTTACACCCTGGGAAGGGAGAGAAATTACAGTTGTTATATAGACTATTTGTGACTTTGAAAACACATCTGTTAGCTGACACAAGTAATTACTTTTTATAAGTGTATATTTTATTGACTTTCAGAAAAACAATAACAGATACAATTTATTCAGAACAAAAACATGGATAAAGGTGGATGAAAAATAACAGAGCACAGGGTTCCTGAAGACAGTTTTGGGGGTAATAAAGTGTTTAAAGAATTTGAAACTATTACAGGCTAGTTACATGACTGAAATGATGCATTCAGTGACTTTAGGTGGGGGGAGTGAATATATCATCTCACAATTTGTCTGTGTGCCAATCTCACACATTGAGCCACGAATGGCATATGCCTGTAAAAGCTATAGGTGTAAATTGACTTTTTGGAATTTTGAGAATACAATTCTGAGAAACACTACAACTACAACAAAGTAAAGCATGATTTAAAGTTTTAAGTCCCACTGATTGTCGCTTCCCACTGCAAAATGAATTTATAAAAGACTGATGTATTCAAAATGGTTATTGTTGTTACTATTTTACAAACTTGTTGCAAATATTGATATTCCTTTTTTGGGTTTTTAGGTTTTGATTCAGTGGTTGCAACTCAACAGCAACATGTGTCGCTATCGTGCTGAATCTATTCTTCTGAAGAGCACATCTGCGAAGGGGGAGAAAAGGTACCCAACATTATTTGCATTGTGGGCGTACTCCCAAATATGTGACATTATCTAATCCATTATGCCACTTAAATAGTGGCAAATAGTGATTTTGCACCAGTCCATTTACATATGTTTTTTTTTTTTTTTCCAGTGTGGAAGAGCAGACAGAGAATGCAGAAGAGGTAATTGCTGCTACTATTACTGCACTTAACAGTATAAGCGCTCAGAAAGTGATATTGCTTGTTAGTATGAAACATAATAATAATTTTGTATAACAGCTTTTATTATAAAAGTATATACTTTCATAGCACACTTAACTTGCTCAATGGTGACACCTAATGGCAGAAATCGTTATGGCAATACACAATTCCAGACTTCAGAACATTATGAATGTTAAATTATGCCATCTGAAGCCTGGACATCTGTATATTTTTTTCAAGATCAGTTCTTTCCTGTGAAAAAATAACAGTGGAGCTGAATAAAAACCTGGCAGATTAAGTCGATCCATCTATCTTGTTCTGGTTTTCTGGAAGAAGATTGTAGTGGTGTATTATTGGAAATCAAGAGATCCCTCACCACCTCCCAGGTCCACTTGAGGGATTCCAAAAAATAACATTAACCTTATAAAACCCATATAACCTTTCCATAAGATGTATGTTTGTGTCATCATAAGACAATGCAGCATCACTTCACTATACTGTGGCATTGGTAGGCAACTAAATTAAGGGTAGTGATCAAGCTCCAACAAATGTCATTCAATCACATACCCATTACTTATTTCTGTGAATGAACATTTGATTTTAGGTTGCTCAATATACTGTACCAAAGACAGAATTCTTACTTACGAAATATGAAAGATTTGTTATTGGTATACAGTAATTCCTTTCTAAATGTTAAGCAATAGCTGGAAATTACATCAATATAATACCTGGGCCATGTTTTCATCTTTACTGCAGGAAAGTGTCCTTATAAGGCATGCCATTGCTGCAGCTGACTGGTGCCGCCGGACAAAGTGTGAGGGTGCACTTGAACTCCCTGCTGTCCTCCACATGGACAGCCAAACGAAAAAAGAGCTGCTCGTGGAACTAAAATCCTGGGAGAGTGGATATGAGGAATGTTCATCAGCTGAAATGCTTATGTTTGAATTCGAAAAAAAGGAAGACTTTGAATTATTCAACAAACATGTTGTTGACCAAATGCACCTCAAGGTGTTTTCGAAATTTGAGGAGGAGTGATGTTTATTAAAAAGACTTCCAATCTCTTTTGTGTCATTGTGTTTCAAAGGTGGAAATATACTTACTTCAGGGTTTTAAAGATGGCATAGTTCATCACCTAGAAATGTCAACTCATTACACAAATTAAAATTTTATGTTAAGGGTTAGGTTCCTCAAAATTATGAAACACTTATGGCAGGCAACAGTGAGAAAATGATGTAAAAATGTCAGAGAGGGAGAGAGAGAGAGAGAGAGAGAGAGAGAGAGAGAGAGAGGGAGAGAGAGAGAGAGAGAGAGAGAGAGAGAGGCTGGAGTGAAACTCAATCGATCTATTAATCAATTATCTAACATTATTTAAAGGACATTTTTGCTTCCAAGCAATCAGATTCTTTGTAAAATAAATAAATAAATAAAAATAAGATGGTCAGTGGTTTGTAAAATCCCGATAACATTTACAGTGTCACCTCCAGCGAACAGCGGCACAAATAACAGCATCTCCAGCGACACCAAGCGGCGACACTTCAGGCAGTCGCAACAAGTGCTGCGACTGTTGGCAACACCGAGCTGCGAAAGCAGTCGCAGCAAGTTTTTTTTCTATTGAAATGATGACATTACAAACTTGAAAAGGGGATAATAAACACTGATAAAAATTAATACATCATATAAGTAAATAGAAAACGTGGATTTTGTAAAGGAAACAAAATGAATATTATACATAAATATTAAAATAAAGTACAGTAATAATAAGAGGTCCATATAAAGTAAAATAATTAGTGAATAGGGCACTTAAATTCACATAATGGAGAATAAGGACTGGTATTTTAAATTAAAATAACACATAGCGCGCAACAGTCGGAGCAAATGCCGCGACTGCTAGCGACACCGAGCAGCAACACTTCCGGCAGTCGCAGCAATTTTTTTTTTCTATTGAAATTATGACATTACAAACTCGAAAAGAGGATAATAAACACAGATCCGATGAAGTACATCATATGAGTAAATGAAAACGTGGATATTGTAAAGAAAACAAAATAAATATAATTAAGAGGTGCATATAAAGTAAAAGAATAAGTGAATACGGCACTTAAATGCACATAAAGGAGCATAAGTACTGGTATTTTAAATTAAAATAACAAATAGCAAGCAACGGTCGCAGCAAATGCCACAAACGCCGTGACTGCTAGCAACACCGAGCATCGACACTTCCGGCACCAAGCAGTGACACTTCCGGCAGTCGCAGCGAATGCCGCGGGAGTCGCGGAACGGGTGCCACTGCCACAAATCGAGCCTGCTGTCTCTCCTAACTCGGCAAAGTTCTGTACCGACAAAGTTTCGTTGGGGGGGGTATGACTGGCTTCACGCGGGCCGGACAGAGACACGCAGCAGGTTTGTCCATGTCTGTGTTAACTGCACGTTTTTCTCCTCAATGCCCCTACACAAAAATGGATGTCTAACTAGGTTGACGGTGACGAAGCCTTTTCCTGGAATCCAGCGGTTCACTTGAACCATGTAATGGAAAATAAGTATTCTTGGCCTCCCGTGTAATCTGTTAGTTTCACTGTATAACCTTCTGGAGACATTCTCCTCATGGCCCGCCAGGGTGAGGTATTCGTTGTTTTGTCTCCTCTCATCCTCCCCTCCTTCTTCCTTATCTCGTCCCCTGTGGGTCCGCTGTATAAAAGACCTTCTTCTTCCTTCTCTCTTTGCACTTGCACTGGCATTCATTCGAGCTGTTGCACCTGTTGCATCTGTTCTGTTGGTTGTACTTTGTTTGTGCCTCGGATATCCGATCATTTATTTCATGTTCATTAAATTACTTATTTACTCAGCATTTCTGCATCGGTAGCTTTGCTCTTTTCCACAACAGTTTGGCGTCACGAACAGGATAGCTGGAGACCCGTCAGTGAAACTCTGGGACGTCGAGGGCCGCGGACCAGGAACAGAGGAAACTCCTCGTTCCCCCTCTACCTCGAACCAAGCATTGAGAGACGAGAGGATCGGCGTCTAAGAGTGGATCTGATCGGCTTCACGTCTATCCAACGAACCTGGAGAGAAAGTGCTAATCCGGAGATCAGGTGAGAAGTAATTGTTCTTTTTCCAGACATAACAGTGACCAAGGTGTTTTTTCTTGTCGTCCACGAACGGTTCCAGTCCAGGACGGAACGCATGCGTTAGTCGTTTCTGTGTGGGTAGGCGGTGATTGTGAATCACTGCAGTCCCAGTACAGAGTGTGCGTTGGCCGGGCCTGTCCCGCTCACCAGATATCCAAGAAGGTTGGTGAGGGCTGAGCGGGCAAAACCTTTGGTGACTAAGTACCGAAGGGGTGAATTTTTTCTCTACCTTTTTGCGCCTGAGTAAAAAAAGGGGGCACAGGGACGCCTGTGCAGCTTCAAGTAATAAGTCTAGACAGGGATGGGGAAGAACCAGCGCAAAGTGGCTGCTGCAGTTCCCCAGGGGGGACAAATTGTGGACGACATGCGAAAAAAATACGGTCCAGATTGTCTTGATATGTTGGATGTTTGGGTTGAAAAGTGTGGTTTCCCAGAGGGGGGATCACTGAGTTTGGAGGAATTGAGAAACCTCCGGGATAAACTGAATATAGCCGAGGGAAAGGTTACAAAAAAGAAAAACCCAAACAGGTGGGAGATTCAAATCATCAAAGATCATGAAAGGTGTTTTTCATTCTGGAAACCTGAAGCAGAGGTCAGGGACAGGAAACAAGTAAAAAAAACAAAAACAAACGTGTGAACAGCGCTGGGCGCTGGAGCACAGGGGTGACAGAGATAACGGCAGAGGGTGCACACACTCACACACACTCCCCAGAGGAGGGAGAAAAGGAGCCGCTCACACACGAGCATTCAAATGCACCAAATTGTCTGTATCCTTCTCTTACAGGCCCGAGGGACCCTCTCCTGGACATGCCTGTCTTCCCTCCTCCCGCCTGCCCTCATCCAACGCTACCACCGTACAACCCTGCGCACTCCAGCACCGACGCCGCAGCGTCGCCACGTTCATCAGGACTGCCGTCAACCAAACGGCCAGCCTCATCACTGCTTTCAGACAAGGGCTGCTCCCCCAGATCGCCAAAGCAGTTAACAGAAGCTGCTGCGTGGGGATTGAAGATGCCCGGCTGACAGAGGTCCGACGTCATGCAGTGCACGCTGAGAGGCTTCTGCAGGAGGCCAGCGATGCAGAGGACAAGAAGATAAAGCGGGTATGGATCTGTGTTTTGAAATGTAAAAAGTAGATAACGCTCGAGAGGAAGTCTCTCAAGTGGCTCGTGAGACCTATGCGGAGCGAACCGTAGTAGCGGACGTTAACATGTGTGTTGTCTGTTGTGCTTCCACAGAAAACCAAAATAAAAGCTTCTAAAGAAACAAAGAAAAACAAAAATAAATGTGTCTTCGCAACATTACCACGCTACATTTACGTTTGACTATCTGCTTTAATATAAAACCACAACAAATGTGTTTTATAATTGTCTTTATATAATCTACAAACGTATTTGTATGATCCAGGGAAAATTCCATGTTTGTTTGCGAAACTCATTGGAAGAATGAAGAAAATCTGTTCGATTGTTATTGTCATGAACATGAATCACAAAACATATATATATATATTTTTTTTTTCCATGTGTCACTTTAACAGAGACAACACCATCTGTAATTACTATGTTTGGTTGCATTTCCCTGGCAGGCAAAGATAGATGGAAGAGACATCCTTCTGGGTAGAAGATGGGACTGGCTTGTCTGTGGATGGTGGAGGCTCGCTGGGCTCATCAATCCGTCCATCCATTCACCTTGTTCGTCTCATCCTGACTGCAGCACGCCACTGTGGAGGCTTGACATAACACACATTAGATTAATAACAGAAAAGCAAAATGTGACTTATGGTGTATTATTTAGTGTGCTTCAGTTGTAATTCTCATAATAATGACTGTTTTGCTGGCTTCACACAATATATATAATTGGCCTGTCTTAGTTAAAAGCCCACTCACCACGACAAGGTGAAGGCCAAGAGTGGGAACACAAACACAGACCAGAAACGAACAGGACAAATCCAGACAAGACTACAAAAAACACAAACACAAATATCAATCACTTTGACCACTATCTTTTTTCACAAAAACTTTTATTTCTTTACAAATTGAACCTTAGATTGTGTCACAACAAACTAAATAAACCCTTGAAACAGCCAACAAAACATGAAACAACAACACTTCATCAATATTATAATGAGTATCCTCATTGTATGTCCTTGTATGGTTCAATGCTGACACAATAAAATAAAAATGAAAAATAAAGACAATGTCTCTTTTTTGGCACGACTGATTGTAGTAGACTATAGCTCTTATACTTAGCCTGACAGTTTGTGCAATGAATTATATTATATCCTAAAACAAGACTAAATAGCCCATAGTTTAAAAATATGTTCAATAGTAAGTGTTCAGTGGGTCAGATGTCAAATGTGATCTATTTAAAATGTAGAATAGATGAGCTAAATAACACATATATAATACACATTGATGGGAATTGAACCATCGCCTCAGTCTTGCAAGTCCAAGATTGTCATAATGTACCACAAATCCAAATCACACTCCCTTTTTTCATCTAAGCTGTTTGAGTAGCGTTAGCACACCGTGATTCCTCATCAACTACAGGCCTACACTTCAAATAATTATGAGAAAAATCCAACGTAAAGAGAGCACTTCCATTAGGAAATAGTCAACATGAAATTTCGTCTTCTACTGACACCTGCTGGTCAAATTGAATAGTTGCAAATATTGTGAACAAGTTGTCATCTAATTCTAATCCTAAACAATATGGCCATTTGAAGTCAAGTATTAAGACAATTAATCAGGTTTGTACTGCTTGATTGAACACATTCATCCCGTTCCAGTGCACTAAAACCCACTTCCCTTCAGGACCGTGTCAGCGAAGCCAAAACTTCCTTGAGTGACGCTGTTTCCCAGCATGCAATGCGAGCTAGCGATTCACAATACTATTCCATCACAAACATGGATGTAAAAAATAAAAAGGGAAAAGGGGAAAAATGAAACTTCAGGAACACCAACCATTGCAATACAAGCAGAACTGGGCCGAAGTTTTATATTATGTACACCATAATACAGCCTTCTGGTGGACAAGCCATACTATTTAATCCGTGTCCTCCTATGGCACTTCCGTGGGTGGAAGCTCATCGTAGAGGTCACGTGCTGGTTGCGCGTCACTCCAGGTCTGAGACAAGGTCGTTGCCCTTGCAAGGTATCTGATTCAGGTGAATATATGGAAAACATGGGTCAATGTGGTCAGTCTTAACAAGAGAAACTTACTGGTGAAAATAATGTACTAAAAGTGGATGTCACACTTTCTTTTTGTTTTGTATGTGGTCAGTCTTAACAAGAGAAGCTTACTGGCGAAAATAATGTACTACAAGGATGTCTTTTTGTTTTGTATGAGCATTTAAAAACAACAACATAATAATATGGATTTTGACCATGTATGTTTTGGAGTTCATTGAAAGAGGTTTATTTATATATATATATATATGTATATATATATTTTCATATATATATATACATATACATATATATACATATATATACATATACATATATATATATACATATACATATACATATATATATACATATATATACATATATATATACATACATATACATATATATATATACATACACACATATATATATATATACATATACATATATATATATGTATATATATATATATATACATATATATATACATATATATATATATATATATATATGTATATATATATATATATATATATACATATATATGTGCGTGTGTGTGTGTGTGTGTGTGTGTAACTTTAACTAACTTATCTATTTCTATCCATCTATCAAACGTACTATCTAGGGATCTATCTAGGGGGGGGGGGTTAAAATGAGCCGTCGATTGTATGTGTGGGAGTCCCTCGGGTTCAGCCCAGCTGATTTAGTGTTCGGTGAGAGGACCCTCACGTCTGTTAAGGGGTAAGTGGCTTTCCAATGTTAAATGAGTCGAGAATAATGTGTTAGATTACGTCTTTTTTTTTTTTCGTGAATGCTTGCATCGTGCTTGTGAAATTGCTCACAAAACTCTTGTCGCCAGCCAGTCTAAAATGAAGCGGCAGTTTGACAAGAAAGCTGTGGCTCGAGTTTTTGAGACAGGCGACCGAGTGTTGGTATTGTTGCCGTTACCCGGTTCCCGTTTGCAGACTGGTTTTTCTGGTCCGTATGTCGTGGAGCGCAAACTTTCCGTTACAGATTATGTAGTGCACACTCCTGATAGAAAACAATCGTCCCGCGTCTGCCACGTCAAAATGTTGAAAAGTTCCGCCCGGTTCACACTGGACGTGGAAGCACCGCGAAGCGCCGAGCGCTTCCATTCAGCGCCCATGTTAATCAATGAGTGTGTTTACATGCAGAGCTTAATCGGACTAAGCAATAATTCTGTTTTCTCGTCCAATCGGAGTTCTCAGCTTGGTCCCCGTATCCATGCAGCTGAGAAATTCAAATTATTGACGGGAATGTGTCCTCCTCACAACACTAGGGGGTGGAGTGAGTCTTTTCAGCCGGTCAGCTGCTTTCGGTTGACATATTAAATCTATTATGATATGGAACGATAGTTCATAATGTACGTGTTACTTGCTTTGCAGATAAGGTGTACCCTATTTCTTGTGCTCCTGGTTATTTTAAAAGGCAGAGAAGAACGTTGTTTGCTGTTGGAGGGCTACAACAACACTTCGATGCTACGCTTTGTGCCGTCGCTACAGACCCCAAACTCTCGTTCTTGTTGGATTCGGGTGTGTGTCTGTATTCGATTATCATGATGTTTTTTTTAAATGCTCATACAAAACAAAAATAAAGTGTGACATTCACTTGTAGTACATTATTTTTGCCAGCAAGCTTCTCTTGTTACAACTGACCATCGACCCATATTTTCCATATACTCAACTGAATCAGATACCCTGCAGATCCCCTGCAAGGGCCCCGAGGTGATCGGTGGAGTGACGCGCAACCAGCACGTGACCTCTACGATGAGCTTCCACCCACGGAAGCACCGTAGGAGGACACGGCTTAAATAGTATGGCTTGTCCACCAGAAGGCTGTATTATAGTGTACATAATATAAAACTTCGGCCCAGTTCTGCTTGTATTGCAATGGTTGGTGTTCCTGAAGTTTCATTTTTCGTGCCTTTTTATTTTTTACATCCATGTTTGTGATGAAATAGTCTTGTGAAATCGCTAGCTCGCATTGCATGCTGGGAAACAGCGTCACTCAAGGAAGTTTTGGCTTCGCTGACACGGTCCTGAAGGGAAGTGGGTTTTAGTGCACTGGAACGGGATGAATGTGTTCAATCAAGCAGTACAAACCTGATTAATTGTCTTAATACTTGACTTGGAATGGCCATATTGTTTAGGATTAGAATTAGATGACAACTTGTTCACAATATTTGCAACTATTCAATTTGACCAGCAGGTGTCAGTAGAAGACGAAATTTCATGTTGACTATTTCCTAATGGAAGTGCTCTCTTTACGTTGGATTTTTCTCATAATTATTTGAAGTGTAGGCCTGTATCTGCACACAATTTGGAATTCGTCCCAGCGCCCTGAGCTGTAAATTTGGACGGTGTAAAATGAAAATGGCCATCTGCAGCAGAATGAAAGTGAGATTGCATTGTCCAGGTAGGAGGACAGCAGTCAGTCATGTTTCACCTCCAGTCAACACGCAG
>NW_027466105.1:2147500-2215000 GCF_046127955.1 Nelusetta ayraudi
GCTGGGTGAGCAACTTCATTGAAAGGAATGGGACGCCATCTTGGACTCTGGGGGCTTGCCGCACTGTCACGCAGGTTGTGACGTTGCGGGCCGGCGACGCACAGGTATGACGTGAATGATTGACAGCTACCATTCGTTCCCGTTAGCGAGAGGATTAAAAACAAACAGACACCATTATGGCATCAAAAAGGAGTTATCCCAGCGGTGCGGGAAAACGGAAGGAAAAGAAAACTGATCAAGAAAAACTTGCAAAAGGGAAAGGTAAGTTATTTGTTTGTGATGTGGGCTGGAGAGGTGGAGGTGAAACGCTGTTGTCCCCCCCCCCCCAAGTTTGTTTATTTGTCCTGCTAGCCAGCTAGCTAGCTAGCGTCGGATAAATGTTAGCTGGCTGGCTAATATTTGTTCGTCATGAATCAGCGTTTTTGTTTGTTTTATGAAAGTTGACCATATCCTGCCATGTTGGCCTATCCTGCCATGGGAATGAGTGATTGACTCCACACCCGTTTATTCACATTCTAACAGGGAGGGCGGGAGGGAGGGCATGTTGTAGTTGTTGTTGTAGTCAGTCCCCTGTTATTGTTCAGTGGAAGTTGTCTCTCACATATTTGACTCTTAATGTTATTTTAGCTTTAACTTAGGATGAATTTACTAAGCTTAGTTTGTATTTTGTAGGCCCTTAATTAGAGATGTGCTACTGTTTTATAATTCAAAGAAATATTTTATGGAAATACTTTATTTGGCATGGTGTTGACTATTTTAGACTGTTGTGGCAGTGGGTCATTTATCTTAGTTTTATTACTTTAACTAGTACAGTGTGTAAAGTAATGCCAAAAACTCTTAAAAATGACAGTTTTGTAATTGGGTAAAAGCTTTAAAGGGACACTGCAACCATAATGTTTAATTTAAAAACAAATTCATTTTTAATTTTCCTATATTACTGCAACATCACTGTAATAATAAAATAGGAAAATGCGCTTCTGATCTGTTTTGCTTGATGATCTAATGAGCTTTGTCTCAGCAGGAGCAATTCTAAAATATGTTGGCACTCCAGACATTGAGCCAGAGGGATCTCCCGAACATCCTGACCAGGAAGCTCCAGGACCAACACGTTCCTCAGAACCTCCTTCTGTCCAGGTGAATAATGTGTGTTATTCTTAGTAGCTAAGCTGATAAGTGTGGGACGAAACTAAGGTAATTAAGCATTATTTTAATTGTTGGTTTGCTTTTTAGTGTTGCACTTGTTGGTTTGTTGGATTTTCTTATTTAAAGTAAGCATTTTTTTTTTTTTATGAATACTCAATCTGTTGTATTTATTGACATATAGAGGATTGTTTTCCTAGTATTATAGTGTTTGTTTGTTTTTAAATCAGTTTAACTTGCCTGAGTTGCTCAACTGAAGATGTTTAATTTTACCTGTAGCCTGTTTTGCTCGCGAGGTGTAATAGATTGTGGAATCTTAGTAGACCTTAGTAGACGCACGCTGCTGAGAGTGTCAGCAATCAGCTCCGATGACCGTGGTGCTTGTAAATAAGGCAAATGCGCCATCTAGTGGGATGCAGCATGTTTATTCGTGTTGGAGCAATGACAAGTACTACTAACAAAACAAAAGATGCACAGGGTAAAAAAAATAATCATAAACTCAAGCCCAACAAAGATAACAGATGGGCATAACTGTAACATTACATAGTAATGATTACTAGTACTACCAAAATTTCTCTATTTTACTTTTCAACTCCAACTTGAACTATTCATCCCCTTTTTTCAGCAGCCATTAAGACAAAAGGATGACACTTATGCATTGCATCAAACTGTGATGCACAAAATCAATTAAATTAAATCAAAACAATAAATAAAGTGTGCATTAAACAGGGGGCAGTGCAATACAGTACAGGACTCAACTGATATAGTGCAGTTAGGCAGTATAGCCTATAACAGCTGTTCAGCATCCATAGTAATCCACAGTCAGTGCCATAATCATCCAGTCAGTGTCATATTCATCCATAGTCAGTATAATATATATGATATCGCACAGACCCTCGTCCTCCACCACATTAATTGGCCTGCAAGCCGTAGCCACACCCATTTAGCCCCCGCTGTTGAAAGTTGGCGTGTGGTGGACGCGGCCAGTGGTCTCCGTGCCACACCATCCAACGTGGTTTGCTTTACCTCAGAAGGGGGCGGAGGGCTCTCCGCGTCAGCTGTATGCTTCGCAGACAAGTGAAATGTAAGACTGCTTGTACTCCGGTGGAAACTAAATACAGCTTTACAGTAAATGCATATCACTTTTGTCCTGTCAAGACTGCCATCTGGCAGGGTTTTGAAGTGGAACTTTCCATTTACAATTGACGCCTTATCCATGTTAGTCCTTCCTATTGCTCATCTACGCTCAGTGTCTTTTTCTTTTTTTTGTTGTGCTTACAAGCCGGCTGCAAGCGTGTGACTGTGTGCTGTGAGTCAATTCATTTCCCGTTTCCACAATCTACGGAGCGGCCAAAGGTTCAAAAAGCACTTTAATTAATTAATTGAATTAATTAACTATGTGGCAGGTGGGTTTGCCCCCACCTTCGCGTCATCAATCACACCTGTGCCGGAGTGCAATCTTTGTGTCCCTCAGTGCGTTTACATGGTACTAGAGAAATTTGAATTATTGCCTTAGTCCGATTCTGATCGGAGTTTGAGAACTCCGATTGGAATCGGAGAACTCCGATTGAGACACCCAGATAATGCAATTGGAATTCTAATTTCTCGGCCATGTATACGCCTTAGTCGGACTATTAACTGGACAACGTAAGTGCGCACGCGCCACCGCACAACTACGTCGTCTAACAAAACAGACGGCGCGAAACAACCAGCAAACGCGAATAAGAATGTTGACATTTGGAGAGAGGATGAGACCGGGGCAATGCTTTCTCTTCTAAAAGAGATGGACATATTAAAATAACACACAACAGAGACCTTTTTTAAAAGGGTAGCGCAGCAAATGCAGGGCTCCGGCTTTGCGCAGCCCTGAACAAATACGTATTCCTTCGTATTTATATTTCTACCTTTTCGTTCACATTTTTTGTAAGTTAGAAGAATTTCAACTTTGTAAATAAAAGCACAGCAAAGAGATGTTTTTCTGATTTGTTTTTATTTCGATAATTTCGCTGTTATTCTGCTGGAAACGGCGTGCAGTGGCACAAGCTTCCTCTACGGTCGGCACTTTAATGAGCGTGTGTATAACTGAAGACACCGTTCCTTTGCAAAACCTGTACACAAACTCTCCCACCAGTCTGCGCAGAACCCGCATCCAACAAGAACGAGAGTTTGGGGTCCGTAGCGACGGCACAAAGCGTAGCATCGAAGACATTGTGTTGTTGTAGCCCTCCAACAGCAAACAACATTCTTGTCTCATGGTTATCTTTTCAGATAACCATGAGCACAAGAAATAGGGTACAGCTTATCTGCAAAGTAAGTAACACGTACATTATGAACTATCATTCTATATCATAATGATGTAATATGTCAACCGAAAGCAGCTGACCAGCTGAAAAGGCTCACTCCACCCCCTACTGTTGGGAGGAGGACACGTTCCCGTCAGTAATTCAAATTTCTCAGCTGCATGTATAGGGGGACAAGGTGAGAACTCCGATTGGACGAGAAAACCGAATTATTGCAAAGTCCGATTAAGCTCTTCCTGCAACTCCCCAGGTGGCATTTTCAGGCAACCCCCCCCCCCCCCCAATTTTCCTTTATACTCAGCATCTGAATTGTCTCCACCTCCGCCAGACCCTCCCCCTCGCCACATCTCGTCTTTTTTTGATAGGCTGCCCTCGCGATTAACCTCCCTCTCATCACAGCTTTAATTGTGTCCCACAGTATGGTAGTGTCTACTGGACTATCTATGTTCTCCTCCATAGAGCATTTAATCTCTTTCTTCACCTCCTCCAGTGTTTTTGGATTATTTAGCATACCCATATTTAATCTCCAAAGTGTGTTTTTCTTCCTCTTATTCAGACAAATAATAAGGTAATTAATACTGTGTCAGTACAAGTCAGTCGTTCCTATTTTACATTCCTCTATTCTGTATCTGTCTGTAATGTTAATAAAAAAAATAGTCCTCTGTAACGGGTGGAGGTCCCTCCAAACATCAAACATCCCGAGTTCGGCTAGAGAGACGTTGACAAGTTTCGACAGGCGGGTCTGACTTCTGTTGCCATTAGTTGTGTCGAGTTTAGCTTTTAAATCATGTTGATTTAGCTCTTGCTGAGAGAGATGTGTTTCCTGTAGATCAGGCATGGCCAAACTACGGCGTGTCTCTGTCCGGCCCGCGTGAAGGCAGTCAAAAATCTAACCTAACTTAGAAATGACACTTGAACCTGCAATGAGGATTTTAGTCGTTCTAAATGAGTCCAACGTTAGAAAAAAAGGAGCGACCCGGACTTCCCACAGTCTCTTTTCTATTAACATGGGAATTCAATTTTAATAATTTGTCAACTAAAAACACCGGTCATACTAGAACATCCCTACCAGCTTTCTTCCCTTTATTCTCTGAATTTAATCAAAGAATCTTTGAAACTCTTGTAGCTTTTCTCTGGCTCGTGTCGCTGCTGATGCGTAGCCCCTCCAGGATCCCTCCTTGCACTGCCACTCCGTCGTAGTGCGGGGCACCGAGTGCCGCAGGCCCCTCCGCACCCGTCCCCACCGCCGTCTTCTCCGCCAGGCCGCGTCTCGCCAATTCCTCCTTTACCTCCTCTGCGCTGTTGTAGGTTCGAGTTCCCGTATCCCAGTGGGTCCTCATCTTGGTGAATGGCATCTGGAACCGGATGCCCTTCTCCTTCAGGATTCTTTTTGCAGTGTTGTACTCCTTTCTCTTTTGGACCATCTCTGTCGTGTAATCGTGATGGAATGACGGTACTTTATTCCCCAGTTCTATTTTCTTTGTCCATAGCTCTCTCAGGACCCTCTCTTTGGTAGTAAATTCCAGAAAGTTAACAATGATGGGTCTCGGTTGGGCACCGTCCGCTGGCTTCTGTGCAAGTGTGCGGTGTGCTCTCTGAATTTGGAAATTAAAACCTGCTGGCAGGTGCAGTTTGCTTTTCAGCAGGTCTATAGTAGATACGTAGGTTGTTTCTCCTCGGCCTGGACTCCAGGTCAGTTAACTTGTCCTGAAGAGCTTTTTGTTCTCTCAGTGATATGACCAGAGCGTCATTAGCTTCCTGTGCCCAACGTTCTAGCTTTTCAATCCGCAACTCAGCCTCGTTGATCTTGCCGGTCTGGAGCTCCTGTTCGGTGATGACTTTCGCAAGTTGTTGATTTATTTTGTGTTTGAAGTCGTCCAAGTCTTTTTCCACGTCGTTCCACAGCGTTTCTCCAAACGTGCGAAGGACTTCTTTTGATTCCGTTTTTAAATCCCGTATCTCCTTGCTAATAATTTTTATGTCCGAGCCCTTTTCCGCGTCGTTAGTCACGACGAGTTCGTTTCGCCATCTCCCTCTGTTTCAGAGCAAGCTGGTAGTTCCGCCATATTGTCTGTTACCGTGTTTCTGTTTTGGTTGAATCGAGTTTTCCTTCCCATTCCAACGTTCCCCTGATCACTTTGTAGTTAATATGATATCTGCCAATAGTTATTCAAGTTTTCGGGGAGTTTTTACCCTAGACGGTCGAGAGCCCTGGTGTCGCGCAGTCTACCGCTTTATGGCCAAACCAGAAGTCTCTTCCCTCTAGCCTTTTCAAGGGGGAGGTGGCTAGACTCGGCTCTTGTGGGACGAGAAGCAGAAGGCCTGTCCGATCGGGGGGGAAGATGAGATGACATTTTTGTGGGTCAACACAAACTCATCTGCGAGGACAGCAGCCTTGGACAATGACGACACTTTCTGTTCATTCAAGAACATTACCACCTTCTCTGGCAAAGAGTCTTTAAAATCTTCTAAAAGAATGAGCTCACGGAGTGACTCAAAGTCATTTTTGACATCATTAGCTGCACACCATTTATCAAAGAGGTTGCCTTTCTCCCATGCAAACTCCACAAAGGTTTGACCACTAGATTTTCTATGGTTCCTAAATTTTTGCCAGTAGGGCTCAGGAACAAGCTCATAAGCAGGAAAAATTGCTTCCTTTCCAACATCATATTGCAGGCTGTCTTCTAAGAAAAGAGCAGACACCAACTCCTGTGCTTTTCCCACCCGCTTGCATTGGAGAAGGACAGGCCACATGTCTCTTGGCCAGTTGAGTGGCGAAGCTATTCGCTCCAAGGCACTGAAGTCTGAATCAACTTCTGCCTCACGAAATGCTGGCACCAGAAAAATGTTTTTACTGGGGCTGGGCAACGATTAAAAATTTTAATCGCAATTAATTGCATGATTTACCTGATCAATCACGATTAATCACGTCGTATACGCAAAAGCCAATAATGAATTTAAAAGAAGTCTTTCATACACTTTAATTGAAATGTTCTGCCATATAAACAAAAGCACCATAACATTTATCGTGCAAACACTTAACATCAGCACTTTACACAGAAACATTTTTAATGTAAATCTAAAGTTAAAAAAAATGCAAATACAAAATTAAAGCTTATTGCCAATGCCAGGGCATTACTGTTATCCTGTTCCTTATGAAAAATAAAAAAAATCTACCTACAAAATCCTGAGCCACAATAATAACGGGCAATTTCTGAGGTAACAGCAGAAACATTTTTCTTTTATCAGGGAGCAGCATAACCAGTCTGCGTTCCCTTGCAAATGTCCCAGTTAGAAAGGGTGAGGCACAAAAACGTTCACTTTTGGGTTTTTCTTCACAGGGGACTAGAATGTAAAGTCCACATTTATACTGGAGTTCCTTTGGAGAATCTCATTCAACTCAGTGCAGTTTGTCAGTTCCTGGAACTTGACGGCCAGTTATTTTAAATGTACTGCCATATGAATTAAAGTGCCATAACATTTACTGTGCAAACACACTTTTAAAATCAGCATTTTTGAACAATTAGCAGCTAAGAAAAAAAAAAAAAATTTAAACTCAACTTAAACAATGTTTTAAAGCAATACAAAATTAAAGCTGTAAGCAGCGTTTGCGGGACTGAGCCCACCTGGCCACTGCCTGCCGTGACGTCCGCCACCTGGCCACGAGCCCCTGACACCCGCCAACGCTTCCCAACGCCTGGCGATTCCGCCCGAAACCCGCCGATGCCCCATTACTGACGCCGACGCCTGCTGATGACACATCAAGCACTGACTTGACATTACTGACTTGACATTTAGAAACATTTGATTTCTAAATGTGATTGATTACTGTATCATTTTGGAGATAATAAGCCTTAAAGTTGGCTTTTTGTTTTGTTTTGCGACAGCTCCAATATTCCATTTTTACTGTACAATAACATCAAATTGCTCCATAAGCTCTGTCAATGGTTGGTACAGTTGACCTCAGGACAACCTTGAATATATCTTCAATCATTATAAGGCATATTTAATGTACCATTTTGGAGATATTAAGCCTCAAAGTTGTTGTTTTCCTTTTTTTTTTTTAGCTTTTCAAACAGGCAAAAAGGGCCCAGTACTCAATTTTTTACTGTACAGTAACATTGCTTTGCTCCATAATTTCTGTCAGTGGTTGGTACAGTTGACCTGAGGAATACCCTGACTATATCCTCAGTCATTATCAAGCATATGTACAGTATCATTTTGGAGATATTAAGCCTTAAAGTTGGCTTTTTTTTTTTTTTTTTGCGACAGCTCCAATATTCCATTTTTACTGTACAATAACATCAAATTGCTCCATAAGGTCTGGCAATGGTTGGTACAGTTGACCTCAGGACAACCTTGAATATAACTTCTCTTAATATTCATGAATATTCTCACTTAATGTACCAGCTCCTTCCTGTAGACATGATATGTACAGTTAGTTATTCTTTGTTTGACGCAAGTGTTATATTAAGTTCCTACTATCTGTACCGGTACTTCTTGTTAATTTGAAATAAACACTAACAGCATAATGTCAAAACAAAAACCGAACAAGTCAAACAGGAGCAGATCAGAAAACAAGGAGGCTTTGTACTAAAATATGGATAAAATATAAACAGGGAGTTGTCTAATGTCGTCAAGGAAGCCAACATTACGTTACCTGTTGATCAGCATGTTGACTCAGAAAATCCTCAGGCTCCTGCTGCGACATTTCATGTGGGGCGACGGTTGTGACTTCACTGCTGGTCCCGTGAGAAACTCAAATCGGTCCCTCACGTTTGTGTTGCGTGGCATGGGTTAGGACATTGAGAGGCATTATAGTGTGGTTGTGTGCACCAAATCGGACTCGGCTTCTTGCTCGATAGCCGTGCATAATTTATGCAAACGCAATGCTCTGTTTATGTGAACTCACGGAGTCCGACTCCGTGCACGTGCTCATCTCGACTCGATGGATTTATGAGCTTGATGACAAGTGTCACAAGTGTGTATTTTGTATTGGATTGATGTACTGCAATTCTAGTCATATGAACAAGCAATTAGCATTCCTAGTTATATGTGGCATGACGAAATACTGTACTACCAAGTTTGTATTGCAGTATCTTCAGTTTATGGGGTAGAGGGTGCTCAAATTGGATTGATTGAAGATGTAGTTTAGGTACAATTTGCTTGTTTTTATCAAAATTTAAGTTGATTGCAGTTCAAGGTGGCACAATCCTATCAGATGTTGTCATTTGGTCACGAAGAACACTGGTATTTGATGATTATTACCATAAGTACCACCATGTTGCAGGCATTGTGGTTACAAGTTTCACTCCAATTTTGATTGTTGTCTGTATGACTAGCAATCCGTTGAGCTGTCTAGGGTTATCATTCAGATAAGGTGTCACAACTTTTAATTGCATGGGAACTTTGGGATCCATGGCAGATGGGCATTGTAAAAAAACGGACCTTGAGTCGGAAGGCTAGCTTGTCCTAATTGTGACCTTAATATGATGATTTTTTTTCCCTGCCAGATTGAGGAGAAATTAAATGGACATCCAAACCGGATGTCCATTCATGTCCATTTAAGCAAGCATTTTTGCAGATTTTAACACTGACTTGCATTAATAGGCGATGAATGAGCTGTGGCGCATTCTGGATAAGGGCAACAGAAAATTCATTGATGAACTAAAAAAAGAGATGGGAAGACTTCTGCACCAATGTGTAATTTTATGGTGTTTGGGAAAAAAATGAAGTGATGATGCCACGCATAACGCTGGATGTAGTTCAGTCGAGTCATTTTGCTGTGTCTCTAATTGACTGTGTAGCTGTTTCCTTGGACATAGGATGGTTTATGTTACGCTGAATGAATAGATGCAGAATGGTAATACTCTTCATGCTGAAAAAATAAGATTTTTTTTGTGATCAACACAAACCTAATAAGACTCATTTTTAGGAAGACTAACTTTGAACTCAAAGTTGATTTGTTCTATTCCAGTGGAATATTCCATCGCGCTGCTCAGGGCACTCCCCACACTCTTTCCTTCACCAAGTCCACCACCGAAGAAGCTGGGACATGCCAGTGAGGCACTGCTTCATGTCATTCAGGTGAAAGTTTGTTCGCATTTTCTCACATTCAACACTTCATAGTTCCATGCATGGATGTGGCGTTTCCTTCTTCTTTTTCTTTAGCCAACAGAAGATCCCATAATGTACTCGCAGAAGAGGTCTTTCCTGTGTTGCTGTTTGATGGGACCCGCTGTCTCATCTGTCTTGGAGCCACTCCCGCCACCACGCTTGCCAAGGAAGACTTGAGTGACCGTCTGCTTCATCTGATGGGTTACGACTATGCCCTGCACCTCACATATCCAAAAGTGTGTGGCAACCCTTCTCTCTGTCATTCAGACAGAAGTGCTACAGGACACTATCCATGAGTGAGACACCACAGCCTCATACAAAAAAGACCATGGCAGAATGGAAATTGGGGAGTATAGCTGTGTACTAGGCATAGGTAGCGATACACTCCCCTGGTAGTTGTAACTTGAGGGTGGGTGGGAGTCTGTTGGAACAAACATGTTATCAGTGGTGATAGGAACACTATATGCTGTCCCCATACTGTTTTTTTTTTTTTTTGTGTAACTGAGTGTCAGGGAATCTGAATCAATATTCAATAATGATGACGGTGAATATTGTAACAATTGTTACTTGCGTTCTAGAAATGATTGCTTGAGGTTGTTTTAAGATGCAATGCCTTAGTGACGTTTTTATTACAAGGCAGTGAAGGCACTGTCAGCAATTTAAGTGAATAAATAGTTGTTGACAATATTAATTCTGTTTGCTTAATTATTTTTTTTGGGGGGGAGTGGGCGTAGGGGGGGTGGATGCTTTGTCTCATTTTGAGAAAAAAAAGCTAATATTGTGAGCACTTAAATTAAGAAGAATTGCACTGTTAGTAGGTCTGGTTTTAAGATCTTTTCATTCAAATTAAGAAAGAAGCAAACGTGAAAAAAGAATTGAGAAGCTAGTATCAAGTTTATTTGACTTACAGTACAGAGTACAGTCCTTGGAATGAGTGCTTTACTGTTTATTTCAAGAGTTTTTCCATTCTTCAAATGCCTAGATATATCGTCTTATTTTAAGAAATCTTACCAAGTCTAAATATCTTACTGCATTGGCAGATAATTAGACTTGTTTCTAGCCTGTTCTTTCTCAATTTAAGTGTTTATTTCTTAGATATATTTTGCAGTGTGTGGACACCGAGGGGAGCTCTAGAATTGGCTCATTCAACCGACCAACGAGCCAATCAGCAGCGGCGTCACAGGCCCTCCTCCTTCTTTGTTCTCTCTCTCACTTTGACTTCGGCACTGGACAGCCAGGTTTGTGGAGGGAAGGTTGGAACAAGGTAAGGACGGGGTACCCCATACATTCATGTACGTAGAGTCACTAAGTCTTAAACTCACCAGGTTTGTATCGCTTATCGATAACCTTAATGCCATACAAGTCTATGAGGGTCAAAGGTCAACTTTGTCCTAGGGACATGGGGCCACTTTCAGGTTCATCAGGATCCTCCTGGACATACCCACACCAAATTTGGGGCTTCTAGCCCATGAGGAACCCCGAAACCCTCACTCTAATTACAGCCTTATCGCTAACCCTAATGCCATACAAGTCTATGAGGGTCAAAAGTCAACTTTGTCCGAGAGACATGGGGCCACTTCCTTTTTCATCAGGAGCCCCCAAGAAGCGCACACGCCAAATTTGGGGCTTCTAGTTCTTGAGGAACCCCAAAACCCTCACTCTAATTCCAGCCTTATCGCTAAACCCTAATGCAGTGCAAGTCTATGAAGGTCAAAGCTCAACTTTGTCCGAGAGACATCAAGTGTTTTTTTCATGAATCATTCATCAATGTTAAGAGTTTGCTTAGTGGAGAATTCACAATAAAAATACATTGACACTGTCAAGATGGACTCAAGCACTATTATTGAACTATACTGTATTTTTAGAGTGATGTGAAGCTTTTGACAAGCGCTGCGCAAAGGAGGCCCATTTGTTTTTGTTTTTTTTCAGGGGGCCCAAAATTCCTGGCGGCGCCCCTGAGCGGGCATCTCCAGCACTAAGGCAGTGGAGCTGCCGGCCACGAGAGAAGAATTAACCAGTCCATTGAAACCATTTGTTTGGTCTAGTTAGTGGCAACAGTCCTTTGAGGATCTTAAGTGCCTTCTCAGCTGTAACCCTGTCGTGTCTGCTCCTAATTTTTCCTCATTGGCTAGAAGCCCCAAATCTAGCGTGGGCGCTTCTTGGGGGCTCCTGATGAAAAAGCAAGTGGCCCCATGTCTCTAGGACAAAGTTGAAAATTCAGCCCATAGACTTGCATTGAATTAGGGTTAACAATAAGGCTGAAACTAGGGTTAGGGTTAGGGTTAGGGTTAGCTGAAATTAGGGTTAGGGTTTCGGGGTTCCTCAAGGACTAGAAGCCCCAAATTTGGCGTGGGCGCTTCTTGGGGGCTCCTGATGAAAAAGGAAGTGGCCCCATGTCTCTAGGACAAAGTTGAAAATTCACCCCATAGACTTGCATTGAATTAGGGTTAACAATAAGGCTGAAACTAGGGTTAGGGTTAGGGTTAGGGTTAGCTGAAATTAGGGTTAGGGTTTCGGGGTTCCTCAAGTACTAGAAGCCCCAAATTTGGCGTGGGTGCTTCTTGGGGGCTCCTGATGAAAAAGCAAGTAGCCCCATATCTGTAGGACAAAGTTGAAATTTCACCCCATAGACTTGTATGGCATTAGGGTTAGGGTCCAAGAGTACACATACACATTTTCTTTTGCTTTATTGATTTAAGCTCATCGTCTCCAGCTGCAAAGGTACAGAAACCTTTCTGTAAACTTGTGTTATCATTGTCCTTCATTGAAAATGACACAATCTTTCATTTCATTGTTCAGATGCCGAACACCAAGGCATTCCGTCGCTCTCTGGCCATGAAACGACGCCTGGAGCAAAAACGGGATTGGACACCTTTTCCACCTCGGAAGGACTTTGAACGTCGTGAGTACTTCCACGTTCATGATTTCATGTTCTGCCTGTGTTGTTATGTTGTATTCCAAATAAATCTTCCAAAAACATATTTAGATTTTTCTTTTTTGTCAATTTACACAGGGCGCGGTACTGGTCAGCGACCTGGGTGCGAAGATGGCCCGTTTTGCTCCTGACTGACAAAACAGTGCAAGTTCGTTCTTAAGGCCCAGCAACCAGACAAGAAGGTATGGGTCGTGATTTTGTCAAGCCACGAGTTTCTTTATGTTTTTGTTCTGGTGGTGGGAGACTCACATCTCTGTCCACTTGTGGATGGTTTTGTGTTCTCGCCCCGGGCAACAACCTTGAACACGGGCTTGTAACAGACTCCGCCCAGGATTTTGCTGCGCTACTGGCAACTGTGTTGGACCGCTGGCCCAAGGTTTGTTTATCTGCTGTGACAAACAAATTTGAACACATGAATGTCATCGCCACTTTGTTTTATCAATATCAAGTAATTCCATGATCCATAGTTCAATAACAAGAATATTCATGAATTTATTTTGCATTTTTATGTTTGTTTGGCTTTTTTTTTTTTTATACAACTATTTTGTAGGTGTTTGTGCTTGACTTTCCACCTCGCCTGACTGTCAAGCCAGAACTACAAACAGCGCTACGTCAAGTATATCATCGTGTTGCTGCACGCATGGGTGTGTAAAATACATATTTTTGTTGTATTTTTTTCTCTTCAGTGACACTGTGCTAACAGATATTTCTTAGAATTGTGTGATTACATAATTGATTATGTGACACTTCTTCCAGGTTTAACATTTGTGTATATGGCCGATCACCTCCCCCTTCGTCAGCTGTACATGGTGGTGTTATGATGGTGTAAGTTTTGCCTTCTTCAGCCTTACTTGCTCTTCATTTGATACGACAAATATGTGTTAACATGTTGTTTTCTGTTTAGGTGCACCTCAGGACTGATTTTGGTGGAGCGTCTGCATGCTGCATGCTCCATCAGCTCGCACCCCCTTCACCTAGGCCAGGGGTGTTGTGCCACAACCAATCATCGCCCAGGGTGTCTCCCAGAGTGGTTGTGACAGGTCCTGTCTACATGCCAGTGTATGGACCTGCTCCTGAATGGACTCTTGTTGGACAGGAGGTTGAGGTAACCTGTTCATCCCTCTTTTTTTTTTTTCCCCCCAATCGTGTATTTGTCAAACTGTGCAACTTTTTATTTTAAAAATGAACACTTATCCTAAGTTGACTCTGATTTCCTCTCCTCTTTTTTTTTATAGACAGTACCAACAGCTGTTGAGACTGCATTTCACACAGACATCCCGTCCAATCCCGTGTGGTTCAGTGAGGCTGTGCTGCTGGACCACATGGAGACCGTCGTGGAGTCATCTGGCAGGGTTTCCCCAGCTGCCACGGTAACATTCACACAATTATTCATACACTTATCAACTAATATTGTTGTGCTTTCTGTCGCAATAAATAATCGATACACTGACGGCAAATATCAATATTTTATTTCAACACACATTATGGATTTACCCCGTTGTCACCGTCAACTATTAATCTCTCCTGTCCTGTTTGTGGGGGCGCTAATCCCGTAAGAGTCAAGTAGGCGTAAGCAGCGGCCGGTGGATAAGACGAGTTAACAACGGAAGAGCACATGCAAGAACGGCGGAAAATACCAACAACGGAAAACAAATCAAAGACCCACCCGCAAGTTACCACTCTAAAGTGTGGACCCACTTTGGCTTTTACGAGACGGATGACGGGAGGAAACATCATAAAGAATATGCAATCTGCAACAACTGTTTTGCGAAGGTAAAATACAATGGCAACACTACGAATCTGCAGAGCTGCCTCGTTCGCTATCACCCGTCCCGTTTTTCCCAGAATTGTTTTCTTTTTTCACCACCTGTCCCGGGAAAGATAAAATCTCTCCCAGGACACAATTTGTCCCGTTTTTTATGGAAAATGACAAAACCTCATTTAATTTCCGTCTGTGGTCTAGATAGGGCTGCCAACCCTCCCGTAAAATACGCGATTGTCCCATATTTGGCAACTAAAAAGCCTGTCCCGTAATGAACTGATGGGGGACGCACTTCACTTTGTCCCGTATATTTTGGGGACGCGGTTATTTATTTATTTATTTTGTCTGCATCATTTCTTTTATTGATTTTCAGAATCGGGGCAGTGAAAGGATTTTTTTCCCTCTTTCATCTTCCCGTCGGTTTGTATATCCCAAGTCCCCAAGTTGAGATAAAACAAGTTGCTACTGACTTTACATTACCAGAAAGCACTGTCCTTGTTTACATGAAAGTTATTAATGTTCATGCACTTTAATATGTTTGCTTGTGCAGTGCACGTTTGTTTGTACATTATACAAAGTTTTGGAATAAATGCAAGATCACAGGCATTTTCCTTTTTATGGGTATTCTTTTCTTTTTCAGTCACATATCGTCGGCAAAATTTCGAAGATATCAAAGATATCGTGTGTCGTGATGTTGTCATTATCGTGGGCCAAATATCGTCACAGTATCGAATCGTGGGTTAGCCGTATCGCCCCACCCCTATTATCAACACAAGATCACATATGTACAGTACATGTACAGTTTAATTAGTGTGTTACTTTGTTTATGAATTAATTTCTTTATGTTCTTCCAGATGTCTAGCCTGAGACGTCGATCAGCACGCGTTGCCTCAAAAACCAAAACAAACAAGTGACATGTTGGTATTTGGGATATGTGTATTTCATTGTGTGCATCTTTGTGATAGGACACTAAATGCAGTTCTTTAAACGTTACTTTGTGTCCTTGTATTTGCAGGTGTGGGCAACACGTTCAACTGTCCACATGACTGAGTCTGCCTCCAGCAATGTCACAGCAGTGCAGCAGGTTTGTACTTATTCATTTCCACTTCATCACCTGTGTGTGTTTTCTAGGCTTTACACCGATCTTATCGGCTGTATCGGATCGGCCGATATTTGGCATTTTTTGAAACGTTCATGATCGGGCGTCATGTCATGAATCACCGATCAATGACGTCATGGTCGTGTTGAAACTTTTTTAATCTGTCTCATTTCCTCCAAAGTAGTTTCACAGCATCGACATGTTTATTTGTTTGTATCCGAGAGCTAATGACTCATGATTCAAAAACCTTCATTTTCGTCTTCGTGCCTCTTCCTGTTTTGAGTACTGTCGCTATGTGACGGACAATAAAGTTTCTTTGAATCTTCATGACAGCAACATCCATGGGCGACACAAACAATCGTGTCGGGGGTGTGGAAGTTTTTCAAAGTGAGAGAAACAGACATAGCACAAGCTATCTGCAATATATGCAACGCTACAGTACTTTGCGGGGGAACTTTGGTAAAAAAATTTCAACACCACAAATTTAATCAGGCACTTGGAAAAGATACACACAGAGGAGCATGTCGAGTTTAAGAAACGCAGCGCGGAGAAAGAAAAAGAAAAGCAAACTCTGAAACGGATGCTAAAGCAAACAACTTTAGACGGTGCTCGTGAGAAGGCAAGGGGTGTACAGAAACAAGTATTTATTGCCCCTAACGTGACCGGATCGGTGATCGGTGATCGGTTTATTTAAACTCACTGATCGGTGATCGGCATAAAAATCGTGATCGTGTAAAGCCTAGTGTTTTCTTTCTATGTTTATTGGCATAAAATCACATCTTTCTTATTTTAATCAGGTGGAGGCGACGCCACAGATGACCAGAGCTGTGCCCGTGGTTCCTGTGGCTCCCGTGGTTGCCAGCACCAAGCCAGAGGAGGCCAGCACCGTCCAGGAGGCAACACAGAAGATCAACTAAGCTAAGGAGGCTTTTCTTTCTTCTTCTGTTGCCTCTGACTGCTCCGCTCGTTCTATGCCTCGCACATGTGATTTGTGATCCATCATCAGTTCGTACTAGTGAAGATGCAGTGGCAGATCATGGCACTGGTATTAGATTAGCCAAGGTTCTGCATGGTTCTTTTCATCAAGGCGAAACCGGTCACGGTTTAAAATTCCAGCACCAGCTGGCAACAGTGAGTCACTTCAGAAGAGCAAAACTCCTCACTTTGACATGGATAATTCTGACGTAGAGTTTGTCAGTGCTGTGACCAATGAAGAGTGTAACTTCTCTCCCCTTGATGTTGATGTTTGTTTAGACCTTTGCAAAAACTTGAAGATTCATTTGGACCGTGCAAGTTTTCCAATTTCTGATTGCAATGGCCATTAGGTTCGCCGTGTACAAATGAGAATGTAGAGGCTGATGGAAACTGCTTCTTCAGAGCCATCAGTCAAGCTGTGACTGGTTTATAGACACAGAAGTGGAAATTCAGGTTGCAGCAGATTGTTTACGATTAGATGTGTACACTTTTATCGATGGTCATGGGTTGAAGTACAGCTCTTGCAAGAAACAATTCTCACATTGTATATATTGATGGATATATTTGTTTTATATGGAAGCAGTTACATAATCCAAATTAAAATAAGAATATAATAACAGAAATGCTTTTTCATTTTAAGAACGAAGCTGCATTATTTGACTCATAATTAAAATGGTTAATAAGTCATTCAATCTGCATTTTCATTTTCTTCTTCAAGACTGCTCATTCTTGTACTTAATTCAAATGAAGGAAAACACATTTGAGATTTAATTTTCAAAACATGCACCAGCAAAGAGTTACCAAAATTCAATATGAAATGTAAAATTCAAAAATGAAAAAGCAATAGCAGAATGCTTTTTCATTTTAAGAACAAAGCTGCATTATTTGACTCATAATTAAAATCATTAATAAATATTCCTATATGCATTTTCATTTTCTTATTCGTGTCGCATCTTTTATGACACAATCAAAAAGAAAACTGAGAGCATTGCTTTTCAATTTTCGTGGTCCTGCCCTGCACAAGAGTTACCACAACTCGAAAACGAAATCGCAATCTCAAAGTAAGCGCGCGGCGCAGGAAAGTGACGTCAGCAGCTCTCCACCTCCGCTGTGGGTATGGCGGTATGACGCCAAGTGTCATTTGCCTCCTGTTATGTGTAAATTCTAATGTTTGTGAATTTAATAAATGTATATATATACTGTATATTTAAAAAAACAAAACAAAACAAAAAAAAGGTATAGCGGTATGACACCACTTTGCCATCGTTACTTTTCGCGTCATTGAAGTTGCCAGTAAACAAGATTTAAATCGCCGAAAAACGTGGACCACTGACGGATCTCGTTGGTCGGACAGATTTGAGCATGGCGCACATTGACACAATTGTTCAAACCCTGCTGGATTTAGCTTCCCAGGTGGAGTTGAATAGTGTATCTGAATCTGATGCTCGGGACCGAGTTGAGCAGGTATTCTGCCGTCCCAGATACGGACGCAAACAAGGTTGCCCTAGCCAACCTGTTGTCAGTTATGGAACACCTTGATGCACCAGCACAACATCAAAGCTAAAGCTATTTGTTACATGGGTGGAGTAACAGCTGTTCGGCGTCGGCCACCAGTCCATCCGTCGCAGGATGCGATGCAACGGATCATTGCTTCCGTTCGGCGTCGGCCACCAGTCCATCCGACGAAGGATGCGAAGCAACAGATCAATCCGTCGACTGGTGGCAGATGCTGGTGCGAGATCTGTCAGTGGTCCACATTTTTCGCCGATTTAAATCTCGATTACCGGCAACTTCAATGACGTGAAAGAAGTAACGATGGCATACCGCCATACCTTTTTTTTCTTTTCTTTTCTTTTTAAATGAAAAACATATATATATATATATATACATATATCTATATATATATATATATATATATATATATATATATATATCTATATATATATATATATATATATATATATATATATATATATATATATATATCTTTATTAAATTCACAAACTTTAGAATTTACACATAACAGGAGGCAAATGACACTTGGCGTCATACCGCCATACCCACAGGTGGAGAGCTGCTGATGTACTTTGAGATTGCGATTTCGTTTTCGAGTTGTGGTAACTCTTGTGCAGGGCAGGACCACGAAAATTAAAAAGCAATGCCCTCAGTTTTCTTTTTGATTGTGTCATAAAAGGTGCGACACGAATAAAAAAATGAAAATGCATATAGGAATATTTATTAATGATTTTAATTATGAGTCAACTAATGCAGTTTTGTTCTTAAAATGAAAAAGCATTCTGCTATTGCTTTTTCATTTTTGAATTTTACATTTCATATTGAATCTTGGTAACTCTTTGCTGGTGCATGTTTTGAAAATTAAATCTCAAATGTGTTTTCCTTTTTCATTTGAATTAAGTACAAGAATGAGCAGTCTTGAAGAAGAAAATGAAAATGCAGATTGAATGACTTATTAACCATTTTAATTATGAGTCCAATAATGCAGCTTCGTTCTTAAAATTTAAAAGCATTTCTGCTATTGCATTTTTATTTGGATTATGGTAACTATCTGCTTCCATAGTTACACCTGTGTTACAGAATAGTAAATGCTTCAGCAGAGTTTTATGAGGGTGTTTTTTTTTGTTGTTGAAAGTGAAAATGTTGTTTTGAAAATGACTGCTTACAGGTCCATCTGTTTACTCTAACCAAGCATTCAGAACGAGTTGTCCAACACCGGTTTAATTTTTCAGGAATTGTTGACTTTAAAGAATCACGTTAATGTTCATTAATTCATGGAAGTGAAGAATAATTAAAGTAAATCTTAAAGTAACCTTGTGCTTCTGTGTTTCTCAATGTTTCAACAACATAGTTAAGTTCTTTCACATGGCTACTTTTATTTAACAGCTCTTTGCACACACGACCTTCAGGTCAAAAAGTAAATTCAGTAAATAGCATCACCGTAAGGATTGCGTAATAACAGAAACAAAGGAGTGCAGTAAATAACCGATATCCCTGTGTATTTTTAAAAGGAACACTAGAGATTTAACAACACACAAAATAACAGGAGGTTCACAACAATTTAGTGTCCATTCTCTGGATAGGGTCAGGGGGAGGCGCACTGCAGTGGAATAAGTGTCCATCCTGTGGAGAGGGTCGGGTGGTTTAGAGAGATGCAGTGATGGCCTCTCTTAGGTGCAAATACAAGTTCACAGCCTGATACGGATCTGTTGGTGGAGCAAGATGGGACTCAGCCATAAAGATGATACAGAGTTCATAAATATCTGGATTACATGGTACAGCCAGCCGAAAGACACATTCATTTTTGCACAGTTGAATGTGTTCATCTTCAACAGGGGAGAGAAAAGCTGTTGTTCGGTCAAGTTCAGGAACAGCATGCGTCACATTAGGCCGACCGCTGGGGACGTTCAGGTTTCTTGATGGCCTGATGTTGTGTGCATTCCACACCTGTGCAGTGTCATCCAACTCATCCTGTAGAAAATGTATACATTTAGGAAGAGCTGTGCCAGCAGAACATAAATAAAACACTAAATTACAGCATTCACACATGAGCAACCCCACCCTCTCCCTCCCTCCCTGTCTCTGTTCACCCCCCCCCTCTTTCTCCCCATCTCTTATCCTCTCTATTTCTACCCTTCTGTTCCATCTCTCTCCCCTCCCATCTCTGTTCCTTTCCCTTTGCTACCCCTTCTCTTTAGCATTCTTTTTCCTTTCCTCCCGTCTCTGTCTGTCTGTCTTCCCAACACCCCCTTACCCGTTTCTGTCCTCCCTCCCCTCTCTCTCACTCACATACACATGCGCACAAAATGAAAATAAAACATTATTCATGAACTCACCTGTATGGAGGCCCATACAACAAAACTGCAGGAGACTTTTGTCCAGAAACTCGCCATCAAAATGCCCGTTGTCTCTGAGGTCTGATAACAAGGCTAACCAGAACTCCATGCGCTGGCCACGCAGGAAACCCCACCAATATTCAATTCTTTGATTGGCGGTGCTGGCCCCCTCCAAGTAACTATCGAGGGTGTCGTCTGGTTGAACAGGGACGAGGAAACGCTGGAAGCCTCTAACATGGCCATTTTCGGTTCCAAGGTCGCCTCGAACAACTCTAGGGCACCCCCCAAAACGCTGTACCGCTTCTATGTAGCACCCTCCAATTACTTTTGGGTCACTACTTGTTGTGTAAGCATTGAGCCAGATTATTTTTCTTGAAAAGCCATCGATACATCCATTCACACAAATACCATATGGCTTCAGTTCATCATATGAGTCCAGGTGCCAGATGAAGTTGAGAAGTTTGAGAAGTAATTCCTCCGTCTGAGACGCCCCGCTTGCCTTAATGACACTCCTCTTGGATCCAGCTCCTTCAAAACCAAACGCACAGACTCTTTTCTCACACGCAGTCCATTTTCTCTGCATTTAGCATACATCCACCTGTACCCGTGAAGCTGCCCGGGGTAATGTAGCTGGTTGCTAATGGATTCAAACAGGATCGCCAGGTCGGAATAGGCTTTGCGTGGCACGAGTCCCCTTGGAATGTACAGCTGCATCCCACTCTAGACTCATCAAACCCGACAAAGAAAACAAATCCTGAGTCACTAAATATTAAGAAGATGATTAAAAGGATTGGTATGTTTGATGTATGGAGGGATTTTCATCCATCCACTAAACAATTGACTTTTTACTCTCACCCTCATTCAGTTTACTCGAGGATCGATTATTTCTTTATGTTCAGAACAGACAGACACAGGGTTTTAGATTGTAGAATTGAAGTTAGCGACATATCAGATCACACAGGTGTATATGTGAAAATAAATGTAGGTCACCCACACAAAAACACTATTTGGAGACTCAACACCTCCCTATTAAATGACACCCGATTTGAAGATTACATTAGGAAAGAAATGAAGGAATATACAGACCTTAACGGTAGCACAGTAACGTCACAGAGTATTTTATGGGATGCTGGAAAAGCAGTATTGCGTGGGAAGATTATAAGTTGGGCATCACAAAGGAAAAAAGAAAAACTTAAACACCTTAACGACTTGACAAGTAAATTAGATTCACTGGAACAGAAGCATGTAGAGACTAACGACCCCACCTTATTGTAACAAATAACCGTAGTAAAATCAGAACTAAATAAGAAACTGAACGACCAGGAGGAACTTACACTTAAGTATATCAAACAAACCCACTATGAAAATGGACCCCGTGCTAAAAAACTCTTAGCCTGGAGACTTAAAAAACAACAGTCTGGAAGATCCATATATAAAGTAAAGGACCCGGTCACCAACCAGATGTGTTATAAGCCAGAAGCAATACATAAGTCTTTTGAATCATACTACAGGAATTTATACACTCAACCCGAATTAGCAGAAGCAGTAACAGTCAATCAATTTTTTGAAATCCCTAGACCTGCCATCTATTGTCACAGAACAAAATAAGTGCTTAACTACAGAGATTACAAATGCAGAGGTCGACAAGGCAATTTCTAAACTGAAAACAAGCAAAGCAGCCGGGGGAGATGGACTACCAGCAGAATGGTATAAGACTTTTAGGGACTCTGTGACCCCACTGCTATTTATTAAATTGTTTTAACTATGTCTTAAAAGGTGGCGAGACCCCACCATCTTGGAAACAGGCCATATATAGAAAGATAGGACAGATTGCAGCTCATACAGACCTATCTCAGTTTTAAACACTGATTATAAAATTTTCACTTCAATTATTGTTAACACACTAGAAAATATTATCCCTGACCTAATTGACACGGACCAGACAGGTTTTGTTAAAAATAGACAAACACAAGACAATGTTAGGCGAGCTATACATCTGTTCCATATAATGAGCAAAGGAAACACAATGTCCTTAGCAATTAGCTTTGACACAGAAAAAGCTTTTGACTCTGTTCTATGGGAATTTTTATACCTGGTCCTGCAACGTTTTGGCTTTAACAATACAGTTATAAAATGTTTAAAATCTAAATATAATTCACCTGTGGCCCGGATCAGAATAAATGGCAGTCTTTCAGGTACAATCCGTTTGGAGAGGGGTTGCTGACAGGGCTGCCCACTGAGCCCCATCTTGTTTGCTCTATCTATAGAGCTACTTGTTCAAACGATTAGGGAAGACCCAGAAATCACGGGAATACTATTCAAGGGGAAAGAATATAAGACATGTTTATATGCAGATGACATCCTGGCGACTTTATCCGACCCGGATACCAGTCTCCCTAAATGAATGCCCTCCTTCGACCAATGTGGTTCATATTCGGGATACAAATTGAACATAGAGAAAACTCAAACTCTTACTTTTAATTACATACCTCAAGAAAACATACGTAAGTCCTTTAAATTTAAATGGAAAACCAGAATTTTGAAATACCTAGGTCTTCATATTCCCAAGACCCCCAAAGATTTATATAGCGTAAACTACGGCAGCATCACAACCAAAATTAAAAATGATCTGGACAGTTGGACCCCCCTAGTACTTGATTTTTACAACCAAATAGATACTTAAAAAATGGTTATTTTACCACAATTGTTATTTCTACTCCAATCGCTACCTGTAGAAATACCCAATAAGAAATTCAGTGAATGGAATCAGATCATTTCTAGATTCATATGGCAGAACAAGAAACCAAGGGTACGCTACAAAACATTACACTTAACAGGGAGGGATGTCACTCCCATGCTTGGAGGACTACTATAAAGCAGCACAACTGCAGTATATAGTGGTAGTAATATACTGGTGCAGGGCGGGTTACGATGCAAAATGGAAGGAGCTAGAATTTGACCAACTAGATATCCCACTTCAATCTCTGCTGGGTGACAAAGCTTTCAAGACTATATACTCTAATAACCTATGTGATGTTATAAAAACTCCCCTAAATTTTTGGTACAAAGAGATGAGCAAAGCGCACCTGGAAAAAAAAATCTTGGTTATTAAGATGGGTCGAACATGATAGAGATTTCAAACCAGCACAACTTGACTTGAGATTTAAAGAGCTGACTCGTAGAGGCATTACTTCATACTGTGTAATTACATCTGTCTCAGGCCTTGACAGTTTCCAACAACTACAAGCAAACCACAATCTAGACAAACAAGACTTCGACAGATACTTGCAGCTTCGGCATCACTTTAATAAAAATATCAAATTCTAATTTAAAAAAAAAAAGGGTGACACAGACCTCATCGATATTCTAATAAGTGCATATAAAGGTAAAATTCATAATAAAGTGGTCTCCAGAATATACTCCTGCCTACAATCACACAAAAAGACATCAACATTATATGTCAAAAGTGCCTGGGAGAAAGAAGCAAATATAATCTTAACAGAAGACCACTGCTTTAATCTCTTAAACCCTATGTATGGAGAGTGAGGAGAGTTGTTTGGGAAGCATTAGTAAGAGCAAAAAAATGGACAGTGGGACAATGGAAAACAAAATGTTTTACATAGAATTATGTAAAACATTTCGTAGAAGTATGTAGAATTACATAAAACACAAAACATATCACACACACACATAATTCCAACAATGAGCGGAATAGAAAACGGATGATTCGGAGGGAGTCAAAAAAGCATTTCATCAATGGCGAGTGAGTTTTATTTTGGGGGGTGACAGAGGACTTTCTTAATAAAGTCACAAGGAGTCGGCATTTTTCACCATTTGCTCTCTGGTTCTGGTGAACTCCCAAGGAAAAAAAACCCACAAAACAATCAGTCAAGTATTTAAGCGAGTCATGTGCTAAATCACATATTGCTTTAAAAGTGCAGTATACAGTAGTGTCTAAGAATTGAAATGATTGTCATAGTCTACACAACAGCTTGTTTTAAAGGTTGAGGAGTGTCCCCAATGTCAGCGCAGCAACAAGATCAAGACAGCTGCACCTGTGTTGCATCCAGTTGTGGTGAAAGAGGCATGGAGCGTTCTTGGAATGGATCTAACTCAGGGGTGTCCAAACTGTTTTCACTGAGGGCCACATACATAAAAATATAGGAGGGGCTGGGCCACTTACTAGAAATTAGGTATACAGCCTTAACTTTAGTGTTTTAAAGTTAGAAAAATCAATTAAAAGTGGTCAAATATGTTATACTGTTGAATATAATTAAAGACAAAACTGCCTTCATCACAGCTTTCCATAAATGGATCTTTATTGATTTATTCAGAAAAGGCTTTGGTAGCTCATTCTCAGAACAGCAGCCTCAGATTTCTTCTTAGACATAAGATTTACAGTACAGAGAAAAAACAATAAAGGGAAAAATGGGACGGGTAAATTTCAAGCTTGTTATTTAAGTTATTAGGCTTAGCAACACAGCTATTAACGTTCGTTTGAAACGGTTGTCAACATTAACAGACTGAACTGGACTTAACAACAGGAGTGCTGCATTATTCTGGTGAGTGTCAGCTGCGCTGGGTGTGTACACCGGGCCATCCAGCTGCAGTGCTGATCCGACGCCACTCGTGTCAAAAATCCAGACACATGTCATTTGATCAAGGAGGAAATCTGCATCAGATGAGATCAGCTGACTTTGCGTGTGCAGTGTGTACGCTGTGCACAGCGGTGTGCACTCTGTGTTCACAAGAAAAACGCATCCAAGAAAGTGGTGCGCAAAAGCAGGGTAGTGACAGAATTAATGCGCATTATTGATATTTGTCGCGTGTGTACCTGCACATGCATGCTTATTAACACACGGGTACTGTGGAATATGTTTTTTACTCACTTAAAGTGGGAACTGCATTGCACTCAGTGTTGAGCAGCTCCCCCTGGTGTTAAACTGAAGAAGTGCAATACACTCAGGCAAAAGTGCGGGCCACATTCCATTCTATTTATAACATTTCTTGCGGGCCAATTAAAAATGGACTGCGGGCCGCAGTTGGCACGTGGGCCGTAGTTTGGACACCCCTGCTCTAAAGCATCGTATTAAGGGGACAGTGTCATTGTATGGGCATTGCGTATGACAATGTCCATTGTTTGTATGACTAATTTCCTGTACTACTGTGCTAAGGTGGTAGGCCAAGTGCTAAATCTGGCCTCCAACATGCTTTTTACTCTTTCACAGATGACATACTCATCAATTCGGTTCTGAACAGTATTTATTGACTGAAAAACAGGACCCCGTTTACTTGTGTACAAGCAGAGTAGTCAAGAAAGTTGTAATCATTTACATGTCCATTCTACAGTGTATCACTGGACGTGTTTACGTTTGACTATCTCCTTTAATATAGAACCACCACAAATGTGTTAATGACTTTTATAATTTCCTTTATATAATATACAAAAGTATTAGTATGATCCAGGGAAAATTCCATGTTTGTTTGCGAAACTCATTGGAAGAATGAAGAAAATCTGTTTGATTGTTATTGTCATGAACATGAATCACAAGTTGTTTTTTTTTGTTTTTTTTCATGTGTCACTTTAACAGAGACAACACCATCTGTAATTACTATGTTTGGTTGCATTTCCCTGGCAGGCAACGATAGATGGAAGAGACATCCTTCTGGGTGGAAAATGGGACTGGCTTGTCTGTGGATGGTGGAGGCTCGCTGGGCTCATCAATCCGTCCATCCATTCACCTTGTTCGTCTCATCCTGACTGCAGCACGCCACTGTGGAGGCTTGACATAACACACATTAGATTAATAACAGAAAAGCAAAATGTGACTTATGGTGTATTATTTAGTGTGCTTCAGTTGTAATTCTCATAATAATGACTGTTTTGCTGGCTTCACACAATATATATAATTGGCCTGTCTTAGTTAAAAGCCCACTCACCACGACAAGGTGAAGGCCAAGAGTGGGAACACAAACACAGACCAGAAACGAACAGGACAAATCCAGACAAGACTACAAAAAACACAAACACAAATATCAATCACTTTGACCACTATCTTTTTTCACAAAAACTTTTATTTCTTTACAAATTGAACCTTAGATTGTGTCACAACAAACTAAATAAACCCTTGAAACAGCCAACAAAACATGAAACAACAACACTTCATCAATATTATAATGAGTATCCTCATTGTATGTCCTTGTATGGTTCAATGCTGACACAATAAAATAAAAATGAAAAATAAAGACAATGTCTCTTTTTTGGCACGACTGATTGTAGCAGACTATAGCTCTTATACTTAGCCTGACAGTTTGTGCAATGAATTATATTATATCCTAAAACAAGACTACATAGCCCATAGTTTAAAAATATGTTCAATAGTAAGTGTTCAGTGGGTCAGATGTCAAATGTGATCTATTTAAAATGTAGAATAGATGAGCTAAAAAACACATATATCATACACATTGATGGGAATTGAACCATCGCCTCAGTCTTGCAAGTCCAAGATTGTCATAATGTACCACAAACCCAAATCACACTCCCTTTTTTTCATCTAAGCTGTTTGAGTAGCGTTAGCACACCGTGATTCCTCATCAACTACAGGCCTACACTTCAAATAATTATGAGAAAAATCCAACGTAAAGAGAGCACTTCCATTAGGAAATAGTCAACATGAAATTTCGTCCTCTACTGACACCTGCTGGTCAAATTGAATAGTTGCAAATATTGTGAAGAAGTTGTCATCTAATTCTAATCCTAAACAATATGGCCTTTCCAAGTGAAGTATTAAGACAATTAATCAGGTTTGTACTGCTTGATTGAACACATTCATCCCGTTCCAGTGCACTAAAACCCACTACCCTTCAGGACCGTGTCAGCGAAAGCCAAAACTTCCTTGAGTGACGCTGTTTCCCAGCATGCAATGCGAGCTAGCGATTCACAATACTATTTCATCACAAACATGGATGTAAAAAATAAAAAGGGACGAAAAATGAAACTTCAGGAACACCAACCATTGCAATACAAGCAGAACTGGGCCGAAGTTTTATATAAGTTTTATATTATGTACACCATAATACAGCCTTCTGGTGGACAAGCCATACTATTTAAGGCATGTCCTCCTATGGCACTTCCGTGGGTGGAAGCTCATCGTAGAGGTCATGTGCTGGTTGCGCGTCACTCCAGAGATCACCTCAGGGAAGGTCTAAGACAAGATAGTAACCCTTGCAGGGTATCTGATTCAGGTGAGTATATGGAAGACATAGGTCAATGTGGTCAGTCGTACCAGGAGAAGCTTGCTTGCGAAAATAATGTACTACAAGTGGATGTCACACTTTTTTTTTTCTTTTGTATTAGCATTTAAAAAAAACAACAACATAATAATATGGATTTTGACCATGTATGTTTTGGAGTTCATTGAAAGAGGTTAATATATATATGTGCGTGTGTGTGTGTGTGTGTGTGTGTGTAATTTTAACTAACTTATCTATTTCTATCCATCTATCAAACTTACTATCTCGGGATCTATCTACTACTAACTCTCAAAAAACTAACGGACAACCAAGAGCAACAAAACCAACCTACTGCAATTTGTATATTTTAGTGTGTGTGTGTGTGGGGGTGGGGGGGTTAAAATGAGCACAGTGATGGTTCCGCAGCATAAAGTGTATCTTCAGTCGTCGATTGTATGTGTGGGAGTCCCTCGGGTTCAGCCCAGCTGATTTAGTGTTCGGTGAGAGGACCCTCACGTCTGTTAAGGGGTAAGTGGCTTTCCAATGTTAAATGAGTAGAGAATAATGTGTTAGATTAAGTCATTTTTTTCTTTTCGTGAATGCTTGCATCGTGCTTGTGAAACTGCTCACAAAACTCTTGTCGCCAGCCAGTCTAAAATGAAGCGGCAGTTTGACAAGAAAGCTGTGGCTCGAGTTTTTGAGACAGGCGACCGAGTGTTGGTATTGTTGCCGTTACCCGGTTCTCGTTTGCAGGCTCATTTTTCTGGTCCGTATGTCGTGGAGCGCAAACTTTCCGATACAGATTATGTAGTGCACACTCCTGATAGAAAACGATCGTCCCGCATCTGCCACGTCAAAATGTTGAAAAGTTCCGCCCGGTTCACACTGGACGTGGAAGCGCCGCGAAGCGAAGCGCAGAGCGCTTCCATTCAGCGCCCATGTTAATCAATGAGTGCGTTTACATGCAGAGCTTAATCGGACTAATCAATAATTCTGTTTTCTCGTCCAATCGGAGTGCTCACCTTGGTCCCCGTATCCATGCAGCTGAGAAATTCAAATTATTGACGGGAATGTGTCCTCCTCCCAACACTAGGGGGTGGAGTGAGTCTTTTCAGCTGGTCAGCTGCTTTCGGTTGACATATTAAATCTATTATGATATGGAACAATAGTTCATAATGTACGTGTTACTTGCTTTGCAGATAAGGTGTACCCTATTTCTTGTGCTCCTGGTTATTTTAAAAGGCAGACAAGAACGTTGTTTGCTGTTGGAGGGCTACAACAACACTTCGATGCTACGCTTTGTGCCGTCGCTACGGACCCCAAACTCTCGTTCTTGTTGGATTCGGGTTCGGAGCAGACTGGTGGGAGAGTTTGTGTACAGGTTTTGCAAAGGAACGGTGTCTTCAGTTATACACACGCTCATTAAAGTGCCGACCATGGAGGAAGCTGGTGCCGCTGCACGCCGTTTCCAGCAGAATAACAGCGAAATTACCAAAATAAAAACAAATCAGGAAAACATGTCTTTGCTGTGCTTTTATTTACAAAGTTGAAATTCTTCTAACTTACAAAAAATGTGAACGAAAAGGTAGAAATATAAATACGAAGGAATACGTATTTGTTCAGGGGTGCGTAAAGCCGGAGCCCTGCATTTGCTGCGCTACCCTTTTTAAAAAGGTCTCCGTTGCGCGTTATTTTAATATGTCCATCTCTTTTAGAAGAGAAAGCATCGCCCCGGTCTCATCCTCTCTCCAAATGTCAACATTCTTATTCGCGTTTGCCAGGTTGTTTCGCGCCGTCTGTTTTGTTAGACGACGTAGTTGTGCGGTCATGAGTTGCGAGAGCGAGGCGTGGCGCATGCGCACTCGCATTGTCCAGTTAATAGTCCGATTAAGGCAGAGAAATTCGAATTCCAATCGCATTATCTGGGTGTCTCAGTCGGGGTTCTCCGATTCCAATCGGAGTTCTCAAACTCCAATCATAATCGCAGTAAGGTGTTTACACGCACGTGAGTTCTCCGATCATAATCGGACTAAGGCAATAATTCGATTTTCTCTAGTGCCATGTAAACGCACTGAATGTAGTGGTTCAGACCTGACACGAACAGCCGCGCGGCTCGTGCCATTCATTTCAATGGAAGCGGAAGCGCCACGAAGCGGAAGCGCCACGAAGCGGAGCGCCGACGAATTTCGCGAGCGAGGCTCCAACTGGTTCACACCAGAGGGGAACAGCTCCGCGACGGTCGACAAGCGCTTCTGCTCAGCTGCAGTCTTTTTTTCACTCCCACTTGAGCTTCTTTTTTTTTTTCTTTGAAAAAAAAAACAAAACAAAAAAACATTTTCATCATCGCCCCCCCTCGCCCCGTAAGCCAGCCCGCTCCGTAGTTTACTTTCATGTGTGTGTGTGTGTGTGTGTGTGTGTGTGTGTGTGTGTAAATAAATAGAAACACGCACTCAGGTGTCCATCTCAAGACAAGACCTCTTTCATAATGATCATTGACCGGCATCTCTAGGATCAAACAGACGTATTTTGATCAAGTCTTCCTCTGTGTGTGTGTGTGTGTGTGTGTGTGTGTGTGTGTGTGTGTTTAATCTCTCTCGCACTCTGATACAATGTACTGACAAATATAACATACAAATATGATATATGATCGAATTTGTCATTCGGTTTTTATTTTGAAATTAGTTTATTTTGAAAATTCACCGGATTTTCTCGTTTTTATTGAGCGACTTCCTGTACTGTAGACGAGGATCGCTCGCGGCTCGCGCACGAAATAGAGCAGACGCCGAAACAACAAATGCATGCCGCGAGCCGCGCAACCACCACATTGATTAACGTCGGCGCCGAATGGAAGCGCTCAGCGGCGCTTCGCTTCCACGTCCAGTGAACTGACGTTAAATGCATGGCGCGATCCGCGAGGGGAGCCGCGCGCCTGTTCACGTCTGGTGTGAACTACTACATTGATTAACATGGGCGCCGAATGGAAGAGCTCGGCGCTTCGTGGCGCTTCGTGGCGCTTCCGCGTCCAGTGTGAACCGGGCGTTACGTTGCTCGGAAAAATGTGTCGCCTGAGTCTCCGCCCCCTCCGTGCCCATTGGCGGAGGGAGGGCTCATTGAAATAAATAAATAAATAAATAAAAAATCGGTGTTCCTTCGGCGCGCCTGGGAAACTCTGAAATTATGAATAACTTAAGCTCGTTTTTGTCCCATTTGCCTGCATCAGCCCGTCATGATATTGTTAAATTAATTGAGAGCCACCCACTATTGTTTTCTGACCACCCCCGCCGTACGTCAGTTTTGCACCATGACATAGAAGTAGAGGGACATGCCACAACTAAGCAGCACGCACACAGAGTCATTTCTGGGAAGTTAAGAATAAAGCTTTGGCTCTCCTTCTGACAGTGCCCATCTTGATGTTAATTTGGGGTCAGGTTTTTACAGACCATAATGCCCTCGTAGATGTGGTGGTCTCTGCTCCTGCAAGACTTCAATCTCCAGATTTGCCACAGGAAGGGGGGTTGATAATGTGTTGGCAGATGCATTATCACCTGTACATGTGGACTAGCTGCGGAATTCTTATTTCGGGCGAACTGAGGTTTTTCTTGTTTAGTTTTGTTTGTAGGTATGTTAATAGGGTTTAGTTCTTAAGGGAGGGGGTGTTATGACCCACAGGTGGGTCTAGGTGCCTCTATCTTTGTGTGTGTGTGTGTGTGCGCGTGTGTGTGTGTGTGTGTGTGTGTGTGTGTGTGAGAGAGAGAGTGGCTGACGCCTTGCAGGTGCGGTCCTGGATGTCGGCTGCTGATTGGACGCGCCACGGCTGAGAAGGAGGAGCAGTCGAGCCAGCCTGACGTCATCCCTCCTCCGCTCCCAACTCTGCAGTTAGTCACTTCTGAAATGGCGTTAGAGCACGCAGCCGTAGGGGTGGGCTGCCATTTTCTTTGTCCCCTCTTTTCTCCTGTTTATTAAGTATGTAGGGAGGTTAGCCTTTCTGTATTTGGGTTCTCTTTCTTTCTTTAGTGAGTTCTTTAGGCGAGCTAGTTGGAGTTTGGTTTATTATTTTGGCCTGGGCCCACCATGAAGCCTTTGCTGCCCACCGGTTAAGTTGTTTTGTTTATTTCATTTACTGATTAATAAAATGTTTTTTGTTGAAACTGCCAATTGCAGTGAAAAATTAATGAGGCTTGGGAGTGGGGGAAGGTGTCCCACATGTTGCGTCTCGGTCCCCCTCGACGGGACGTAACACAGAGTTTTCGCCGTGACAGCAGGTTGAGCTCCTACCGTGTTAGAGGTGACATCGTCACGTTAGCCTGTTCCATCCCTGCTAAATTCTTTAAAGAACTACCGTAAGTAAACTTTTAAATTATAATACACTCTACACTAATTGTAATTTCCTGCCCGTGGTTCTATATTGCAACAGTTGACGGCTCATATCAGCAGATAAGCAGCAACAATCTGGGCATTGCGGGTGATTCCTAAATATGTCATTTCTTATTAATTAACCCATAAGTGTTGTACACCAGTGTGACACCAAATGCTTGTTTCTGACACCAGTGAAGAAATTACACTCTAGTGGTTCTGCACATTAGTATAAATAGAGTGATTCTCTATCATTACATCACAGGACGGCGGCACTCTGAAAGATTCCATGAACCTGGACACTGATGATCCAGACTCCGGTCCAGATGACACAACAGGCCACAGTGGAAACGGGTCAGAGCATGGACTGGCTGCTGAAAGGATACAGGTAGGTGGCGCTGTCATCCCAAGTTGTGTGGTGTGGAGGATCAGGGCCAAAGTTCCAGATGCTCACAGATGTGAGTCTGGATTCAGGAGGAGTGTTTGAAGGCTGGACTCCCAACAGTGATTGGCTGCTGAGGACCTCTCAATCACAATCAGGTTTTTTAGTGGCTGTGAGATTGAAAGTGAGTGAACATCATTTGAATGATCAAAACGTTTCATCAAGTAAGAGTTTCCAACCAGGATGTAAACTTCTTACGCTTCCTCTGGTGGCCAGATGGGGACATTACAAAGGACCTACAAGAGCACAGGATGCTGGTCCACATCTTTGGGGCAGTGTCATCCCCAAGCTGTGCTTCATTCGCCCTGCTGAAAGCAGCTGACGACAATCAGCATGACTTCCCAGCCGAGGTTATAAACACTGTTTGTCAAAATTTCTACGTGGATGATTGTCTAAAGGCCGTCAGCATGGTGGAACAAGCAATACATCTGTACCAGCAGCTAACAGACCTGTGCGGTAGAGGTGGATTTAAGCTCAATAAGTGGGTGAGCAATAATCGCTTGGTGCTGGCCGCCATTCCTGAAGAGCAGAGAGCTAAAGAGGTAAAAACACTTAACCTTGACAGAGACCAGCTCCCTATGGAGAGGGCCCTCGGAGCTCAGTGGGATGTACAGCAAGATACATTCACATTCAGCATCAGAACCAAGCTGGGATGGGATGAGGAAATCCCTCAGGTCATGGTACATCCCATATATAGTTATTCAAGCGCCAAACTACAACAAAGGAACTCATCCATAACAAATCTACAACCTTGTAAGGGCAAAACCTACTTGTTTTAATTCTGATTAATAAACTAAAGCTTATTCGATTATCATTATGTTGTTTTTTTTAAACGCTCATACAAAACAAAAAAGGTGGAGGGAGAGTAGTCTGAATCGGGTTCTGGAGCATTGCTCTACCTCATCCATCGCACTCATGAGCGTCACATCCACTTGTAGTGCATCATTTCCGCCAGCAAGCTTCTCCTGTTAGACCTTCCCCGAGGTGGTTGGTGGGGTGACGAGCACCCAGCACGTGACCTCTACGATGAGCTTCTACCCACGGAAGTGCCATAGGAAGACACGGATTAAATAGTATGGCTTGTCCACCAGAAGGCTGTATTATGGTGTACATAATATAAAACTTCGGCCCAGTTCTGCTTGTATTGCAATGGTTGCTGTTCCTGAAGTTTCATTTTTCGTCCCTTTTTATTTTTTACATCCATGTTTGTGATGAAATAGTATTGTGAATCGCTAGCTCGCATTGCATGCTGGGAAACAGCGTCACTCAAGGAAGTTTTGGCTTCGCTGACACGGTCCTGAAGGGAAGTGGGTTTTAGTGCACTGGAACGGGATGAATGTGTTCAATCAAGCAGTACAAACCTGATTAATTGTCTTAATACTTGACTTGGAATGGCCATATTGTTTAGGATTAGAATTAGATGACAACTTGTTCACAATATTTGCAACTATTCAATTTGACCAGCAGGTGTCAGTAGAAGACGAAATTTCATGTTGACTATTTCCTAATGGAAGTGCTCTCTTTACGTTGGATTTTTCTCATAATTATTTGAAGTGTAGGCCTGTATCTGCACACAATTTGGAATTCGTCCCAGCGCCCTGAGCTGTAAATTTGGACGGTGTAAAATGAAAATGGCCATCTGCAGCAGAATGAAAGTGAGATTGCATTGTCCAGGTAGGAGGACAGCAGTCAGTCATGTTTCACCTCCAGTCAACACGCAGTGGTTCACATGAAGGTCCAAGAGGCCTACAGACCTACACTGAGTCTGGACGTGGCAGTACAGTTGGATCATTGTCTTTGTTGTGTTGTTTGGTCATTGTGATCCAATGTAATGTGAGAGAAGGACGAGTGCAGTTATATTGGAGTGAGTTATTTAGAGTGTAATAGAAGTTATAATGCAGAGTCTGTTTTTATGAAATGTTCTATCACCTGGCATCCATCCATCCATCCATCTTCTACTGCCGTATCCGGAGTCAGGTCTCGGGGGCAGCAGCCTCAGCAGAGACCCCCAGACTTCCCTGGACCCAGTCACCTCCTCCAGCTCCTCCAGTGGGACCTCAAGGCTTCCCAGTCCAGCCCAGAGACCTGGTCAGCACCACTCTGACTCCCTGAGTCCCTGCTGCTCAGGTGAGGCTTCAAAGATCTGGCTGCACCTGATTGGACGGTTGTGGAGGATCTCCTTGGTCTTCTTGGTCTTCTTGGTCTCCAGCTGTTTGACCTCGTGCTCTCTGTTGACCTCCTCACTCAGTCCCTCAGTGATGTAGAGCTCAGTGTAGATGCTGTTGAGGAGAGTTTGACTTCCTGCTTCTTCACCTTCAGTCACACGTTCACATCTCCTCTCCAGACTGATCTTCTGCTGCTGTAGAAGCTCCTGCAGACCACCAACCTCTGGAGCTGAGAGAAGGTTGGAGAAGAAAACATCAGTGTGACAGTGTCATCATTTTCTGTCCACGACTTGAAGCTGAAAGCATCCAAACTCCATTTTTCAGCTGATGTGGTGAAGCTGCTGTTGTCTGACTGTTTGCTCTAAATGTCCTCCAGTGGATCTTCTCACTAGAGGTCCTGACCACGGTTATAATAGTTAACGAAAACGAACAAAATAACGAAAACTTCAATTGAAAAAAACAATTGTCACGTTCCCAGGGGTTAGGATTTTGGTACCTGCCTCGTTGGGGTTTTGAAGCGAGCAGAGCTGAGACCATAAGGGTGACGTAGCAACGTTCAGGACACTGATTGGCCAAAGGCAGTCTTTCACGAAAGTCCAAAACCGCCATTTTTAAATGCCTCGCGTGTGGATTTTTACATTAACACGTATTAAGAACTGAAAAGCTTATGAAACTGTACCATGGGTGAACAAAGAACTACAGACGTTTCTGTTCTCTGTGGCCGAAGAAAAAGCACAATGCAGACAGTTGTGCAGAAAGTTTAGTGTTAGCTAAAATATCGGGCACACAGACGTACTTATTATGTATACATTTCTTTCCATTGTAACAGGTCACTACAAGATCTGCAATCCATTACCTAGAATTGGTTTTCCTTAAACTGATGTACAGGATTACTAATCTGACTTTGATGGGCAAATTTGACAACAGAATACAATTATGAAGCACTAAAACACAGGACCACAAAAAAAAAAATTAAATGCATGATGAAATAATGATATGCTTTGTTAAATGAAATAAAATGGCATTTTCAACTAAGTAATAAAATAGTCGGTGGTGCAGTGGTTAGCGCTGCCGCCTCACAGCAAGAAGGTCGTGGGTTCGATTCCGGGGCCTGGACCTGGGACCTTTCTGTGTGGAGTTTGCATGTTCTCCCTGTGTCTGTGTGGGTTCTCTGCGGGTTCTCCGGCTTCCTCCCACACTCCAAAAACATGCATGTGAGGTCAATTGAACGTTCTAAATTGTCCGTAGTTGTGCATGTGAGTGTGAATGGTTGTTTGTCTCTATGTGGCCCTGCGATGAACTGGCGACTTGTCCAGGGTGTCACCCTGCCTTCGCCCTAAGACAGCTGGAATAGGCTCCAGCAGACCCCCGTGACCCTGAATAGGAATAAGCGGGTATAGAAGATGAATGAATGAAATCTTTATTGAATGAATGACACATTTTATTTCACTCGTGGTTTATGTAATTATTATTTTTTGCTCCATAGCTTTCATGATTCAGCATTACATGTTAAGCGTGATGAATTGCATGAAAAGAGAGAGCACTCGCTGATAAATTAACATGGTGTGCTGTTTAATTCCACGAGGACGACAAAATATTTGCAAATTTGTGTTAGCTACACACATCGACAGGTGCAAGAGAAAGGGAGGAACTTTCAAGATCGTTGAGTTTTTTTTTTTTTTTTTTTTAGTTCTGATGAAATAAATAGACCAATCATTTCATTACTTTGTCTGCTTTCCAAAGAGGTTATTCATTAAAAAAAATATGTGTGGCAGTGCTGTTATGGTCCATAGAGAGTTGCTTCAAAGAATTATCATTTATTATTCAGTGGCACATTGCTCACTTGTTTAATACACAAATAATAGTATATTATTATAATAATACTATTTTATTAATATAATAATAATAATAATAATAATAATAATCATTATTATTTATAAAATTTCCAAACAACAATCGTCAGTTGTTCCGTAAAAAATACATTGATATCCATGTTGAATTTTGTACGGTTCGTGAGCGCGCACGTCTGTCAGTGACGGTCTCCACACTGACACAACTGCGCATGCTCTATTATCCCATCAATGCGGAAGTCAAAAAGTTTTTGGGCGCCATGCGCTGGGTGAGCAACTTCATTGAAAGGAATGGGACGCCGTCTTGGACTCTGGGGGCTTGCCGCACTGTCACGCAGGTTGTGACGTTGCGGGCCTTCGACGCACAGGTATGACGTGAATGATTGACAGCTACCATTCGTTCCCGTTAGCGAGAGGATTAAAAACAAACAGACGCCATAATGGCATCAAAAAGGACTTCCAGCGGTGCGGAAAAACGGAAGGAAAAGAAAACTGATCAAGAAAAACTTGCAAAGGGGAAAGGTAAGTTATTTGTTTGTGATGTGGGCTGGAGAGGTGGAGGGGAAACGCCGTTGTCCCCCCCCAAGTTTGTTTATTTGTCCTGCTAGCCAGCTAGCTAGCTAGCGTCGGATAAATGTTAGCTGGCTGGCTAATATTTGTTTGTCACGAATCAGCGTTTTTGTTTGTTTTATGAAAGTTGACCATGTCCTGCCATGTTGGCCTATCCTGCCATGGGAATGACTGATTGACTCCACACCCGTTTATTCACATTCTAACAGGGAGGGAGGGACGGAGGGCATGTTGTAGTTGTTGTTGTAGTCAGTCCCCTGTTATTGTTCAGTTCACATATTTGACTCTTAATGTTATTTTAGCCTTAACTTGATGAATTTACTAAGCTTAGTTTGTATTTTGTAGGCCCTTAATTAGAAATGTGCTACTGTTTTATAATTCAAAGAAATATTTTATGGAAATACTTTATTTGGCATGGTGTTGACTATTTTAGACTGTTGTGGCAGTGGGTCATTTATCTTAGTTTTATTACTTTAACTAGTACAGTGTGTAAAGTAATGCCAAAAACTCTTAAAAATGACAGTTTTGTAATTGGGTAAAAGCTTTAAAGGGACACTGCAACCATAATGTTTAATTTAAAAACAAATGAATTTTTAATTTTCCTATATTACTGCAACATCACTGTAATAATAAAATAGGAAAATGCGCTTCTGATCTATTTTGCTTGATGATCTAATGAGCTTTGTCTCTGCAGGAGCAATTCTAAAATATGTTGGCGCTCCAGACATTGAGCCAGAGGGATCTCCCGAACATCCTGACCAGGAAGCTCCAGGACCAACACGTTCCTCAGAACCTCCTTCTGTCCAGGTGAATAATGTGTGTTATTCTTAGTAGCTAAGCTGATAAGTGTGGGACAAAACTAAGGCAATTAAGCATTATTTTGATTGTTGTTTTGCTTTTTAGTGTTGCACTTGTTGGTTTGTTGGATTTTCTTATTTAAAGTAAGCATTTTTTTTTTATGAATACTCAATCTGTTGTATTTATTGACATATAGAGGATTCTTTTCCTAGTATTATAGTGTTTGTTTGTTTTTAAATCAGTTTAACTTGCCTGAGTTGCTCAACTGAAGATGTTTAATTTTACCTGTAGCCTGTTTTGCTCACGAGGTGTAATAGATTGTGGAATCTTAGTAGACCTTAGTAGACGCACGCTGCTGAGAGTGGCAGCGATCAGCTCCGATGACCATGGTGCTTGTAAATAAGGCAAATGCGCCATCTAGTGGGATGCAGCATGTTTATTCGTGTTGGAGCAATGACAAGTACGACTAACAAAACAAAAGATGCACAGGGTAAAAAAAATAATAATCATAAACTCAAGCCCAACAAAGATAACAGATGGGCATAACTGTAACATTACATAGTAATGATTACTAGTACTACCAAAATTTCTCTATTTTACTTTTCAACTCGAACTATTCATCCCCCTTTTTCAGCAGCCATTAAGACAAAAGGATGACACTTATGCATTGCATCAAACTGTGATGCACAAAATCAATTAAATTAAATCAAAACAATAAATAAAGTGTGCATTAAACAGGGGGCAGTGCAATACAGTACAGGACTCAACTGATATAGTGCAGTTAGGCAGTATAGCCTATAACAGCTGTTCAGCATCCATAGTAATCCACAGTCAGTGCCATAATCATCCAGTCAGTGTCATATTCATCCATAGTCAGTATAATATATATGATATCGCGCAGACCCTCGTCCTCCACCACATTAATTGGCCTGCAAGCCGTAGCCACACCCATTTAGCCCCCGCTGTTGAAAGGTGGCGTGTGGTGGACGCGGCCAGTGGTCTCCGTGCCACACCATCCAACGTGGTTTGCTTTACCTCAGAAGGGGGCGGAGGGCTCTCCGCGTCAGCTGTATGCTTCGCAGACAAGTGAAACGTAAGACTGCTCCTACTCCGGTGGAAACTAAATACAGCTTTACAGTAAATGCATATCACTTTTGTCCTGTCAAGACTGCCATCTGGCAGGGTTTTGAAGTGGAACTTTCCATTTACAATTGACGCCTTATCCATGTTAGTCCTTCCTAGTGCTCATCTACGCTCAGTGTCTTTTTCTTTTTTTTGTTGTGCTTACAAGCCGGCTGCAAGCGTGTGACTGTGTGCTGTGAGTCAATTCATTTCCCGTTTCCACAATCTACGGAGCGGCCAAAGGTTCAAAAAGCACTTTAATGAATTAATTGAATTAATTAACTATGTGGCAGGTGGGTTTGCCCCCACCTTCACGTCATCAATCACACCTGCGCCGGAGTGCAATCTTTGCGTCCCTCAGTGCGTTTACATGGTACTAGAGAAATTTGAATTATTGCCTTCGTCCGATTATGATCGGAGTTTGAGAACTCCGATTGGAATCGGAGAACTCCGATTGAGACACCCAGATAATGCGATTGGAATTCAAATTTCTCGGCCATGTATACGCCTTAGTCGGATTATTAACTGGACAACGCAAGTGCGCACGCGCCACTGCAGAACTACGTCGTCTAACAAAACAGACGGCGTGAAACAACCAGCAAACGCGAATAAGAATGTTGACATTTGGAGAGAGGATGAGACCGGGGCGATGCTTTCTCTTCTAAAAGAGATGGACATATTAAAATAACACACAACAGAGACCTTTTTTAAAAGGGTAGCGCAGCAAATGCAGGGCCTCGGCTTTGCGCAGCCCTGAACAAATACGTATTCCTTCGTATTTATATTTCTACCTTTTCGTTCACATTTTTTGTAAGTTAGAAGAATTTCAACTTTGTAAATAAAAGCACAGCAAAGACATGTTTTTCTGATTTGTTTTTATTTCGATAATTTCGCGGTTATTCTGCTGGAAACGGCGTGCAGCGGCACAAGCTTCCTCCACGGTCGGCACTTTAATGAGCGTGTATAACTGAAGACACCGTTCCTTTGCAAAACCTGTACACAAACTCTCCCACCAGTCTGCGCAGAACCCGCATCCAACAAGAACGAGAGTTTGGGGTCCGTGGCGACGGCACAAAGCGTAGCATCGAAGACATTGTGTTGTTGTAGCCCTCCAACAGCAAACAACGTTCTTGTCTCATGGTTATCTTTTAAGATAACCATGAGACAAGAAATAGGGTACAGCTTATCTGCAAAGTAAGTAACACGTACATTATGAACTGTCATTCTATATCATAATGATGTAATATGTCAACCGAAAGCAGCTGACCAGCTGAAAAGGCTCACTCCACCCCCTACTGTTGGGAGGAGGACACGTTCCCGTCAGTAATTCAAATTTCTCAGCTGCATGTATAGGGGGACAAGGTGAGAACTCCGATTGGACGAGAAAACCGAATTATTGCTTAGTCCGATTAAGCTCTTCCTGCAACTCCCCAGGTGGCATTGTCAGGCAACCCCCCCCCAATTTTCCTTTATACCCAGCATCTGAATTGTCTCCACATCCGCCAGACCCTCCCCCTCGCCACATCTAGTCTTTTTTTGATAGGCTGCCCTCGCTATTAACCTCCCTCTCATCACAGCTTTAATTGTGTCCCACAGTATGGTAGTGTCTACTGGACTATCTATGTTCTCCTCCATAGAGCATTTAATCTCTTTCTTAACCTCCTCCAGTGTTTTTGGATTATTTAGCATACCCACATTTAATCTCCAAAGTGTGTTTTTCTTCCTCTTATTTAGACAAATAATAAGGTAATTAATACTGTGTCAGTACAAGTCAGTCGTTCCTATTTTACATTCCTCTATTCTGTATCTGTCTGTAATGTTAATAAAAAAAATAGTCCTCTGTAACGGGTGGAGGTCTCTCCAAACATCAAACGTCCCGAGTTCTGCTAGAGAGACGTTGACAAGTTTCGACAGGCGGGTCTGACTTCTGTTGCCATTAGTTGTGTCGAGTCTAGCTTTTAAATCATGTTGATTTAGCTCTTGCTGAGAGAGATGTGTTTCCTGTAGATCAGGCATGGCCAAACTACGGCGTGTCTCTGTCCGGCCCGCGTGAAGGCAGTCAAAAATCTAACCTAACTTAGAAATGACACTTGAACCTGCAATGAGGATTTTAGTCGTTCTAAATGAGTCCAACGTTAGAAAAAAAGGAGCGACCCGGACTTCCCACAGTCTCTTTTCTATTAACATGGGAATTCAATTTTAATAGTTTGTCAACTAAAAACACTGGTCATACTAGAACATCCCTACCAGCTTTCTTCATTTTATTCTCTGAATTTAATCAAAGAATCTTTGAAACTCTTGTAGCTTTTCTCTGGCTCGTGTCGCTGCTGATGCGTAGCCCCTCCAGGATCCCTCCTTGCACTGCCACTCCGTCGTAGTGCGGGGCACCGAGTGCCGCAGGCCCCTCCGCACCCGTCGCCACCGCCGTCTTCTCCGCCAGGCCGCGTCTCGCCAATTCCTCCTTTACCTCCTCTGCGCTGTTGTAGGTTCGAGTTCCCGTATCCCAGTGGGTCCTCATCTTGGTGAATGGCGTCTGGAACCGGATGCCCTTCTCCTTCAGGATTCTTTTAGCAGTGTTGTACTCCTTTCTCTTTTGGACCCTCTCTGTCGCGTAATCGTGATGGAATGACGGTACTTTCTTCCCCAGTTCTATTTTCTTTGTCCATAGCTCTCTCAGGACCCTCTCTTTGGTAGTAAATTCCAGAAAGTTAACAATGATGGGTCTCGGTTGGGCACCGTCCGCTGGCTTCTGTGCAAATGAGCGGTGTGCTCTCTGAATTTGGAAATTAAAATGTGCTGGCAGGTGCAGTTTGCTTTTCAGCAGGTCTTCCACAAACTTGGCCACAGATTCTCCCTCCTCTCCTTCAGTGACTCCATAGATACGTAGGTTGTTTCTCCTCGGCCTGGACTCCAGGTCAGTTAACTTGTCCTGAAGAGCTTTTTGTTCTCTCAGTGATATGACCAGAGCGTCATTAGCTTCCTGTGCCCAACGTTCTAGCTTTTCAATCCGCGACTCAGCCTGGTTGATCTTGCCGGTCTGGAGCTCCTGTTCAGTGATGACTTTCGCAAGTTGTTGATTTATTTCGTCTTTGAAGTCGTCCAAGTCTTTTTCCACGTCGTTCCTCAGTGTTTCTCCAAACGTGCGAAGGACCTCTTTTGATTCCGTTTTTAAATCCCGTATCTCCTTGCTAATAATTTCTATGTCCGAGCCCTTTTTCGCGTCGTTAGTCACGAGGAGTTCGTTTCGCCATCTCTCTCTGTTTCAGAGCAAGCTGGTAGTTCCGCCATATTGTCTGTTACCGTGTTTCTGTTTTGGTTGAATGGAGTTTTCCTTCCCATTCCAACGTTCCCCTGATCACTTTGTAGTTAATATGATATCTGCCAATAGTTATTCAAGTTTTCGGGGAGTTTTTACCCTGGACGGTCGAGAGCCCTGGTGTCGCGCAGTCTACCGCTTTATGGCCAAACCAGAAGTCCCTTCCCTCTAGCCTTTTCAAGGGGGAGGTGGCTAGACTCGGCTCTTGTGGGACGAGAAGCAGAAGGCCTGTCCGATCGGGGGGGAAGATGAGATGACATTTTTGTGGGTCAACACAAACTCATCTGCGAGGACAGCAGCCTTGGACAATGACGACACTTTCTGTTCATTCAAGAACATTACCACCTTCTCTGGCAAAGAGTCTTTAAAATCTTCTAAAAGAACGAGGTCACGGAGTGACTCAAAGTCATTTTTGACATAATTAGCTGCACACCATTTATCAAAGAGGTTGCTTTTCTCCCATGCAAACTCGACAAAGGTTTGACCACTAGATTTTCTATGGTTCCTAAATTTTTGCCGGTAGGGCTCAGGAACAAGCTCATAAGCAGGAAAAATTGCTTCCTTTACAACATCATATTGCAGGCTGTCTTCTAAGAAAAGAGCAGACACCAACTCCTGTGCTTTTCCCACCCGCTTGCATTGGAGAAGGACAGGCCACATGTCTCTTGGCCAGTTGAGTGGCGAAGCTATTCGCTCCAAGGCACTGAAGTATGAATCAACTTCTGCCTCACGAAATGCTGGCACCAGAAAAATGTTTTTACTGGGGCTGGGCAACGATTAAAAATTTTAATCGCAATTAATCGCATGATTTACCTGATCAATCACGATTAATCACGTCGTATACGCAAAAGCCAATAATGAATTTAAAAGAAGTCTTTCATACACTTTAATTTAAATGTTCTGCCATATAAACAAAAGCACCATAACATTTATCGTGCAAACACTTAACATCAGCACTTTACACAGAAACATTTTTAATGTAAATCTAAAGTTAAAAAAAATGCAAATACAAAATTAAAGCTTATTGCCAATGCCAGGGCATTACTGTTATCCTGTTCCTTATGAAAAATAAAAAAAATCTACCTACAAAATCCTGAGCCACAATAATAACAGGCAATTTCTGAGGTAACAGCAGAAACATTTTTCTTTTATCAGGGAGCAGCATAACCAGTCTGCGTTCCCTTGCAAATGTCCCAGTTAGAAAGGGTGAGGCACAAAAACGTTCACTTTTGGGTTTTTCTTCACAGGGGACTAGAATGTAAAGTCCACATTTATACTGGAGTTCCTTTGGAGAATCTCACTCAACTCAGTGCAGTTTGTCAGTTCCTGGAACTTGACGGCCAGTTATTTTAAATGTACTGCCATATGAATTAAAGTGCCATAACATTTACTGTGCAAACACACTTTTAACATCAGCGTTTTTGAACAATTAGCAGCTAAGAAAAAAAAAAATAGTGTAAATTTAAACTCAACTTAAACAATGTTATCAAAGCAATACAAAATTAAAGCTGTAAGCAGCGTTTGCGGGACTGAGCCCACCTGGCCACTGCCTGCTGTGACGTCCGCCACCTGGCCACGAGCCCCCGACACCCGCCAACGCTTCCCAACGCCTGGCGATTCCGCCCTGAAACCCGCCGATGCCCCATTATTGACGCCGACGCCTGCTGATGACACATCAAGCACTGACTTGACATTACTGACTTCACATTTAGAAACATTTGATTTCTAAATTTGATTGATTACTATATCATTTTGGAGATAATAAGCCTTAAAGTTGGCTTTTTGTTTTGTTTTGCGACAGCTCCAATATTCCATTTTTACTGTACAATAACATCAAATTGCTCCATAAGCTCTGGCAATGGTTGGTACAGTTGACCTCAGGACAACCTTGAATATATCTTCTCTTAATATTCTTGAATATTCTCACTTAATGTACCAGCTCCTTCCTGTAGACATGATATATACAGTTAGTTATTCTTTGTTTGACGCAAGTGTTATATTAAGTTCCTACTATCTGTACCGGTACTTCTTGTTAATTTGAAATAAACACTAACAGCATAATGTCAAAACAAAAACCGAACAAGTCAAACAGGAGCAGATCAGAAAACAAGGAGGCTTTGTACTAAAATATGGATAAAATATAAACAGGGAGTTGTCTAATGTCGTCAAGGAAGCCAACATTACGTTACCTGATGATCAGCATGTTGACTCAGAAAATCCTCAGGCTCCTGCTGCGACATTTCATTTGGGGCGACGATTGTGACTTCACTGCTGGTCCCGTGAGAAACTCAAATCGGTCCTTCACGTTTGTGTTGCGTGGCATGGGTTAGGACATTGAGAGGCATTATAGTGTGGTTATGTGCACCAAATCGGACTCGGCTTCTAGCTCGATAGCCGCGCATAATTTATGCAAACGCAATGCTCTGTTTATGTGAACTCACGGAGTCCGACTCCGTGCACGTGCTCATCTCGACTCGATGGATTTATGAGCTTGATGACAAGTGTCACAAGTGTGTATTTTGTATTGGATTGATGTACTGCAATTCTAGTCATGTGAACAAGCAATTAGCATTCCTAGTTATATGTGGCATGACGAAATACTGTACTACCAAGTTTGTATTGCAGTATCTTCAGTTTATGGGGTAGAGGGTGCTCAAATTGGATTGATTGAAGATGTAGTTTACGTACAATTTGCTTGTTTTTATCAAAATTTAAGTTGATTGCAGTTCAAGGTGGCACAATCCTATCAGATGTTGTCATTTGGTCACGAAGAACACTGGTATTTGATGATTATTACCATAAGTACCACCATGTTGCAGGCATTGTGGTTACAAGTTTCACTCCAATTTTGATTGTTGTCTGTATGACTAGCAATCCGTTGAGCTGTCTAGGGTTATCATTCAGATAAGGTGTCACAACTTTTAATTGCATGGGAACTTTGGGATCCATGGCAGATGGGCATTGTAAAAAAACGGATCTTGAGTCGGAAGGCTAGCTTGTCCTAATTGTGACCTTAATATGATGATTTTTTTTTCCCTGCCAGATTGAGGAGAAATGAAATGGACATCCAAACCGGGGCCAATAATGGATGAGCTGGATGATGTCACAGTATCAATTTTAAATGGTATGTCATGTGTAGGTATGAAAAAAATTCCATTACTGTGATTTGTCCGCTAAGTAATTAAAATAACTGTATGCTGACACTGATTTCAAAAATAAGTATTTTACAAATTTGAGACAAAATGTCTAAACTAAATTGCATTTACAATTAATTCTGATAACAGAAATTGGCACAAAACAAACTTGGTTTGACTTGTCAAGTTGAATTAAATTCATTAGTGAAAAAATGTATGAGTTGTTAAGTGTAAAAGGTTTGTTAATGATTGGACTGTCTTTATAGCTGCCAACATCGATGAAGTCTTGCTCCACACCCTCAGTCGTGATGATTTGAGAGACCTTTTTCCTGGACCAGAACACTTTCTCAGGAGGAAACGGATTTGGGCCCTTATTAGTGTAGATGTGATTGGTTACCTACTTTGCTCTGAAAACATCGAGCATAACACTTTTTTTTTTTTTTTTTTCCTAATTGGGTCTATTGTTTCTCTCTTGTTCATAATGTTTTGGATCTGGTTTCCTCTCGGCTGAGAATTCCACCGTACCAGACAAGACTGCACCGAATGAAGCCAGGAACTGTGTCTTCATTCTGCATCCATTTGACTGATTTACTGATTTGTCTCCTCCATTTCATCAGCCAAAGATGGTCTGACAGCACAGGCCAGACATTATCAGACCCTGCAGGAGCTGTACAAGAAACCAAAACCCAACCAAGATGCTGTCTCCCAAATTCTTGACCTGCAGTTTCAAGCAAGAAGATCCTTCATTGATAGTGATGTTCTGAAAGAACAGGACAAGGCCAACAAAGATCCTGGATGCATATCCATGTGTCAAGGATCTTTATCGTGTAAGTGATTAACTTGTTTTGGTTTATGATGAAAAGCAAGCATTTTTGCAGATTTTAACATTGACTTGCATTATAGGCGATGAATGAGCTGCGGCGCATTCTGGATAAGGGCAACAGAAAATTCATTGATGAACTAAAAAAAGAGATGGGAAGACTTCTGCACCAATGTGTAATTTTATGGTGTTTGGAAAAAAAATGAAGTGATGAAGCCACGCATAACGCTGGATGTAGGTGAGTGGGACATGCCAGTGAGGCACTGCTTCATGTCATTCAGGTGAAAGTTTGTTCGCATTTTCTCACATTCAACACTTCATAGTTCCATGCATGGATGTGGCGTTTCCTTCTTCTTTTTCTTTAGCCAACAGAAGATCCCACAATGTACTCGCAGAAGAGGTCTTTCTGCACCCCTGTGTTGCTGTTTGATGGGACCCGCTGTCTCATCTGTCTTGGAGCCACTCCCGCCACCACGCTTGCCAAGGAAGACTTGAGTGACGGTCTGCTTCATCTGATGGGTTACTACTATGCCCTGCACCTCACATATTCAAAAGTGTGTGGCAACCCTTCTCTCTGTCATTCAGACAGAAGTGCTACAGGACACTATCCATGAGTGAGACACCACAGCCTCATACAAAAAAGACCATGGCAGAATGGAAAGATTTTATTGGGGAGTAGAGCTGTGTACTAGGCATAGGTAGTGATACACTCTCCTGGTAGTTGTAACTTGAGGGTGGGTGGAGTCTGTTGGAACAAACATGTTATCAGTATATATCAACACTATATGCTGTCCCCATGCTGTTTTTTTGTTTTTTTTTGTGTAACTGAGTGTCAGGGAATCTGAATCAATATTCAATAATGATGACGGTGAATATTGTAACAATTGTTACTTGCGTTCTAGAAATGATTGCTTGAGATTGTTTTAAGATGCAATGCCTTAGTGACGTTTTTATTACAAGGCAGTGAAGGCACTGTCAGCAATTTAAGTGAATAAATAGTTGTTGACAATATTAATTCTGTTTGCTGAATTATTTTTTTTTGGGGGGGAGTGGGCGTAGGGGGGGTGGATGCTTTGTCTCATTTTGAGAAAAAAAAAGCTAATATTGTGAACACTTAAATTAAGAAGAATTGCACTGTTAGTAGGTCTGGTTTTAAGATCTTTTCATTCAAATTAAGAAAGAAGCAAACGTGAAAAAAGAATTGAGAAGCTAGTATCAAGTTTATTTGACTTAGTACAGTCCTTGGAATGAGTGCTTTACTGTTTATTTCAAGAGTTTTTCCATTCTTCAAATGCCTAGATATATCGTCTTATTTTAAGAAATCTTACCAAGTCTAAATATCTTACTGCATTGGCAGATAATTTGACCTGTTTCTAGCCTGTTCTTTCTCAAATTAAGTGTTTGTTTCTTAGATATATTTTGCAGTGTGTGGACACCGAGGGGAGCTCTAGAATTGGCTCATTCAACCGACCAACAAGCCAATCAGCAGCGGCGTCACAGGCCCTCCTCCTTCTTTGTTCTCTCTCTCACTTTGACTTCTGCACTGGACAGCCAGGTTTGTGGAGGGAAGGTTGGAACAAGGTAAGGACGGGGTACCCCATATATTCATGTACGTAGAGTCACTAAGTCTTAAACTCACCAGGTTTGTATCGCTTATCGATAACCCTAATGCCATACAAGTCTATGAGGGTCAAAGGTCAACTTTGTCCTAAGGGACATGGGGCTACTTTCAGGTTCATCAGGATCCTCCTGGACACACCCACGCCAAATTTGGGGCTTCTAGCCCATGAGGAACCCCAAAACCCTCACTCTAATTCCAGCCTCATCGCTAAACCCTAATGCAGTGCAAGTCTATGAAGGTCAAAGCTCAACTTTGTCCGAGAGACATCAAGTGTTTTTTCATGAATCATTCATAAATGTTAAGAGTTTGCTTTGTGGAGAATTCACAATAAAAATACATTGACACTGTCAAGATGGACTCAAGCACTATTATTGAACTATACTGTATTTTTTGAGTGATGTGAAGCTTTTGGCAAGCGCTGCGCAAAGGAGGCCCATTTGTTTTTGTTTTTTTGAAGGGGGCCCAAAATTCCTGGCGGCGCCCCTGAGCGGGCATCTCCAGCACCAAGGCAGTGGAGCTGCCGGCCACGAGAGAAGAATTAACCAGTCCATTGAAACCATTTGTTTGGTCTAGTTAGTGGCAACAGTCCTTTGAGGATCTTAAGTGCCTTCTCAGCTGTAACCCTTTCGTGTCTGCTCCAAATTTTTCCTCATTGGCTAGAAGCCCCAAATCTAGCGTGGGCGCTTCTTGGGGGCTCCTGATGAAAAAGCAAGTGGCCCCATGTCTCTAGGACAAAGTTGAAAATTCACCCCATAGACTTGCATTGAATTAGGGTTAACAATAAGGCTGAAACTAGGGTTAGGGTTAGGGTTAGCTGAAATTAGGGTTAGGGTTTCGGGGTTCCTCAAGTACTAGAAGCCCCAAATTTGGCGTGGGCGCTTCTTGGGGGCTCCTGATGAAAAAGCAAGTGGCCCCATGTCTCTAGGACAAAGTTGAAAATTCACCCCATAGACTTGCATTGAATTAGGGTTAACAATAAGGCTGAAACTAGGGTTAGGGTTAGGGTTAGGGTTAGCTGAAATTAGGGTTAGGGTTTCAGGGTTCCTCAAGTACTAGAAGCCCCAAATTTGGCGTGGGTGCTTCTTGGGGGCTCCTGATGAAAAAGCAAGTGGCCCCATATCTGTAGGACAAAGTTGAAAATTCACCCCATAGACTTGTATGGCATTAGGGTTAGGGTCCAAGAGTACACATACACATTTTCTTTTGCTTTATTGATTTAAGCTCATCGTCTCCAGCTGCAAAGGTACAGAAACCTTTCTGTGTTTTGATGTCGTGTGTGAGAAAACATCACTTTTTTCTGTAAACTTGTGTTATCATTGTCCTTCATTGGAAATGACACAATCTTTCATTTCATTGTTCAGATGCCGAACACCAAGTATTCCGTCGCTCTCTGGCCATGAAACGACGCCTGGAGCAAAAACGGGATTGGACACCTTTTCCACCTCGGAAGGACTTTGAACGTCGTGAGTACTTCCACGTTCATGATTTCATGTTCTGCCTGTGTTGTTATGTTGTATTCCAAATAAATCTTACAAAAACATATTTAGATTTTTCTTTTTTGTCAATTTACACAGGGCGCGGTACTGGTCAGCGACCTGGGTGTGAAGATGGCCCGTTTTGCTCCTGACTGACAAAACAGTGCAAGTTCGTTCTTAAGGCCCAGCAACCAGACAAGAAGGTATGGGTCGTGATTTTGTCAAGCCACGAGTTTCTTTCTGTTTTTGTTCCGGTGGTGGGAGACTCACATCTCTGTCCACTTGTGGATGGTTTTGTGTTCTCGCCCCGGGCAACAACCTTGAACACGGGCTTGTAACAGACTCCGCCCAGGATTTTGCTGCGCTACTGGCAACTGTGTTGGACCGCTGGCCCAAGGTTTGTTTATCTGCTGTGACAAACAAATTTGAACACATGAACGTCATCGCCACTTTGTTTTATCAATATCAAGTAATTCCATGATCCATAGTTCAATAACAAGAATATTCATGAATTTATTTTGCATTTTTATGTTTGTTTGGGGGTTTTTTTTTATATACAACTATTTTGTAGGTGTTTGTGCTTGACTTTCCACATCGCCTGACTGTCAAGCCAGAACTACAAACAGCGCTACGTCAAGTATATCATCGTGTTGCTGCACGCATGGGTGTGTAAAATACATATTTTTGTTGTATTTTTTTCTCTTCAGTGACACTGTGCTAACAGATATTTCTTAGAATTGTGTGATTACACAATTGATTATGTGACACTTCTTCCAGGTTTAACATTTGTGTATATGGCCGATCACCTCCCCCTTCGTCAGCTGTACATGGTGGTGTTATGATGGTGTAAGTTTTGCCTTCTTCAGCCTTACTTGCTCTTCATTTGATATGACAAATATGTGTTAACATGTTGTTTTCTGTTCAGGTGCACCTCAGGACTGATTTTGGTGGAGCGTCTGCATGCTGCAGTGCTCCATCAGCTCGCACCCCCTTCACCTAGGCCAGGGGTGTTGTGCCACAACCAATCATCGCCCAGGGTGTCTCCCAGAGTGGTTGTGACAGGTCCTGTCCACATGCCAGTGTATGGACCTGCTCCTGAATGGACTCTTGTTGGACAGGAGGTTGAGGTAACCTGTTCATCCCTCTTTTTTTTTTTTCCCCCCAATCGTGTATTTGTCAAACTGTGCAACTTTTTATTTTAAAAATGAACACTTATCCTAAGTTGACTCTGATTTCCTCTCCTCTTTTTTTTTATAGACAGTACCAACAGCTGTTGAGACTGCATTTCACACAGACATCCCGTCCAATCCCGTGTGGTTCAGTGAGGCTGTGCTGCTGGACCACATGGAGACCGTCGTGGAGTCATCTGGCAGGGTTTCCCCAGCTGCCACGGTAACATTCACACAATTATTCATACACTTATCAACTAGGGGTGGGTGAAAAAAAAAATCAATATTGCAATATATTGTTGTGCTTTCTGTCGCAATAAATAATCGATACACTGACGGCAAATATCAATATTTTTTTTCAAACACCACCTGTCCACCTGTCCCGGGAAAGATAAAATCTCTCCCGGGACACAATTTGTCCCGTTTTTTATGGAAAATGACAAAACCTCACTTAATTTCCGTCTGTGGTCTAGATAGGGTTGCCAACCCTCCCGTAAAATACGCCATTGTCCCATATTTGCAAATAAAAAGCCTGTCCCGTAATGAACTGATGGGGGACGCACTTCACTTTGTCCCGTATATTTTGGGGACGCGGTTATTTATTTATTTATTTTGTCTGCATCATTTTTTATTGATTTTCAGAATCGGGGCAGTGAAAGTATTTTTTTCCCTCTCTCATCTTCCCGTCGGTTTGTATATCCCAAGTCCCCAAGTTGAGATAAGACAAGTTGCTACTGACTTTACATTACCAGAAAGCACTGTCCTTGTTTCCATGAAAGTTATTAATGTTCATGCACTTTAATATGTTTGCTTGTGCAGTGCACGTTTGTTTGTACATTATACAAAGTTTTGGAATAAATGCAAGATCACAGGCATTTTCCTTTTTATGGGTATTTTTTTCTTTTTCAGTCACATATCGTCTGCAAAATTTCAAAGATATCGAAGATATCGTGTGTCGTGATGTTGTCATTATCGTGGGCCAAATATCGTCACAGTATCGAATCGTGGGTTAGCCGTATCGCCCCACCCCTATTATCAACACAAGATCACATATGTACAGTACATGTACAGTTTAATTAGTGTGTTACTTTGTTTATGAATTCATTTCTTTATGTTCTTCCAGATGTCCAGCCTGAGACGTCGATCAGCACGCGTTGCCTCAAAAACCAAAACAAACAAGTGACATGTTGGTATTTGGGATATGTGTATTTCATTGTGTGCATCTTTGTGATAGGACAATAAATGCAGTTCTTTAAACGTTACTTTGTGTCCTTGTATTTGCAGGTGTGGGCAACACGTTCAACTGTCCACATGACTGAGTCTGCCTCCAGCAATGTCACAGCAGTGCAGCAGGTTTGTACTTATTCATTTCCACTTCATCACCTGTGTGTGTTTTCTAGGCTTTACACCGATCTTATCGGCTGTATCGGATCGGCCGATATTTGGCATTTTTAGAAACGTTCATGATCGGGCGTCATGTCATGAATCACCGATCAATGACGTCATGGTCGTGTTGAAACTTTTTTAATCTGTCTCATTTCCTCCAAAGTAGTTTCACAGCATCGACATGTTTATTTGTTTGTATCTTTGTGATATATATATATATATATACATATATATGTATATATATATATATATATATATATACATATATATGTATATATATATATATATATATATATACATATATATGTATATATATATATATATATATATATATACATATATATACATATATATGTATATATATATATATATATATATATACATATATATGTATGTATATATATAAATATATATATATATATCTTTATTAAATTCACAAACATTAGAATTTACACATAACAGGAGGCAAATGACACTTGGCGTCATACCGCCATACCCACAGGTGGAGAGCTCACTTTCCTGCGCCGCGCGCTTACTTTGAGATTGCGATTTCGTTTTCGAGTTGTGGTAACTCTTGTGCAGGGCAGGACCACGAAAATTAAAAAGCAATGCCCTCAGTTTTCTTTTTGATTGTGTCATAAAAGGTGCGACACGAATAAAAAAATGAAAATGCATATAGGAATATTTATTAATGATTTTAATTATGAGTCAACTAATGCAGTTTTGTTCTTAAAATGAAAAAGCATTCTGCTATTGCTTTTTCATTTTTGAATTTTACATTTCATATTGAATTTTGGTAACTCTTTGCTGGTGCATGTTTTGAAAATTAAATCTCAAATGTGTTTTCCTTTTTCATTTGAATTAAGTACAAGAATGAGCAGTCTTGCAGAAGAAAATGAAAATGCAGATTGAATGACTTATTAATCATTTTAATTATGAGTCAAATAATGCAGCTTCGTTCTTAAAATTTAAAAGCATTTCTGCTATTGCATTTTTATTTGGATTATGGTAACTATCTGCTTCCATAGTTACACTTGTGTTACAGAATAGTAAATGCTTCAGCAGAGTTTTATGAGGGTGTTTTTCTTTTTTTGTTGAAAGTGAAAATGTTGTTTTGAAAATGACTGCTTACAGGTCCATCTGTTTACTCTAACCAAGCATTCAGAACGAGGTGTCCAACACCGGTTTAATTTTTCAGGAATTGTTGACTTTAAAGAATCACGTTAATGTTCATTAATTCATGGAAGTGAAGAATAATTAAAGTAAATCTTAAAGTAACCTTGTGCTTCTGTGTTTCTCAATGTTTCAACAACATAGTTAAGTTCTTTCACATGGCTACTTTTATTTAACAGCTCTTTGCACACACGACCTTCAGGTCAAAAAGTAAATTCAGTAAATAGCATCACCGTAAGGATTGCGTAATAATAGAAACAAAGGAGTGCAGTAAATAACCGATATCCCTGTGTATTTTTAAAAGGAACACTAGAGATTTAACAACACACAAAATAACAGGAGGTTCACAACAATTTAGTGTCCATTCTCTGGATAGGGTCAGGGGGAGGCGCACTGCAGTGGAATAAGTGTCCATCCTGTGGAGAGGGTCGGGTGGTTTAGAGAGATGCAGTGATGGCCTCTCTTAGGTGCAAATACAAGTTCACAGCCTGATACGGATCTGTTGGTGGAGCAAGATGGGACTCAGCCATAAAGATGATACAGAGTTCATAAATATCTGGATTACATGGTACAGCCAGCCGAAAGACACATTCATTTTTGCACAGTTGAATGTGTTCATCTTCAACAGGGGAGAGAAAATCTGTTGTTCGCTAAAGTTCAGGAACAGCATGCGTCACATTAGGCCGACCGCTGGGGACGTTCAGGTTTCTTGATGGCCTGATGTTGTGTGCATTCCACACCTGTGCAGTGTCATCCAACTCATCCTGTTGAAAATGTATACATTTAGGAAGAGCTGTGCCAGCAGAACATAAATAAAACACTAAATTACAGCATTCACACATGAGCAACCCCACCCTCTCCCTCCCTCCCTGTCTCTGTTCATCCCTCCCTCCCCCCTCTTTCTCCCCATCTCTTATCCTCTCTATTTCTACCCTTCTGTTCCATCTCTCTCCCCTTCCATCTCTGTTCCTTTCCCTTTTCTACCCCTTCTCTTTAGCATTCTTTTTCCTTTCCTCCCGTCTCTGTCTGTCTGTCTTCCCAACACCCACTTTCCCGTTTCTGTCCTCCCTCCCCTCTCTCTCACTCACATACACATGCGCACAAAATGAAAATAAAACATTATTCATGAACTCACCTGTATGGAGGCCCATACAACAAAACTGGAGGAGACTTTTGTCCAGAAACTCGCCATCAAAATGCCTGTTGTCTCTGAGGTCTGATAACAAGGCTAACCAGAACTCCATGCGCTGGCCACGCAGGAAACCCCACCAATATTCAGTTCTTTGATTGGCGGTGCTGGCCCCCTCCAAGTAACTATCGAGGGTGTCGTCTGGTTGAACAGGGACGAGGAAACGCTGGAAGCCTCTAAAATGGCCATTTTCGGTTCCAAGGTCGCCTCGAACAACTCTAGGGCACCCCCCAAAACGCTGTACCGCTTCTATGTAGCACCCTCCAATTACTTTTGGGTCACTACTTGTTGTGCAAGCATTGAGCCAGATTATTTTTCTTGAAAAGCCATCGATACATCCATTCACACAAATACCATATGGCTTCAGTTCATCATATGAGTCCAGGTGCCAGATGAAGTTGAGAAGTTTGAGAAGTAATTCCTCCGTCTGAGACGCCCCGCTTGCCTTAATGACACTCCTCTTGGATCCAGCTCCTTCAAAACCAAACGCACAAAACCAAACTCTTTTCTCACACGCAGTCCATTTTCTCTGCATTTAGCATACATCCACCTGTACCCGTGAAGCTGCCCGGGGTAATGTAGCTGGTTGCTAATGGATTCAAACAGGATCGCCAGGTCGGAATAGGCTTTGCGTGGCACGAGTCCCCTTGGAATGTACAGCTGCATCCCACTCTAGACTCATCAAACCCGACAAAGAAAACAAATCCCGAGTCACTAAATATTAAGAAGATGATTAAAAGGATTGGTATGTTTGATGTATGGAGGGATTTTCATCCATCCACTAAACAATTGACTTTTTACTCTCACCCTCATTCAGTTTACTCGAGGATCGATTATTTCTTTATGTTCTGAACAGACAGACACAGGGTTTTAGATTGTAGAATTGGTGTTAGCGACATATCAGATCACTCAGGTGTATATGTGAAAATAAATGTAGGTGTCCCACACAAAAACACTATTTGGAGACTCAACACCTCCCTATTAAATTACACCTGATTTGAAGATTACATTAGGAAAGAAATTAAGGAATATACAGACCTTAACGGTAGCACAGTGACGTCACAGAGTATTTTATGGGATGCTGGAAAAGCAGTATTGCGTGGGAAGATTACAAGTTGGGCATCACAAAGGAAAAAAGAAAAACTTAAACACCTTAACGACTTGACAAGTAAATTAGACTCACTGGAACGGAAGCATGTAGAGACTAACGACCCCACCTTATTGGAACAAATAACCGTAGTAAAATCAGTACTAAATAAGAAACTGAACGACCAGGAGGAACTTACACTTAAGTATATCAAACAAACCCACTATGAAAATGGACCCCGTGCTAAAAAACTCTTAGCCTGGAGACTTAAAAAACAACAGTCTGGAAGATCCATATATAAAGTAAAGGACCCGGTCACCAACCAGATGTGTTATAAGCCAGAAGCATTACAGTCTTTTGAATCATACTTCAGGAATTTATACACTCAACCCAAATTAGCAGAAGCAGTAACAGTCAATCAATTTTTTGAAATCCCTAGACCTGCCATCTGTTGTCACAGAACAAAATAAGTGCTTAACTACAGAGATTACAAATGCAGAGGTCGACAAGGCAATTTCTAAACTGAAAACAAGCAAAGCAGCCGGGGGAGATGGACTACCAGCAGAATGGTATAAGACTTTTAGGGACTCTGTGACCCCACTGCTATTTATTAAATTGTTTTAACTATGTCTTAAAAGGTGGCGAGACCCCACCATCTTGGAAACAGGCCATATTATCTGTAATACTGAAACCAGGGAAAGATAGGACAGATTGCAGCTCATACAGACCTATCTCAGTTTTAAACACTGATTATAAAAGTTTCACTTCAATTATTGTCAACACACTAGAAAATATTATCCCTGACCTAATTGACACGGACCAGACAGGTTTTGTTAAAAATAGACAAACACAAGACAATGTTAGGCGAGCTATACATCTGTTCCATATAATGAGCAAAGGAAACACAATGTCCTTAGCAATTAGCTTTGACACAGAAAAAGCTTTTGACTCTGTTCTATGGGAATTTTTATACCTGGTCCTGCAACGTTTTGGCTTTAACAATACAGTTATAAAATGTTTAAAATTCACCTGTGGCCCGGATCAGAATAAATGGCAGTCTTTCAGGTACAATCCGTTTGGAGAGGGGTTGCTGACAGGGCTGCCCACTGAGCCCCATCTTGTTTGCTCTATTTATAGAGCTACTTGTTCAAAAGATTAGGGAAGACCCAGAAATCATGGGAATACTATTCAAGGGGAAAGAATATAAGACATGTTTATATGCAGATGACATCCTGGCGACTTTATCCGACCCGGATACCAGTCTCCCTAAATGAATGCCCTCCTTCGACCAATGTGGTTCATATTCGGGATACAAATTGAACATATAGAAAACTCAAACTCTTACTTTTAATTACATACCTCAAGAAAACATACGTAAGTCCTTTAAATTTAAATGGAAAACCAGAATTTTCAAATACCTAGGTCTTCATATTCCCAAGACCCCCAAAGATTTATATAGTGTAAACTACGGTAGCATCACAACCAAAATTAAAAATGATCTGGACAGTTGGACCCCCCTAGTACTTGATTTTTACAACCGAATAGATACTTAAAAAATGGTTATTTTACCACAATTGTTATTTCTACTCCAATCGCTACCTGTAGAAATACCCAATAAGAAATTCAGTGAATGGAATCGGATCATTTCTAGATTCATATGGCAGAACAAGAAACCAAGGGTACGCTACAAAACATTACACTTAACAGGGAGGGATGTCACTCCCATGCTTGGAGGACTACTATAAAGCAGCACAACTGCAGTATATAGTCTACTGGTGCAGGGCGGGTTACGATGCAAAATGGAAGGAGCTAGAATTTGACCAACTAGATATCCCACTTCAATCTCTGCTGGGTGACAAAGCTTTCAAGACTATATACTCTAATAACCTATGTGATGTTATAAAAACTCCCCTAAATATTTGGTACAAAGTGATGAGCAAAGCGCACCTGGAAAAAAAAATCTCGGTTATTAAGATGGGTCGAACATGATAGAGTATTCTTGTGTTATTCTTTATCTTGGTTTATATTGTATGATCACTAGTAGCACGTGTAAACTGTTAGAATCCTAGGCTAACATATACGCATCGTATTTCACTTTGTTTTATGGCCTGCCACTGATGTGCTCGTCCTCTCCCTGTACAGGATATGAGCTGTGAAATCGGTCAACTATCGTATAGTCGTTGGTTTGTCTCTCTCTGTTCTCCTCCCTGTTCTTTCCTTATCTTATCCCCTCCCAGTCCTGTGTATAAGAGACCTTCTTCCTCCTTCCCACCTTGCACTCGCACTCCCATTTTACTGTGTTTTGTGCCTCGGAGCTCCGATCCCTTTTTTTATTGTTTGTTCATTAAATTACTTATTATCCCAGTATTCCTGCATCGGCATCTTCGCTCTTTTCCACAACAATTTGGCGTCACGAACAGGATTGCTGGAGACCTGTCAGTGGAACTCTGGGACGTTGAGGGCCCGGGACCAGGAACGGAGGAAACTCCTCGTTCCCCCTCTACCTTGAACCAAGCATTCAGAGATGAGAGGATCGGCGTCTAAGAGTGGATCTGATCGGCTTCACGTCTATCCAAGCGAACCTGGAAGGGAAGTGCTGATTCAGAGATCGGGTGAGAAGTAATTGTTCTTGTCTCAGACATATCAGTGACCAGTGGGTTGTTTTCCTTGTCGTCTACGAACGGTCCCGGGGCAGGACGGAGCGCATACGTTAACCGTGCCTGTCAGGTCGGTGTTGATTCTGAATCAACACTGAAATTCCCGCTCCACAAGTGAGCCGGAAGCTTCTGGTAGGTAAACTACCAGAGGGGTGAGTTTTTTCTCCACCTTTTTGCTCCAGAGTAAGAAAAAGGGGTGCACGGGGACGCCTGTGTATTTTCTGACTTGGAATTTTGTGAAAACTTAGTGAAAAGTCAGAGTAATAAGTCTAGCTAGACAGTGCTGGGGAAGAACCAGAGCAAAGTGGCTGCTGCTGTTCCCCAGGGGGGACCAATTGTGGACGACATGAGGAAAAAATATGGTCCAGATTGTCTTGACATGTTGGGAATTTGGGTTGAAAAGTATGATTTCCCAGCAGGGGGATCACTGAGTTTGGAGGAATTGAGAAACCTCCGGGATAAATTGAAGATAGCAGAGGGAAAGGTTACAAAAAAGAAAAAAACAAACAAATATGCAATTCAGATCATCAAAGATCATGAAAGGTGTTTTTCATTCTGGAAACCTGAAGCAGAAGTCAGGGACAGGAAACAAGTAAAGAAAACAAAAACAAACGTGTGAACAGCGCTGGGCGCTGGAGCACAGGGGTGACAGAGATAACGGCAGAGGGTGCACACACTCACACACACTCCCCAGAGGAGGGAGAAAAGGAGCCGCTCACACACGAGCATTCAAATGCACCAAATCGTCTGTATCCTTCTCTTACAGGCCCGAGGGACCCTCTCCTGGACATGCCTGTCTTCCCTCCTCCCGCCTGCCCTCATCCAACGCTACCACCGTACAACCCTGCGCACTCCAGCACCGACGCCGCAGCGTCGCCACGTTCATCAGGACTGCCGTCAACCAAACGGCCAGCCTCATCACTGCTTTCAGACAAGGGCTGCTCCCCCAGATCGCCAAAGCAGTTAACACAAGCTGCTGCGTGGGGATTGAAGATGCCCGGCTGACAGAGGTCCGACGTCATGCAGTGCACGCTGAGAGGCTTCTGCAGGAGGCCAGCGATGCAGAGGACAAGAAGATAAAGCGTGCCTCCCTCACCATGATGAAGCACCTCAGTGACACGGCGAGACGGCCCTACAGGAATAACGACAACCGACGAAGGGCGACTAGCGGAGACAGAGGCGAAAAGGGGGCGTGCCACATCTGCGGCCGAATGGGTCACTGGGCCAGAGAATGCTCTGACAAAGGAAGACACCGCGGGCAGAACCATGCCCACCGCAGCCAAGAGAGTGATCGTGAGGGCCGGAAAAGAGGATCCAACTTAGAGCAGCTGAGGGGGGAGGGTGGAGTGCGGGACACGGCATGGACACGGCGAGACGGAACCCCGGCCTACAGCGTTTTCGCAGGGAAGTGATGCACACACACACATGCAACACGCTTCTTGCAATGAAGAAATGCTTGCTGTCCCCTCTAACTTCCCTTCCCCTGCTGACAAATACACTGATTCATATTCTGATGTTGATTATTCGGAAACGTATACTGATTTACATGTTGATGCTGATTTTTGTTCTGACAATGATTTAGGTTCGACTGATTGCTCTCAGCCTGACGGTGAGACATGCATTGACACTGACACAGAGTTCGAGGTTGATTTACGTGACCAAATTTTGAGCACCATTGACAGGTTTAGAGCGTCGTCACGTGCCGCCTCCTCCCACATACACGTTGTATAAAGAAGCTGCTTTTGAGAAACTGCCGCGGGTCACTTTTAGAATTATATGTAATATATGTTTATTCTGTCGGGGCAGCTGGAACGAAGAAGGGAGAGCCTCTCACCACTCCACTTACTTGTATTGACTACGGCGACGAGACATGCACATCACAAAAATAAATTAAACACAGCTTCGTATTGTAAGAAGTCTGTCAGATGAATTTGTTGGGAAGAGATTTGCTTCTAGCCCTGGGCATGAATCTCATCTCCACCCCCGACGGGTTGATTGTTGCCAGGTCATTATCTTCCTCGACCTTGGCTCAAATTCCTAAGCCTCTCTTGCATGTCTACCAGTGGTTGCTTCCCCTCGAGGCCTCAGAAGAATTGATAGTGGCGGCTAACGATAAGGTGCCGGGTGATGCTCACTTCATGAAAGCTCCTAATTTGCACTGCACAGCCAGTGTGACGAATGAAAGAAACAGTGTGTTTGAGAGTCAGTTTTTATTTTTTATTTTATTTTTTTTTTCAAGCGTGAATGATGGCCTTTTTGTTTCTATGTTGTTTTGGGGCCCCCAACGATGCGTTGCGTCTGTTTCACTCACACCAGAGCAGAGTGCATTTCTTTTTTTTCTGTCCGTGGGTCTACCCCACACATTTCACTTTCCAAGGGTCCAGGCGATGAGTGGAAGGACCTAGGTCCGTTTTTGACAAAATGCCTGTCGACCAAAGACTGGCACCGAAAGGAGCGGGGACATTTTTACTCCCCCACCCTGAATGTGCATAAGACTGATTTTCCACTGGAAACACAGGCTCTTCGCTGTCTGCACCTGACAGAGACACGTGACAGCGAGCGCCACAACACGAGTTTTGCATGTTTCACTGACACATCGCAGCTGCCCGAGGAACTGAGTGAGGTTCCCTCCTCACTGTGGGCTGCTCACAAATACGATGTGGGTCTGATCAAAGGTGCCGAACCGGTGAAGATCACACCCAAAAGTGATATTCGGCCCAACCAGCCGCAATATCCTCTGAAGCCAGAAGCTGTTGAAGGGATCACTCCTGTTTTTGATTCTCTTCTCGAAGCAGGTGTCATTGTCCCATGCCCCGACTCGCCAGTGCGCACGCCCATGTTCCCTGTAAAAAAAGGCCAGAGTTCCTCCTCAACGTGATGACTGGAGGTTTGTTCAAGATTTGAGAGCAGTTAACGCTGCTGTCCACGCCAGGGCACCGAACGTGCCCCACCCACACACAACTGCATAGCAGAGCTAGACACAATTTTCTCCCCCCGACCTGACCTGACTGACGAACCCCTTGCTAATGCTGATTTTGTTTTCTACACAGATGGTTCAGCGTTCCGGGACGACAAAGGCGCCAACAGAGTTGGTTACGCAGTTGTCTCCGACTCGGAGGTCATCTGTTCTGACTCCCTTCCATGTCACCTCTCAGCACAAGGGGCAGAGCTGGTCGCGCTAACTGAAGCATGCAAATGTGCTGCGGGCAAGTCTGTCACAATCTACATAGACTCCCGTTATGTGTTTGGTGTCGTTCATGACTTCAGGGCACTGTGGAAATGCAGGAACTTCCTCAAGTCAGACGGGAAGCCGGTGTTTAAATCATGTGCTTATTGCTGACCTCTTGCGAGCCATACTTTTGCCCTCCCAAATAGCAGTGTGTAAATGTTCTGCTCACACTAACCTTCGTGACCCTGTTTCCCAAGGCAATGCCAGAGCTGACGCGGCAGCAAAGTCCGCTGCAAGGCAGCCTGCACCCTCGTCGGCCCCGATGATGACAGCCTCATTTGAGGAGGCTGATGCATCACTGGCTGAGATGCAGTCCCTTGCCACAGCGAAGGAGAAGGCGGCTTGGCGCTCCGCCGGCGCATGCTGGAACCACGTTACTGACATTTGGGTAGGACCAAACGGTAACCCGTGTCTGCCAAAACATTTATTTTCACATTTCGCTAAATTGACGCATGGGTTAGACCATGTGTCAAAAGGGGGGATGTTGGAATTAATTAATCAATTTTGGTTCACTAGAGGGTTTTCAGTCGTAGCACAAAAGCATTGTGAAGCGTGTTTAATCTGCCTCTCACAAAATGCAGGACGACCAGTCAAGATGGCAGCAATAGCAGCACACCCGGCTCCAACCAGACCGTTTGAACATGTCATGATGGACTTTATCGAATTGACACCGTCAGCAGGGAAAAAGTATTGTCTGGTCATGGTTGATATGTGGTCGAAATGGGTCGAAGCGTTTCCCAGCACCACACAATCAGCCAACGACGTGGCCAAGGCCTTGCTGACTGAGATAATTCCCAGATGGGGAATTCCAAACAAAATATCCAGTGATAATGGGACACATTTCACAAACGAGGCGCTTAATTAAATCAGGAAACTGTTTGGCATTGACCTCAGGAAACATTGTGCTTATCACCCTGCCAGTGGTGGGGCGGTAGAGCGTGAGAACGGGACGTTAAAAAGCAAATTAGCCAAATGTTGTGCCGACACTGGCCTGCCGTGGCCAAAAGCTCTTCCCATTGTCCTGATGTACATGAGAATGAGGAGACGCGCACGCGTTAATCTCAGTCCTTTTGAAGTTTTGTTTGCAGCTCCTCCCCAGATTGGGATGACTACCGGAGGAAAGGCACTCCCCTCCACGGCCTTGTGTGAAGATACAATACTAACCTATTGTTCCAACCTTGCATCCGCTCTAGCAGACGTAAGGCGCCAAGTGTCTGCTGTTTTGCCTCAGGCTGCGACGGGACCGCTGCACTGCCTGAAGCCTGGCGACTACGTCCGGTTGAAGGACCTCCGGAGAAAGAGCTGGAGAGCAAGTCGCTGGCTGGGGCCGTTCCAAGTGCTCCTGGTGACGCAAACCGCCGTCAAGGTTGCCGAGAGGGCCACCTGGATCCACGCGAGCCGAGGCAAGCGAGTCGTCGCCGGGGAGCGGACGAGGGCACTTCAGAGGGAGGAGGAGAGCCACGGGCCGGATCATCCCCCTTTCGCTGTAGGACGCCGAGGACGCCAAGGACGCCGGGAGCTGACGAGTGAAAGGTGAATCAAAACGTTTCACTCCAACGAAAGCAGCAAGATGGAACGTCCAGTGTCATGGCACCTTTTCCGCCAGCCAGGCTTTTGCGGCCTACGGGGCACGCTGGCCTACCTGGCCCTCATCAGCTGGATCATCGTTTTCACAATCTGGTGCTTCGAACGCACGGAGAGTTTCCGAGGAGAAGGTGGCAACGCCACCATCACTGCCTCCGGCACTCCTGTTCCAGCACACCCTGCTGTTTCACCTGCCTTTTCACCTCGCACAACACCTTACAGTACACCTCACATGAACATCAGTGTTGGGCAGCCAGGACGGGCTGACCGACCCAAAAGATGGGCCACAACTGACATGCTCACTCATTCCCTGAAGACTCCTGCACACCCGTACGCAACCAATCTCTGGTGGCATTACGCAAACTCTGCAGCACGAGCTCAAGGACATGTGAACTGTTTTGTTTGTTCCCGCATGACGCGATGTGGGGAAGTAATGTTCCTGACGATTTCAAAGTGTTTCCAGAATCTGCCAAAGTTGCTCTTTTACTGTTCCCCTGGACAGGGGTGGGAAAACTTATTTTATTCGCCGATACACTTCACTACCGTTTATTGCAGTTGACAAACTTGACACTGAATGCTACCTCGTCCATTAGCCAGGAGCTAAATGCTATTCGTCTAATGGTCCTTCAGAATTGTATGGTGCTAGACCTACTCACTGCACCCCAGGGTGGTGTTTGTCACATTGTAGGCACGTCTTGCTGTACGTACATTCCAGATAATGCTGCAGATGGCGGAGCAATCTCCAAGGCTTTAGATAGCCTCAAGAAACTTTCTGCTGCCGAGATGTCTGACCAAGGCGCCCCAGACGGGGATTGGTGGTCATGGCTCTCTCTAGGTCAATGGAAAGTGTGGTTAATAAAGCTGCTCGTTCCCGTAATCGCTATTCTCATTGTCATTTCGGTTATCACCTGCTGTTTTGTTCCTCTGATCAAGCGTTGTGTCAACAAGGTGCTCACTTCTGATCTGACTGGCTGATAGACAGCCAACACGCACAATCAGTTTGACATGTCAGAAAGGATGTTTGTGAATGTTAACGGATTGCCAGATGCGTGGGGCTTCAGCTGCCCTTATCCTGGTTGTGATTTCAACAACACCTACAACGATGTGTTTGCAGAGTACCCAGAACTTCCAGATCTCATCATTGAGGATGATGATGTCGATGACATTGACTCTGTGTAAAATACAGCACAGACGCAATGTCAGAGTTTTAGTAGTGGTTTTTAGCATACATAACAATAGCTTATAGGTTAATGTTTAAAGAGAGTTATTTTTAGTACAACTGTAAGTTCGTATTACCATGTGCCTTGCAGATTCCTGCCTTTGTGATCACGGGAAGTGTAACAGGCCAAGTTATGATGTTTGTGTCTAAAGCCAATGGTGGACATGAATTGATGTCTGTGTGGATGTTTTCACTCTTGTGTCCTGTGATCAAGAATGATCAAAAGGGGGGAATGTAATGGGAAATATGTATTCTTGGGTTATTCTTTATTATGTTGTATTCTGTGTCATATGATCACTAGTAGCACGTGTAATCTGTTCGTTTCATAGTATAACCTTCTCGAGACATTCTCCTCGTGGTCCACCAGAGGAGGCTGTAAATGTGTCAGCTTGTGCTGATTCTCTGTGCTTTGTTTTCCTCTTCTTCCCTTCCTTATCTCTTCCCCTCCCAGTCCAGTGTATAAGAGACCTTCTTCCTCCTTTCCTCCTCGCACTCGCACTCCCATTTTACTGTGTTTTGTGCCTCGGAGCTCCGATCCCCTTTTTATTGTTTGTTCATTAAATTACTTATTATCCCAGTATTCCTGCATCGGCATCTTCGCTCTTTTCCACAACAGCGGGTGATTCATAAATATGTCATTTCTTATTAATTAGCCCATAAGTGTTGTACACCAGTGTGACACCAAATGCTTGTTGCTGACAGCAGTGAAGAAATTACACTCTAGTGGTTCTGCACATTAGTATAAATAGAGTGATTCTCTATCATTACATCACAGGATGGCGGCACTCTGACAGATTCCATGAACCTGGACACTGATGATCCAGACTCCGGTCCAGATGACACAACAGGCCACAGTGGAAACGGGTCAGAGCATGGACTGGCTGCTGAAAGGATACAGGTAGGTGGCGCTGTCATCCCAAGTTGTGTGGTGTGGAGGATCAGGGCCAAAGTTCCAGATGCTCACAGATGTGACTGTGGATTCAGGAGGAGTGTTTGAAGGCTGGACTCCCAACAGTGATTGGCTGCTGAGGACCTCTCAGTCACAATCAGGTTTTTTAGTGGCTGTGAGATTGAAAGTGAGTGAACATCATTAAATAAAGAGCTCCTGCAGGGTCCCAATTTGACAAGTACACTGCTAGGTGTGCTGCTTCGTTTTCGCCAAGGCCCTGTAGCATTCATGACTGACATTGAGGGAACGTTTCATCAAGTAAGAGTTTCCAACCAGGATGTAAACTTCTTACGCTTCCTCTGGTGGCCAGATGGGGACATTACAAAGGACCTACAAGAGCACAGGATGTTGGTCCACATCTTTGGGGCAGTGTCATCCCCAAGCTGTGCTTCATTCGACGACAATCAGCATGACTTCCCAGCCGAGGTTATAAACACTGTTTGTCAAAATTTCTACGTGGATGATTGTCTAAAGGCCGTCAGCACGGTGGAACAAGCAATACATCTGTACCAGCAACTAACAGACCTGTGCGGTAGAGGTGGATTTAAGCTCAATAAGTGGGTGAGCAATCATCGCTCGGTGCTGGCCGCCGAACTCCAACAAAGGAACTCATCTATAACAAATCTACAACCTTGTAAGGGCAAAACCTACTTGTTTTAATTCTGATTAATAAACTAAAGCTTATTCGATTATCATGATGTTGTTTTTTTAAACGCTCATACAAAACAAAAAAAGTGGAGGGAGAGTAGTCTGAATCGGGTTCTGGAGCATTGCTCTACCTCATACATCGTACTCATGAGCGTCACATCCACTTGTAGTGCATTATTTCTGCCAGCAAGCTTCTCCTGTTACGACTGCCCACGTTGACCTATATTTTCTGTTCACTCGCTCACCCGTATCAGGTGATACCCTGCAAGTGTAACAATTGGCTCTTGTCTTAGACCTTCCCCGAGGTGGTTGGTGGGGTGACCCACCCAGCACGTGACCTCTACGACAAGCTTCCACCCACGGAAGTGCCATAGGAAGACACGGATTAAATAGCTTGTCCACCAGAAGGCTGTATTATGGTGTACATAATATAAAACTTCTGCCCAGTTCTGCTTGTATTGCAATGGATGGTGTTCCTGAAGTTTCATTTTTCGTCCCTTTTCATTTTTTACATCCATGTTTGTGATGAAATAGTATTGTGAATCGCTAGCTCGCATTGCATGCTGGGAAACAGCGTCACTCAAGGAAGTTTTGGCTTCGCTGACACGGTCCTGAAGGGAAGTGGGTTTTAGTGCACTGGAACGGGATGAATGTGTTCAATCAAGCAGTACAAACCTGATTAATTGTCTTAATACTTGACTTGGAATGGCCATATTGTTTAGGATTAGAATTAGATGACAACTTCTTCATAATATTTGCAACTATTCAATTTGACCAGCAGGTGTCAGTAGAAGACGAAATTTCATGTTGACTATTTCCTAATGGAAGTGCTCTCTTTACGTTGGATTTTTCTCATAATTATTTGAAGTGTAGGCCTGTATCTGCACACAATTTGGAATTCGTCCCAGCGCCCTGAGCTGTAAATTTGGACGGTGTAAAATGAAAATGGCCATCTGCAGCAGAATGAAAGTGAGATTGCATTGTCCAGGTAGGAGGACAACAGTCAGTCATGTTTCACCTCCAGTCAACACCCAGTGGTTCACATGAAGGTCCAAGAGGCCTACAGACCTACACTGAGTCTGGACGTGGCAGTACAGTTGGATCATTGTCTTTGTTGTGTTGTTTGGTCATTGTGATCCAATGTAATGTGAGAGAAGGACGAGTGCAGTTATATTGGAGTGAGTTTTTTAGAGTGTAATAGAAGTTATAATGCAGAGTCTGTTTTTATGAAATGTTCTATCACCTGGCATCCATCCATCCATCCATCCATCCATCTTCTACTGCCGTATCCGGAGTCAGGTCTCGGGGGCAGCAGCCTCAGCAGAGACCCCCAGACTTCCCTGGACCCAGTCACCTCCTCCAGCTCCTCCAGTGGGACCCCAAGGCTTCCCAGTCCAGCCCAGAGACCTGGTCAGCACCACTCTGACTCCCTGAGTCCCTGCTGCTCAGGTGAGGCTTCAAAGATCTGGCTGCACCTGATTGGACGGTCGTGGAGGATCTCCTTGGTCTTCTTGGTCTTCTTGGTCTCCAGCTGTTTGACCTCATGCTCTCTGTTGACCTCCTCACTCAGTCCCTCAGTGATGTAGAGCTCAGTGTAGATGCTGTTGAGGAGAGTTTGACTTCCTGCTTCTTCACCTTCAGTCACACGTTCACTTCTCCTCTCCAGACTGATCTTCTGCTGCTGTAGAAGCTCCTGCAGACCACCAACCTCTGGAGCTGAGAGAAGGTTGGAGAAGAAAACATCAGTGTGACAGTGTTCATTTTCTGTCCACGACTTGAAGCTGAAAGCATCCAAACTCCATTTTTCAGCTGATGTGGTGAAGCTGCTGTTGTCTGACTGTTTGCTCTAAATGTCCTCCAGTGGATCTTCTGACTGGAGGTCCTGACCACGGTTATAATAGTTAATGAAAACGAACAAAATAACGAAAACTTCAATTGAAAAAAACAATTGTCACATTGCCAGGGGTTAGGATTTTGGTACCTGCCTCGTTGGGGTTCGAAGCGAGCAGAGCTGAGACCATAAGGGTGACGTAGCAACGTTCAGGACACTGATTGGCCAAAGGCAGTCTTTCACGAAAGACCAAAACAGCCATTTTTAAATGCCTCGCGTGTTAAAAACTGAAAAGCTTATG